>NC_056743.1:1883816751-1883844251 GCF_019279795.1 Protopterus annectens
CCCGAATGGGGTATTGTATCGAAGGCTTTTGCAAGGTCCAGGTAGGCTGTGTGGACCACCTTCCCCTCGTCAATGGCCTTGGTGACTGTTTCAAAGAAATCAACTAGGTTTAAGAGGCAGGATCTGCCCTTAACAAAGCCGAACTGGGTAAGATCCAGTGTCTGTAGGTCCCCAATATCTTTATTTATGAGGTCCATGATGATCCTTTCCATAGCTTTGCAGACCAAGCTAGTCAGGCTTATGGGGCGATAGTTTCCAGGCTCCGTTGAGGCACCACCTTTGTGGAGAGGGACCGCTGTTGCTGTACGCCACTCTTTTGGTACATATCCTGTAGTAAGGCTGAGGTTGAACAGTAGTTTTATGTTTGGGTTTAGCTCTTTGCAGTTCATGTAGGACGCAGCTCGGGACACCGTCTGGTCCCATTGATGCTGTGTTTTTGCTTTGGAGAGGGCAGCTCTTACCTGAGCATCTGAGATGTCAGGGGGGCAGCACTCTGCTGGGGTAGATATTTGCCTTTTTGGTGGGGAGGGGGGAGAAGTTTGTGCTGAACCTGTCATCTAGGATGTTGGCAATGTCTGTGGGTTCATTGATTTTTTTGTAATTTTGGACTAATTCTGAGCATATCTAGGAATTCCCACCCAGGTTCCTAACATAACAAAAGAAAGCCTTGTGATTATCCTTAGTGCCATGTGCAATTTTTCTTTCAAAGCTGGCCTTAGATGATTTTATGAGTGCCCATAGTTTTTTACTAATACTGATCAGAGATGCCTTCCCTTTTTGGAATTTTGCTCTATCATGTAGTAGCTTCCTCCTTCTATTGTATAGTTTGTTTATGGCTGGGGTCCACCAGATGTCTGCCTTTGGAGGATTGGGTTTTGTTTTTATTTGGGATTGCATGATCCATGCATTCCTGAAGGTGTTCATAGTATGTGTTTATAAAGGATTCAGTGGTCTGGGCCGTATTTTCCACAGGCCCGGGGGCTTTGAAGGATTCCACCTCGGTTTTGAGGAGTGTGAAATTTGCTTTAGAGAAGTTTTTCACTGTGGTTTTCTGGGCAAGGAGTGGGGTCGGGATGTGAATATCCAGTGAGATTAGTTTATGGTCTGATCTTACCAGTGAGAGATACACTTCTGGTCTGGAGCATAGAGTCCCCATGTTGGTGATGATCAGGTCCAGTATGTTTTCCCCTCTTGTGGGAGTGGTAACAAGTTGTTCCATAGAATTTGAGTTTATAAATTCTAGGAACCTTTGGGCTAGGGTGTTGGAGCTAGAGTAATGCTCCCAATCTATGTTTGGGTAGTTGAAGTCACCCAATATAATGGTGTTTGGAGAGACCTTCATATTTTCCAGTGTTCTCAGGAAGGCCGAGTGGGGTTCCTGGGTTTGGGAGGGTGGTCTGTAGCAGGCTATAAACTGGAAGGCAGTTTTACCCACTGTTAGTTGCACATGGATAGTCTCTGATGCTTCGTGCTGTGCCACCAACCTGGAGGTGTGGGCATCTTTGATGAATATTGATACTCCCTCTCCTTTTGTGGTTCGGTCCAAGCTTTGGGGCCGAAAAGCATGGTATGAGGTATAACCTGGTAGTGCTGGGGTGCTCTCGGGAACCTTGAACCAGGTTTCTGTTACTGCACATATATCAATGTTCTTTATGCTAAGGAGAGTTTCAAGTGCATGCATCTTGAGGTTTAGACTTCTGGCATTGAGTAGCATTACTCTTAGTTTCTTATCCCTTGTGATACCTATGGAGGTGGGTTTGCCTTTTGAGCCTTGCCTAAAAAAGGCACTATGGGGGTAGCAAGAGCCTTTGCCAATATCCAAAAGCCCAGGGGTGACAGGTGCAAGCCGTCCCTAGCGAAGCATTGTGGCTTGTCGAGCATGTCATCCCAGGCTGACAGGCATTGGGTCCCCTTTGAATGACACCAATACTTAAGCCAATTGTTGAAATTGATCATCTTGTCTTCATATTGTGGCATCATTCTTGGTGAGGGTAAGATGCTACTCAAGGTCAGGGTCATACCAGCCTGGGCTACATGCTCAGAGAGCTCCTCTGTCTCTTTTCATGTAGTCCAGGGAGGTACATCTCAGGTCATTCACACCAGCATGAACAATGACTGAGTCATATTTGTACTTGTCTTGGAGTGACCTGAGTGCTTGTGTTATGTGGCGGATCTTAGCACCCGACAGGCAGCTCACTGTGACCTTTTCCTTGTTCAGCCTGGTGAGCGGGACGTCAGTGTGCCTGATGATAGAGTCACCTATTACAAGTGTATCAGATGTGTTGTTTAGCCTTAAGGGCTGTGACTGTTCAGCACACTGGCTTTGTGAGCTATGTGTTGCACGTGTTTTGTTTTGGGGTAGCGGTTGCTTGGGTGTCTGCTTTGGAGGTCTCTGCTGCTTAGGCAGATTTTTATTTAGAGCCTCCGAGTATGTTTTTGTGTATTTATGTGTTTGGTTTGCTGTCGTGGTAGGTCTATGTGAGACTGGAATTGTAGTGAGTGTGGTTTCCTTCTCCTCCTGACTGGTTATGCCAGTACTGAGTTGAGAGAGCTTAGCCTCCAGTTTGGCTATATGGTTGCATCTCTCATGTGCTGGAATTTGTTGGGAGGAGGAGATGGTTGTCTGTGTACATGAGGCAGTTGTAACATTGCCTCAAGATTCCCAGATTCACCAGCTGGACCGGAGAGGAGATTGACAACTGACCTTTGGACATGCTAGAATAGTACTGGGAATTCCTTTATAATTGAAAAAAAAAGGCTAATGGGGAACAAGGTACTCAAGGGGAGTTTGTGAGGGTGTAGTGCTTTTAATTTTTTAGTGCTGACTTATATAATTGCTTTAGTGAGCAAGTGCCAGGTAACTTAAATGCAATGTGTTACAGGTAACTTAAATGCAAAAACGACAAACAGTAACTTTCTTTCACGTGAAACAAGGAAATAAGTACAGTAAGCAATGCAGATATCACTAGGGATCCACAGAAGTGCTAAAAGGCTGTGTTTTAGGTGGAATTAGCATTTCAAGGAAATAACAAGCATACAAACAAAGCTAGATTCAGCAGGCCTGGATCTAGTCTATGCTACAGCAAACAAGGTGTACCAATTTCAGTAAGAAACAGTTCAAATATGCAGGCACTATAAGCCTTTAACCAGAAATTCCCAGCTTAGAAGGGCGGAGTCCAGCTTCTCCTCCCACAAGAGTGCAGACCATGAACCTTCTTAATGTAAAATAACTGGCCTGAAGCCCAAGTGCTTAAACCAGAACTAATACACTTTTTAGAATAACAGACACTGAGCCCTCAATCAGCAGTTCTCAACTTAGAAGGATGTTTTTGTGTGTTTATGCTACCTGTCCTGCCACCACAGTGCAGGCCACAAACTTTCCTAATGTAAAACAACTGGTGTGAAACCCAAGTGCTTAATCCAAAAGACTTACAATGATAGCTACACTTTAATCAAGTTACTACCAAGCAGTAATACATACAATTGAATACTTTAAAGAATGCCTGGATTAGTGCTCAAGTTATGCAAACAAAGCTAGATTCAGCAGGCCTGGATCTAGTCTATGCTACAGCAAACAAGGTGTACCAATTTCAGTAAGAAGCAGTTCAAACATGCAGGCACTATAAGCCTTTAACCAGAAATGTTCACTAGGAGTGATATCCCACAGGGTCATTTACTGGAGGATGCAGGTTATGCACTGGAACCATGGCTGATAATGCTGATCAGAAATGCACACACACCCGCTGAAGAATGACACAATGAGGCACACGCTCAAACCAGAAATACCATACAGCATATGTTTTGGCTGCTGAAGCCATGGTTCCATTTCCTTGATACATCTATGAAGCCCTGCAGTACAACTCACATACATATACAGAAATCTTCACAGTCTGTGTCACGCTTCACAACATCATCTTGAGAAAACAGCTTCAGCAGGATCAACAAGGGGAATAGGTACACATCCCACCACCAATGGCAAGGTCGCCACAGCCACAGGCAGGTGAGGAGTCAGATGGGGATCAGCAGTTGCTGTGGGTGTAGGCTGAAATAGTAGTGCTCATTATGCTCTTGCATTGGCTAAGAGGCAGCACATAGCACATTCAGTCACCACCTAAAGGGCTAAAACCTTCATCCTACATATATTAACACTGATGCCAGGCAATGTTCACAAGCTTTACTTACCCATGTAATGGCTGTGTACTTCTAGCATCAGTCACACTCATCCCTGAACTAAAACTGTATCAACTGCTGGATTTACAAGGTAAGAACTGAACCTGGAGTATTAAACCAGAATTGTGTAATAATACAAATATGGTATATCCTTGCATGTTGTTACTTGTTAATGTAAGTAAGTAAAAGTTGGGTGATTTGTACAGCAATGACTTTCACATGACAGCAGAGAGTTATGTGAATACATGTGTCCTCTAGCAAGTAATAGGCCTCAGGCATTAAATATGCACACATTCATACCTCTCAAATGTAGTGATGGTCAATGAATGTCCTAATTTCAGCCTCATACATTTGTATTGGCAAGTCATGAAATAAAAAAGTTAGAAATTAATGGCACACATTTCAGTTTCAGACTTTATATTCATCAGAACAATTTTAAACAAAGTGATGCAAATCTGTTATTCTAACAAATGTCTAGGTTTGTAAGACCAAAATACTTAAAAAAACTCCCTATTGTTCAGCTTTCTGTCCCACTTTTATTTATGGCTTATAGGTTCATAGGTAGGTACTAGGCTATCAGCCCAAGGGCCTACTTCAGCCTAGCCAACAAGTTTCCCTGGCTTATGCCACACAAGAAAGTTATTTTCCTGTGCCACTGTCGAGCAGAGCCACATAAGTGATCCCTGGGGTGTATTTCATATTTCCCATCCACTCATCAAGATTTTTCTTGAAGAGTGATACTGAGGAACTTTGCTTGACATAGATGGGTAGCTTATTTCAGAGTATGGGAAGTCTCTGGGACAGGAATCTATCCCTCCAGCATGTCCTGTTTATTGTGGTGACAAGTTTAGGTTCCTAGAGCATGTAGCTATGAGGGCTTGGGACTTCTTTAGGTGTAACACGTCCAACAGCTCTGGGTTTGACATAGCATTATATGTTAGGCAGAGATCAACTCAGAGTAGGCAATACACTATGGAGTAAAGCTGGAGTTTTTTGAGATGGTCAGTGTAGGGCATCTGTTTGATGCCAGAAATCCTCTTTGTGAAGTACTTCTGTGGCCTTTCCAGCTACTGCAGATGTCTTGTGAGGTACATTTCAAAAGGGGCGCTGTACTCTATAATGAGACTAATAAGTATCAAGTAGAGGGGAACAGTGACCTCTTTTTTCCTGGATGAGAACCCTTTTGTGATGAGGTGTGCCACGTAGAAAGATTTCCTGACTACTGTGGCGATGTGATTATCAAAGGAGAGACTACTGTCCACCTGGGTCCCAAGGTCTCTTATCACACATTTGGTGTAAAGTAGACTGCTGCCTATGTGGTAGTTCATGGGTACAGAATGTTTACCAAAGGGGATGACAATGCACTTTTTGGCATTGTGTTTGAGGCCATGGCTCTGACATCAGGCATCTGTATAGTGAGGCCCTTCTGTAGGATGCCCACATCATTTGGGGACTTGATTATGGCTCCTAGTTTGCAGTCATCTGCAAACTTCGTTAGCCAGAGGTCTTCTGTTTTAGCCTGTACTTCAGAGAAGTAGATACCAAACAGGAGAGGTCCCCAGACTGAACCCTGTGCTACTCCACTTGTCACTGGTTTAAAGTCAGATTTGATGTCTGCAACTTTTATAGTGTGGGTTCTGTCAGTGAGCCAGTTGGCAACCCATCTTGTGATGCAGGGATTTATACCTAGTTTAGTGAGTTTAGCTATAATTCCAGAATGGGAGATGGTGTTGAAAGCCTTGGCAAGGTCAAGATAAGCTGCGTGAACCACCTTACCCTTGTCTATGGCTTTGGTGACAGCCTCAAAGAAGTCAATCAGGTTCAGGAGGCATGACCTTCCTTTCACAACCCCAAACTGGGTGGGGTCTACAGTTTGGAGGTTACCAATGTCTTTGTTTATGAGTTCCATGATGATATGTTCCATGGCCTTGCAGACCAGGTGCATCAGGCTAATAGGGCGATAGTTCCCAGGATCAGTGGTGGTTCCCCCTTTGTGGAGTGGGATAACTGTTGCTGTATGCCATTCAGTGGCCACAATGCCTGATGTGAGGCTATGATTGAACATGGTGATTAGGTGGGGACCCAGTTCGTTCTGAAGTTCATGTAAAACGCAGCCTGGGTTGTTGTCCAGTTCCATGGGCGCTGTGTTATTGGCTTTAGAGAGTGCAGCTTTTAACTGCATAGTTGTGATTTCAGAGACTCTGCATTCTTCCTGTAAATATATGGGCCCTTTAGGGGGTGAGAGGTGGGTAAAGTTTGTACTGAACCTATCTGCCAGGATGTAGGCAGCATCAGTTGGTTCTGTAATTTAGTGCTGTTGTGCTGTAACTCAGAGCAGATCTGGGTGTCGCCATTCAGATTCTTGACATAGCTATAGAATGTTTTGCAGTTGTCCTTAGAATCAGTGGTGATTTTGTTTTCTTAGCTAGCTTTGGAGAATCTTATAAGGGATTTCTTCTTCTTACTGAGGCTGACCAGGGAACTTCTGCACTCATGGGATTTTTCTCTCTTTTGCAACAGTTTCTTCCTTCTGTTGTACAGTTTGTTTATGGCAGAGGACCACCAGACTGGCTTCCTTTTTTTGGAGGATAGCATCATGGTTCTGTTTGGGATAGCATGATCCATGCTCTTGTGTAAGTGTTTATAGAGTGCATTTGTGTAGGATTCAGCAGTCGTAACTGTATTGTCCATCTGCATGGGTGTCATGACGTTCACCACTTCTGTCATAAGAAGCATGAAGTTGGCTTTGGAGACATGTTTTACCATTATTTCCTTAATGAGGGAGGGGTGGTGGGATGTGGCTATCTAAGGTGCTTAGCTTATGGTCGGATTGGACCAAGGAGGAGTTGACTTCAGGTGTGGAAGACCGGTCACTCATATTGGTAATGACTAGGTCTAGGATATTGGTGCCCCTGGTGGGGGTGTAGATAAGTTGATCCAGGGCATTGGAATTTATAAATTCCAAAGAGTTGAGTGAAGGAGTTGGTACATGAGTTGTTTACCCAGTTAATGGTGGGGTAGTTGAAATCACCCATTATTAGGGTGTTTGGTTGAACCCTAATATTTTCCAGTATATCAAAAAAAGAGTTGGAATCCGCGACATGGTGGAGGATCTGTAGCAAGCTACAATTTGGATTGCAGTTTTGCACAGAGTTAGCTGCACTTAGATAACCTTGGATGCATTATGCTGAGCAACTAGCTTGGAGGTGTGGATATCCTTAATTAATATGGACACACCTCAACCTTTGGTGTTCCGGCCCAGGTTACATGGCCGAAAAGTGTGGTATGAGTTATAGCCTGGTAGTGCAGAAGTGCTTTCTGGTGGCTTGGACCCGTTTTGTTGCTGTAAATGTTTGTGAGGCATGTAGACATTACAAAAACCTGTAAGAAAGCAATACAATTAGCAAAACAGTTTACCTTTATATCGTCGATCACACATGATCGACCGGCCACTTAATCAAACTATTTAAGTGAACCAAAACCGTGAAAATTTTTAAATGTTGAAATTATGTTGAATTTTGACATTTCCAGCTACTCCACACCTCCACACCAGTGCTATCATGGGTCAAAAAGGGGCGTGGTTTTGCCGTTCGCTTATGTGGAGTTCAACGTTGGAGATGTTAACACTTCGGTATTCGTGGAAGCCATTTCGCCCATATTGGGATCGATGATGTAAAGGTTAACCTAGCAAAACAGCATCACAAACAAATATATATATATTTATATTTATACACAACAACAAGCAGCACTGAGACCACGGCCAGGGAAGGCTTGTTCCACTACCACTTCTCAACACAAAAGTTTGTTTGTTTGTTGCAACACCTACAGGTGTTTGCTTACGATTGTACTCCACATGCAAAAAAGCTCAGCAAGACACTTGGTTGAGCAGCCATAAGATAAATGTTTCAAATGTATTGTCTTCCCAAGCACAGCGTACATAATCAGCTCTACTTGAATATCGGCAAGTGTCGTTCACCTTCATTACCATAGACGACAACTGCATTCATTAAAACCATCAAGTATTTATTCACATCGAACAATTTTCCAATCCAATACATTTCTTCCTGCTCCAGTCTGTTGTTGTTTTATATATATATATATATATATATATATATATATATATATATATATATGTATATATATATGTATACTAAGAAGTAAGTCAGCTATGCAGCCTGAGCATCAAACAAAAGACGTATGCATTAGTGAATCCAAAAGCTAGAAAACAAGGATATGGCATAGTTATCATCATTTGCACAGGGGTCTTCCTGAATACCCCACCTCTGCAAACTAAATTGAGCACCTTCTCCTCTAACACCAGCCATGTCTAATCCCAAGAATAGAGCAATAGAGAATGATGATTCCCTGCCAGTTACTGTTATTGCATTTAGAGGTAGTGTAAAAACTTGAGAAATTATGCCAACTGCGTTTGTGCAATGTTAAGTGAAGAGCAACAGTGCCGAACAGAGGGGACATAAATTTTTAAACTAGAAGGTTAGTCTGACATTAGACATTAGTTTGAGTGGTGTCTGACCTGGAACATGTTTGTTTGGCTTTATATATGCTAAAACTGATTTTTACAGTGTGGGATTTAAACCTATGTATAAGGGGCAATACATTTTTTTTCTACAACTGTGATTTTCCATCTTTGCCACAGAAGAAGTGCTTCTCACATATTACCATGCATGAATGATAAATACACAGGACAGATTGAGGTGTTAACCATGTGTGCATGTGACTTGACAAGGTCCTTGCATATACATACATTTGTTTATGTGTCTTATTTAAGTGTGAAGGCCATCCAAGCCCAGATAGCAGAATTATACTTATAGAAGCATAGTAGACAGTATACCCTCAGTCATGCTTCTGAACCTTCGAAAACATAGTAAGGATATGGTATCCATCATACATATAATTCATATCAGCTTCACTATTTATAATTAGGTATAAGGTGTTAAAAGTGATATTTAACATAATGTAAAATGGAACAGCAGAAAAAATGTCTGGAATTCCCTGTATTAGAACCCAGGAGCCTGTGTATGGTAGCCCTACACTAAAAGCTACTGCCAGTGGAATATTGAAATAATGTTGGATATTTTCCTTTTTATTACTCTAAACTGAACTGTCACAACAGTAAAAATAATTTACACTTCCTTTATTAGAACCCAGAACCATCCGTATTCCAGCCCTACACTTAAACTTGGTGCTACAGGAATAGTTAAGTAACAGTTGCGTAATCTTCTATTCTTTCTTAACTTGTGTGTGTTAATCATGTTGCAATGCCTCTTATCGTGTTTGCGCAGTGCCCCACTGAATTAATTGAATGTAACCATTTTGGAATTATTGACTGTCAGCACCCTATCTGCATTTTTTTGCATGTCTTATATGTGGTCCAGGTTGCGCACTGGTAACTGTTGTGCAAACAAAGTAAGTACAGCCAAACATGACATTCCTTGTGTTTTTCCATTTCCCCTGTTTGTGTGAAATCACATGCCATGCAAACATTGGCATTAAAAATGCTAAATTATGAGAAAAGAAGGAAATACATTTATTTCATCAACAACAGAACTAAAATTAATGTTAGTACACATGACATCTTTTCACACAGGTCAGGATTTGAACTCTTACTCCAATGAACCTTCAAAACACACTAAGGGTGTCTTATCCCTCTTTGCCACAGGAACAGCTTTACAGCAGAGATTGAAACTCATTTATTTATTTATTTATTTATCTATTTAACATTTGTTAACCGGGAAAGTCCGACTTGGAACAAAGCCAGTTTTCAGCAGATGCCCGGGGAGAAATGCTCCAGATGCATGTCATTGTGCATTCATCATCCACAGTACTGCCAAAACATATGAAAGCTGTTTGTACATGTGTTAATTTCAGATGTAGTACACTGAATGATCACATTTTCAGCTATACACTGGATATGCTGAAATGTCACTAATAAAAATGTGTTTTTATATATATATATATATATATACATATATATATATATATATATATATATATATATATATATATATATACATACATTAGCAAATGCTACCTTTATCTGTATGCATTTCTTACAAGTGCACTGAGAGCGTAGACATATTTGTCAAGGCATTTTTATTTTCTCAGATGCACAGTACTATTAACTGTAATCAGAAGTACTATTGATGTTAAGTTGTCTCTCTCACCTTCATTCTTGCTGGTTGGGTTCGGAGCCGACCCTCGGCTCCAATTCGGCCATTTTATAAAGCTCGAGAGGTACTTACTGGCTCAAGGCCTCCCTATATCCCACAATGCCTGGCGCCAGACCCCCAGATCTCGTTTGCCTCTTCAGCTATGAGGTTGCGCTTCACTGGCTCAGGTCATATTAATCTTTTGTAATTTTAGTAGTTAAACTTTTAGTGTATATTTTTCAATTTTTTTGTTAAATCAGAGTAGTACTGTAGACTAGTCTTAGTTTTCACTGTGTTTTCTGACCCTTAGGAAACTCGTTTTTACTTAGAGAGGTTCTCCCCTCCCCCTCCCCTATCTCCCTAAGTAGGCCATTTAAATTAGAAGCTATCCCCTTCCCTTTTATATTTTTTTAGTAGGAAGTAGTGTTTAGCCTTTGTAGTCTAAGATCATAGTCTCTTAGTTTTGTTAGTATAGTTATCTTAAATTTTTGTGTGAAGGTGTGGGACTAGTGTGTGTGTGTGAGTGTGTGTGTTTTTTTGCACTAGTCTAAAATTCATCCTTCGGTATTCCTTTTTTCTATAATATGTCAAAGGATACCAAGGTATCAGGGTTCAAGAAGTGTGACTCGTGCTGTCAGAAAATGTCTCTGACAGACAGTCACACTTCTTGTGTTTATTGTTTGGGTGCCCTACACCTGCAGGACTCTTGCTCGGTATGTCATGCCTTTAGTCCGAGAGTTCTGCAGGAGCGTAGGAACAAGTTAATTCTCAGGGGGTTACTAAAACCCGAGGGGTCTCTGGCAAAGTGTCAGCCAGCGAAAACCCCTAAGCCCACCAAGCCATTGGCTCCCAGTATGGAGCCGTCACCAGGTAGAGCATCTGCTTCAATTTCGGTTCCGGCCGGAACCGAAGTATCAAAATCTCTCTCAGCTCTGACCATGGTGTCAGAGCCGTCAGGGAGCCATAAGTGATCCAGGTCGCCATCCCTGGAGTCAATTCACTTGGCTCTGGGATCACCTTTGCTACAGTCTGAATGGAGCCATAGGTCCCACTCTTTTCAGTCCTCGAGGCTGTCCAATCATCACTTGGAGAGAGTGGTTAGTAGACTCCTCAAATCGCAGGCTCTGGCTCAAATGATAACTAGCCCTCCTCATCAGGCTGTGGTTACTCCTTTTTCTGAAGTAGTTCCTCCTCCAACTCCTGCTGTCAGTTCGGAGCTGGAGCTTGTTGGGGCTCGGATCCTGGAAACATTAGCGCCGATGCTTCCCCTTTCGGCTCCTTTGTCGGCTCTGATTTCTTCAATGGATCCATCCTTGGAGGGATCTGGGTGCCAAGACTCCCTCGTCATCTCCGAGGGGGCGAGTGGCATTGGACCCTTGTCTGACCCCATTCTCCCTCTCGGAGCCTCGGTGCAGGTAAGCTTGGCTCCTACATTGGCCTCAGAGCCATCCCTTTTGGTGTCGGAGAGGATTCCTGTCTCCTCGTAGTGGGGGCCCTCTTCTCTGCCAGACAGGGGTGCCTTCAAGGTCATGAGGAGTGTGCTGACTTCTGAGTCTGCACCACGATCAGCCCCTTCAGCTCCTCCCCCAGGGTGCCTGCTTCGGTCTCTGCCCCTCCTCCAGACCCCAAGCGAGGGGATCAAATGTTCCAGGTCACCCCACTGAGTGTATCTTCCTCTTCCGAGGCCTGCCCTGAGATTTCAGAGGAGCCCCCTCGAAAGAGGAAATGTAAGAAGAAACATGTTGACTTCCCATAGTCGGTCACGTCAGATACTGACTTGGAGTATCCAGAAGGGTCCCCAAGATCCCCTTCTGAAGATGTCTCTTTCTCAGACATCCTTGAGATCCTTAAGCAGAGGGGAACTGGTCTGCCGTTAACCCTTCTGAGGACAAGTTGGTATACTTGGATGCGTTTGGTTCTCGCCCCTCCACCTCCTGGGTGTCTCCACCCTTCGATCCATTAATGGAAGTGGTGGATCAGAAGGCGTGGTCAGCTCCGGACACACTGGAACCAACACCCTGCAAGCCCACTAAGTTTATTACGGCCCCTCAAGATAAACAGTTTCTGACAAAGGGTGTCCCTGTTGATGCCATGGTGGTAGCAGCTGCCATGAAAAAGGAGTTGGCTGACACTTCTGTACCTGTCCATCCCCCTAATAAAGAGTCTAGGATGATGGATAGATAAGGAAGCAGATGTGTCACTTCTCCCATCTTCAGAAGGATCTCCTCAAGGAGCTAGGAGATACCCTGCAAGATCCATCAGCTGCGGGGGCTCAAGACAAGATAAACTCCCAGCTGGCGACTCTTAATTCTATCGTTAACTCCTCCATGCAGCTCATTTCGTATGCTACTGATGGGGCGAGTAGAGCCACAGGCACAGGCGTGCTTTGAGAAGACATGCCTGGATGCGGTTATGTAACTTCGCTGATCTCTTCAAGGGGTCTTTCACCAAGACCCCTTTTGATGGCTTGGCTCTGTTTGGACCTCAGGTGAAAGATACACTTACCAGGTGTGAGCAGGAAGGCAAGACTCTCTCTGCTGTGGGAGTCCATTTTTCCACTTCCTCTAGACCATACCCTAAGGGTCAGAAGAGTGGGAAGATGTGGTTCTAGAAACCCCAGGAAGCTGTGCCAGACACATGTGGTGAGTTTCCCTCCAGAGGCAGAGGAGGGAACAACAATAGATGCCACCCGCGGGGCAGGGGGGTGGGGTCCGCAGAATCAGGGCAGCAGAGAATCTTTCTCTGACAAGCCCTTCCAGCACCCCTGAGGGGCTGCCCGGCTGTCCGCCTTTGGAGGCAGTCAGGGGAAGGTTGTCTCTGTACCCAGAAGCCTTGTGTCTCATCACTCGAGACAGATGGGTACGGTCTATCATATCCGGAGGTTACAAAATCCCATTTGTCCACACTCCCTTAAAATCAAACAACACCATCTCAGATGTTCCACCCAGTCTAAAGGAACAGGCAGTACAAGAAATTTCAAGACTGCTAAAAAAACGAGCCATCCAACAAGTCCCAGCAGACCAGCAAGGATCCGGAATTTACTCAAAGTTCTTTTTGGTACCAAAAAAGACAGGGGACTGGAGACCCATTTTGGATCTCAGCAGACTAAACAAGTCTGTTCAAAGAATGAAGTTCCAGATGGTCACACTTCAGTCCATTCTACCCTTTCTGGGTCAGGAAAATTGGATGTGCTCCATAGATCTTCAGGATGCGTACTACCACATCAAAATGGACAGGCATTCCAGAAGGTTTCTCCACTTCCGGCTGGGAGCCAGTCATTACCAGTTCAGAGCCCTGCCCTTTGGTCTCACCACAGCCCTCAGGGTGTTCACCAAATGCATTGCAGTGGTTACCGCTCACCTGAGATGGCAAAGATTCCAGGTATTTCCATATCTAGACGACTGTCTCCTTACTTCTACCACCAGACATCAATTGCTGACAGCCAGGGATTATACCATCCAAACATGCTCCAACCTAGGTATCTCAATAAATTTTGAAAAGTCTGCATTGTCACCTTGTCAGTCTTTAACCTTTATAGGTGTAAGATTAAATATGAAAGATCTGTCCACAAGACTTCCAGTAGACAGAGTGGCAGATATTCGCTGACAAGTACAGGTATTATTAGGATGCAGAAAGATTCAGGCCAGATTCATCCTAAAAACCTTAGGTCTCATGGCAGCAGCGATCATATTAGTTCCCCTGGCTCATTTTCACATGAGGATTCTCCAGTGGATGCTTTTCACCCAATGGTCCTTTCAACAACTTCCTTTGTCTCACAAGATAATAATCACACAGTCATGCAAAGACCACTTGGCTTGGTGGATGGCCTCTCCATCAGTACCCCAGGGCAGACCATTTGTCCTTCCTCCTCCAGTTGCCACAGTGACCATGGATGCCCCCTGATTGGCTGGGGGGGGGGGGCATTTTCAGGGCAGGACTGTCCAGGGCACCTGGCAACCCCATGAGTACCACTTGCACATAAAAGTCTTGGAGATGAGGGCGGTGCTTTTAGCGTTGCAAGCTCTTCAGAACTCTCTACCCACTGGGACCATTGCAATTCAGACACAATATGTCTGTAGTGTGGTACATCAACAAGCAGGGTGGAAGCAAGTCATATCCCTTATGTCGAGAAGCACTCAGACTATGGCAGTGGGCAATCTACTCTCAACGGTTTCTGACAGCACCACACATCCCTGGGAAGTCCAACGTCATAGCGGACAGGCTAAGCAGAGCTATTCTCATGCCTCACGAGTGGTCTCTCAACCGGACAGTAGCGGACAGAATCTTCCGCAAATGGGGTCAGCCTTGCTGAGACCTTTTTACAACTCCTCTCAACAGCAAGTGCAACAGTTTCTTCACTCTCTTCCCTCTTCCCGGACACTCCCCCAGAGATGGTCTAGTTTACGATTGGCCCTAGGGACTTCTGTATGCATTCCCAACCTTTCCACTGATTCCCAAACTAATTCAGAAAGCTACCATGCTGGATTGCCCCCTACTGGCCTCGACAAATCTGGTTCCCATTCCTGCATCGTCACCTTCTAGAGCAGCCTTGGAATCTGGACCCAGTTCCGGACCTCCTGATCCATCAGTCAGGCAGGCTGCATCAGTCTCTTCACTCTCTCAACCTCACTGCTTCATTGCCCCACTTCCAACTTTAGCCAGGCTTCCCAGTATTTCCAATTCAGTGTGTGAGATCATCCTTTCTTCGCACAAACTTACAACCAGGAAGACTTATGCTAGTAAGTGGAAACATTTCTCTTTCTGGGCAGAGGCTAGAAATATAGATCCCTTCACACCCCCTGTCCATAACGTTCTGGATTTCTTAGCAGAACTTTTTCAAGCGGGCTCCTCATCGGCCACCATTAGAGTTCAATTAGCGGCAATCTCTAATTTCCATACGGGCCTGTCAGAAACCAGCATCATGTCCCATAAGCTTTGCAAAGCCTTTCTGAAAGGAACAATCTTGCACAGGCCTCCAGTGAAAGATCTTGTACTACAGGGCAGGCCATTTGTCCTTCCTCCTCCAGTTTTGTTAAAATATACTGAAGGTTTTAATTGCTTTCCTGTGCTTGTTGCTTATTATCACAGGTTATCCTGACAGTGGAAGTGTGGGGTTCCTACCACCTGATGTCAGAGTTTCGTTAGACTCTGATGATGATGCTGCTGGACAAACAGAGGCACAGTCATAAGGTGCAGAGGTGAATCTGACTCTAAGGTTGACATTCAGCAATACCCTGTAATTCCATCAGGCACAGTCAGTAGGCCTACACCAACCCATTCCAGTGGCCCGCAAATATTGGACAGGTGGAGAGTAAGACACATGATCAGGGTAGTGTGGTTACTGTGGTTTCAGTGCCTGTTGACACAGGCTGTAGCCAAAGTGTGGGTGAAGTGCCACATAGGAGGGTTATTATGGGTGCTTAGAAGAGGCCTGCCTTCCATCCTCCACCTGATCCTGGTGTGTCTTCCCATGCCACTTGACATATGTTTAGGGCCATCATGGAGGCACAGGCATGTTCCAATAGGTACTCCAGTGAAATGCTTAGGCTTGTAGATATGGCACAGGCTGACAGGGATGGATATCTTCACTGTATTACTGATTCAATGGATTGGATGAATGACAAGTTGGAATGGACGGTATATGTGATAGCACATCTGCTGGGAGGGGGATGGCATCAACATGGGTGTAAGTCAGCCACATCATCTGATATACTGGCTGACATGGCCATGCCTGATCATGCTCCCATAGTGACATTACTTCTATTGCACTGTCAGCGGTTGAGGTTTCCACACACAAACGTGGCAGGCCATGGGATCGTGGTCCTTTGCATACTCCTGAGGAGGGCTCATCCAGCAGACATCAGTCACCTTCGGGTAGCAACAGTGCATCTGACCATGGGTGTGGATGTGCCAGTGCAACTCCTTCCAGAGCCAGTTCTCAGGGTCAGGGAAAATGATGACAAACTGTCACCTCTACCATGCATGGCTCACACCTATCCAACATACCAGGATGTAGAGCTAGTACAGTGCTTAGCTGTGTTCTTGCAGATGCTCACACTACAATTTCACCTGGAGGGCCCATACAGACACACATACACATAACAGTGAAATGGCTCATTCGGGAAGTGTAAATCCCATTGTATCTCAGTGGACATTTTATGCTTAATCCAAATGCCTGCCTGTTTCTCTTACTTATTCACACGCACTCACTACCTTTTGTGTCAGCCTAGGCCTCCTGCCCCCCACCCCTACACCCTGTGCAAATAATGATAACTGTGGCATATCTTTGGTTTCTATCTTTTGGATTCACTGATGCATAAGTCTTTTGTCTGATGCTCAGGCTGCATAGCTGACTTACTTCTTAGTGTATATATATATATATATATATATATATATATATATATATATATATGTTTGTGAGGCTGTTTTACTAATTGTATTGCTTTCTTACAGGTTTTTGTAATGTCTACATACCTCACAAACATTTACAGCAAAAACAAAATGGGTCCAAGTCACCAGAAAGCACCCCTGCACTACCAGGCTATAATTCATACCACACGTTTCAGCCATGTAACCTGGACTGGAACACCAAAGGCAGAGGTGTGTCCATATTCATTAAGGATATCCACACCTCCGGGCTAGTTGCTCAGCATAATGCATCTGAGGTTATCCAAGTGCAACTAACTCTGGGCAAAACTTCAATCCAAATTGTTGCTTGCTACAGATCCCTCACCATGCCCCAGGATTCCCACTCCTCTTTTCCTGATATACTGGAAAATATTAGGGTCCAACTAAACACCCTAATAATGGGCGACTTTGACTACTCCACCATTAACTGGGTAAACTACTCATGTGCCAACTCCTTCGCTCAATGCTTTCTGGAATTCATAAATTTCAGTGCCATAGATCAACTTATCCACACCCCCACCAGGGGCAACAATATTCGAGACCTAGTCATTACTAACATGAGTGACCGGTGTTCCACACCTGAAGTCAACTTCTCCTTAGTCCGATCCGACCATAAGCTATGTAGTTAGGATCTACAAAGGTGCACGAGGATACACTCAAGCAATGCTTGGCTGACTTTCCAACAGGATACATTCCACAGCTGTGTAGGTATGCTAATAAAGATAATTTATAGAACATAGAAAGCTACATATAGGCCAGACTGGCATGCATAATGGTCTTCTTTTCACAGCTAACCCTGAAATAATGGTGAATTGTTAGACTCATAATGAACATTTGGAGAGATTGAAGGAAAGCAATTGGTATGTATACAGCACAAGAGCAGTCTTATTGTAGCTGGACAAGTTTAGGAGAATATTTGTCTGCTATACAGTAGTAGGAAATTAAGCATGCATATCCAAACTGTAAAAGCAAGTATGTATGCATAACTATAGCAAAAACCAACTTCAGGAATCAAGTGTAAGACTATAGTCAGAGGTTCTGGGCTCAAATGCCACAAGTAACAACTATATATTACTGCATCATCATCATCATCTTCTTTCGGCTGTTCCCGTTAGGAGTCGCCACAGCGGATCATCTGTTTCCATTTCTTTCTGTCCTCTGCATCATGCTCTTTCACACCAACCACCTGCATGCCTTCTCTCACCCCATCCATAAACCTCATTTTAGGCCTTCCTCTTTTCCTCTTACCTGGCAGCTCCACCCTTAGCATTCTTTTCCCAATATACCCAGCATCCCTCCTCAGCACATGTCCAAACCAACTCAATCTTGCCTCTCTTGCTTTGTCTCCAAACTGTCCAACCTGAGCTGACCCTCTAATATACTGATTCCTAATCCTGTCCATCCTAGTCACACCCAGTGCAAATCTTAACATATTTAACTCTGCCACATCCAGCTCTGACTCCTGCCTTTTCGACAATGCTACCATCTCCAACCCATATAACATAGCTGGTCTCACTACCCTCTTGTAGACCTTCCCTTTCACTCTTATTGGTACCCGTCTGTCACAAATCACTCCTGACACTCTTCTCCACCCATTCCACCCTGCCTGTACTCTCTCCATTACCTCTCTTGCACACTCACCATTAATCTGAACTGTTGATCCCAAGTACTTAAACTCATCCACCTTTACCAACTCTACTCCCTGCATCCTCACCATTATTCTACCCTCCCTCTCATTTACACACATATATTCTGTTTTAGCCCTGCTGACCTTAATTCCTCTCCTCTCTAAAGCATATCTCCACCTCTCCAGGGTCTCCTCAACCTGGTCCCTACTCTCACTACATATCACAATGTCATCTGCAAACATCATAGTCCACAGGGCCTCCTGTCTAATCTCATCTGTCAACCTGTCCATCACCACTGCAAATAAGAAAGGGCTTAGAGCTGATCCTTGATGTAATCCCACCTCCACCTTAAACATATCTGTCACTCCCACTGCAGTCCTCACCAATGTCACACTACCCTTGTACATATCCTGTACCACTCTTACATACTTCTCTGCCACTCCGGACTTCCTCATACAATACCACAACTCCTCTCTAGGCATCCTGTCATATGCTTTCTCTAAGTCCACAAAGACACAATGCAACTCCTTCTGATCTTCTCTGTATTTCTCCAACAACACTCTTAGAGCAAATATTGCATCTGTAGTGCTCTTTCCTGGCATGAAACCATACTGCTGATCACTAATCATCACCTCCCTTTTTAACCTAGCTTCCACTACTCTTTCCCATAACTTCAAGATGTGACTGATCAATTTTATCCCTCTGTAATTACTTCAGCTCTGCACATCACCCTTATTCTTAAAGATAGGTACCAAAACACTTTTTCTCCACTCCTCAGGCATCCTCTGACTTTCCAAAATTTCATTAAACAATCTGGTTAAAAATTCCACTGCCATTTCTCCTAAGCACCTCCATGCTTCCACTGGTATATCATCAGGACCAACAGCCTTTCCATTCTTCATCCTCTTCATAGCTGTCCTTACTTCCTCCTTGCTAATCTCCTTCACTTCCTGATTCACTATCCCCACTTCATCCAACCTTCTCTCTCTCTCATTCTCTTCATTCATCAGCCCTTCAAAGTACTCTTTCCATCTACTCAACACACTCTCTTCACTTGTGAGTACGTTTCCCTCATTGTCCTTTATCACCCTTACCTGCTGCACATCTTTCCCAGCTCTGTCCCTCTGTCTAGCCTCTCCCTCTTTAGTGTCCAATCTCTCATACAACTCTCTATATGCCTTAACCATAGCCTTCGCCACCTCTCTCTTTGCCATGCACCTCATCTCCTTATACTCATGTCTACTTTCTTCATCTCTTTGACAATCCCACCTCTTCTTCACCAGCCTCTAACTCTGTATACTCTCCTGTACTTCCTCATTCCACCACCATGTCTCCTTGTCCTCCTTCCTCTGTCCAGATGTCACACGAAGCACCTTCCTAGCAGTCCCCCTTCCTAGCTCTGCTGTAGTTACCCAGCTATTCGGTAGCTCTTCATTGCCTCCCAGTGCCTGTCTTAACTCTTCCCTGAACTCCACCTCACAATCACCCTTTTTTAACTTCCACCATTTAATCCTTGGCACTGCTTTCACACTCCTCCTCCACTTCTTGGTCACCACATCATCCTGCAGACCACCATTCTATGCTGCTTAAATACACTTTCCCCAGTTACCACTTTACAGTCTCCAATCTCCTTCAGACTGGCCTTCCTACATAGGCTATAATCCACCTGTGTGCATCTTCCTCCACTCTTGTACATCACCCTATGCTCTTCCCTCTTCTTAAAATAATTATTCACACAGCCATGTCCATCCTTTTCGCAAAGTCCACAATCATCTGACCTTCTCCATTCCTCTCCTTAACACCATACCTACCCATCACTTCCTCATCCCCTCTGTTCACTTCACCAACATGCCCATTGAAGTCCGCTCCAATCACTAGTCTCTCACCGTTGGGTACACTCACCACCACTTCATCCAACTCACTCCAAAATTTTTCTTTCTCATCCATTGCACACCCAACTTGTGGAGCATATGCACTAACAACATTCATCATTACATCATCAATTTCAAGCTTCATAAACATCACTCTATCAGACATTCTCTTCACCTCCAAAACACTCTTGGCATACTGTTCCGTTAGGATAACCCCTACCCCATTTCTGCCATCCACACCATGATAGAACAATTTGAACCTGCCTCCTATACACTTGGCCTTACTTCCCTTCCATCTGGTCTCTTGCACGCACAATATATCAGCCTTCCTTCTCTCCATCATATCAGCTAGCTCTCTCCCTATACCAGTCATACTGCCAACATTCAAAGTTCCTACCCTCAGTACTTCACTCCTAACCTTCCTCCTCTCTTCCTGCCTTCGGGTATGCCTTCCCCCCTTCTTCTTCAGCCAACAGTAGCCCAATTTCCGCCAGCACCCTGTTGGCTAACAGTACTGGTGGCGGTCGTTGTTAACCTGGGCCTCGACCGATCCGGTATGTAATTATAAAAACTTCTCCACATCAGTAATTTTTGGCAGAGGTTTTACACCGGATGCCCTTCCTGATGCAATCCTCCCCATTTATCCAGGCTTGGGACCGGCACAAAGAAATGCACTGGCTTGTGCATCCCCAGTGGCTGGGTTAACTATATATTACTGCAATTTTTTAATAATATTACAGAATTTAGAATCTATACCAATGGATTAAATGCCTTGCTGTTAACTGTAAGCTGTATAGTTGGACCAGGCATATGTGCAATATATGCACATTGCAAGTATTACTTTGAGCAGTCTATACTTATAGTTTGTAGCTGTTAGGACAAATGTAAAACTTCAGATAAAATATATTGTATTATTGCGATAATGTATTTTATGTCACATATAATGTTTTTAATGTTATCCCTTTTTTCTATCACCCCAGTCCTTATTTCTTTTTAAAATATTATGTGTAATCAAAATGTCTCTGTGTCAACCATTTGTAGCAGGTCAAGAAATGCTTCACAGTACAAAGAGGTAGGCCAGCCCCAGTGAGTCAGCCTGTACCCACTCCACAGGCTCCAGTAATGACCCCCAGCACATGTGGTACCCAACTTGGCAGTGCTGTCTCTGCTGCCCCTGCACTACCTAGGCCCTCAGGTACTGGTACCCTGGAAGCTGATGCTTTGATACCCTCTGGGAGTACTGGAGGAGGTGGAATTTTATCACCCACCAGAAGATGCCAGGGTTGGTGTATAGGGTTGTGGGCAGAACCATTGGTACATGCCTACACCAGATGGAGAGGCTGCTCTCCCTCATGATCCATAGGAGAAAGCATGCTCAATATGATGCCAAGCACTCTAGCAGCCAGCAGATTAAGCGGCCAATGATGATAGTCCTGTGGGTGAGGACTAGATTCTCACTGTCCCCATGTCTGATGGTCATGAGCTTGAGTTGTTCCCTCTCTCACCTCAATCATGGGGTCCCCCTACCTTTTGTGTCCTGCACTGTCCCTGTGTTGTGTCTTGTTTATCTTGTTTGTTTGCATTTGTTTCCTCACCTACCCAACTTACCTGACTAAGAAATACCAACATCCCTTACTCAGCATTCCTCTCTTACTGAAGAAAAAAAAGGAAAAATGGGCACCTGTCTCACAAAAAAAATTGACACATACAGAGTTCTCCATTTTCCATGTGTCTATTTGACACACTTGATTAGGTCCAGTTGGCTATACAGCATGATTGCATTGATGTCACCCATCTTTGTGGAGGTGACAACCCACTTCAGCTAATATTCTGTACATATTTTCATTTCATGCTTTGGAAGAAATGGATAGCTATGGGTCTTTTCTACCTTCCTCATGCACATTCCTATATTGTTTTCCCTTTATTCTTCCCCCTGCTTGCCCCCATTTCACCATTTTCCTATCTACCTCATTTTAACACCTATAATCTAGTCAAAGAATAGAATCACACACATACACACATAAGAGGCAAAAAGAAAAACAACAGAGCCCTTCACTTTTTGATATATATGTTTGTGCAGACTTTTGCATTGCGCACTAATGCCAAGTGAGGGCGAACATCTCTTTCTTGCTGCAGTTATCTCTGTGCAATGCTGCTTAAACAGGATGTGTTACGGTAAAACACACAGTGAATGTAGCTTAAAGTATGCTATCATTAAATTATCAACACTTATGCAAAAGTATCACATACATCTGGATTCAAACCCTATATCAGCTGTGCTCAAAAAGAAATGTGTCAATGCATTTACATGTGCTGCCACAGAGGCAGCTAAGCAGCAGGCGTGTTTCATACACCCACTACTACATTTCATCATTCTATCAATAGGCCTCTCATTTGCACACTGCTTAACTTTGTGCAAACAGGGGAAGGTCGAATAAATGTGTATCTCACAGGTACAAACACCTTGCAACCATCTTGCAAACCCACTGCTTGGAGGTGTGCTCTGCAAAGTGGACTATATCATGTTTCACTGTTGTTTACTGTCTATTTAGTGTTCCCAAATTGACAATATATGTCAAAAAAGAAAAAAAGGAAGGCTCTATCTAAGAAAATGTCACATATTTATAATGCAGCTATCTCTTAACTCCCCCATGCACTGCAAACCTGGTCTCTCAGTACTTGTTCACAAATATATGAAATGCCCTATATTAATGAATAATACATGTTGTGTTGTATAACATCTCAGTACTTGTTCACAAATATATGAAATTCACTATATTAATGAATAATACATGTTGTGTTGTATAACATGTACATCTTTAGAATGACAATACACATTCTAATTTTCCAATAGTTGCAGTAATGTTGACACTTGTTTGCATATAGTTTGCAAATCTGTCTCTTAAAGTATGTCTGCACATTGGAACACAACCCATCCACCAAATACTAAAATCAATCTGGTTGCATGCAAATACTCAACAATCTGGTAGCATGCAGAACTTGAACTATCTTGACAGTTGAACATGCCTACACATCCATTTCAGGCACCCCTCCCAACCTCGTCTCTCCAACCTCCACTGCTGATGTCATTCAATACTTTCAACTGGGAGGTGTGTGTGTTTTTCTATCTAGTCAGAGGAGCATAAGTGTGTATCTTATAATTACCACTCTTATGCCATAGATTGCCTATATTTGACACTTGCACATGCCTACATATCCATTTCAGGCAATACCCCAACTTCTTCTCTCCAACCTCCACTGCTGATGTCATCCAATATAAGTTGTCCTGCAGCCTTGTGCCATGGTGCCTATGTAAAGTACTGAATTCTGTAGTCTGTGTACTTAGTTAGAGGTTCTGTTCTCACTGCAGTCAACTGATGTGTGTGTTTGTGCCCTTCCTTGACAATAGAGTATTTTACACTAGCATGTGAGACACTGCTCTTACCATTTTCTCCTTCCCAGACACTGCTGATGCCATCACCTGTAAAGTGCTGTCTGAGTCTCTCCAAGTCAGACTTGAGCTGTGGAGTTTGCCTTAAATACAGACTTTTGTAGTCAGTGTACCATAGACAGGTAGTGGTTCTGTTCTCACTGCAGTTACCTGGTGTGTTGTATTTATGCACTCACTTGACCTTAGAGAGAGCATTATACTCCATTAGTGTTCTGATGAGGTTCAAGTACAGTGCTGCTATATCATCCTCAGATCTGGACACAATGGCCTGACTTATGAGGTGCATGCCATAGCTTTTCCATACCCCCTGTGGACACTTGTTGGTCAAAGTTCAGATTGCTATCTATGTGTATTCTCAGGTCTTGCACCACTGGCTTCAGCATGGGGGAGTGTTGTCACTGCTGTAATTACCAGGAAATTCCACTTTGCATAATGCCCAAATATTGAGACATTCTATATGTATTAGTAGACCTTGTTGCTTTTGCACCAATCATTTGTCAGTGTTGGGAGGGGTTGGATGAACCTATTAGCCTCTCCTGTAGTATGTTAATATCATTGGTGGACTCAATGATTGCAACCAATATGCAGGAATTAGCACACTTGGTAAGCAAAAGGTCATATAATGTAGCCTGGACTGTCAAGAAATAGCTTCCAAACAGTACAGGGCCCAGCACAGATCATTGGGGTACACCAACAGTAGCAACTCTTAGAGGTTGATTCACTGACTTTCACAATATGTGGTCTGTCAATGAGGCAATTGGTCAACCATCTAATGATATAAACACCAAATAAGAACAAACTGATGAAATGAGGCAAACGGATTCAAGCAGAAGCACACCAGATGAATAAAATCCTTAACGCAATTTTATTACAATACAAGTTAAGACAGCGTTTTCGCTACTCAAAAATGGTAGCTTCTTCAGAGTGAATGGGTACCAAAAAGAGACACATTTATAAAATGTAGCAAGTGATTTCACTAATTACATCACTTCCTGCCAACATTAATTAATTTAAAGCAGTAATATCACCAAAAAGTGAAAAATACGCTCAATTAATATAAAAGAACAATGTCAGCGGTTAAAAACACGAAAATTAAAAAAACACAATTAAAAAGATTATATGTATGATATACAATATAAATGGAGACTATAGCGTCTTAAAACAAGTAAATGAAATTTACTAGTGTTATAAAACACATATTAGTTGTAGGTAAATTGAGCAAGTTAGCCTACAAGTATATGTTTTGTTACTCACTCAGCCCAAACAGCTGTAGAAGGGTAAGCCCATAAACACCAGCAAACATATTATAAATATGTTATAAATATCGAGATAGAGAGGCAAGGACCTTGTGAGATGAAAAACATATAAATCCACTAAAAGACAGAACATAATATTCTAACAAATGGGTGAACAAAATACATAATTGTTGCAAAAGTAATAGAGGTACCTAATAGTAAACAATAGTGTTGTACTAACAGGTGAAAAGTAAATGTTAGTACACACAAGAGAAGGGTCGAACCGACCAAAGTGGAATAATATTAATAAAGTAGTTGGGCAGTTCAAATAAATCCCCAAAGGGCTACCTCAGATAAGATCTATATTTTAAATGGGCAGAAATGTTACAGCTGTCGTTAAGACCTGGTGTGTGAAACGCATCCAGTTTAAGCTGCCATAACAATTCACAGTTTTCTAAAATAATGGAAGTTCTTTTATATTAATTGAGCGTATTTTTCACTTTTTGGTGATATTACTGCTTTAAATTAATTAATGTTGGCAGGAAGTGATGTAATTAGTGAAATCACTTGCTACATTTTATATATGTGTCTCTTTTTGGTACCCATTCACTCTGAAGAAGCTACCATTTTTGAGTAGCGAAAACGCTGTCTTAACTTGTATTGTAATAAAATTGCGTTAAGGATTTTATTCATCTGGTGTGCTTCTGCTTGAATCCGTTTGCCTCATTTCATCTAATGATATAAAGGTTAATCCCTAGCAGGTAGAGCTTGTCAATGATACCTGAGTTGGGGATTGTGTCCAAACCATAGGACAAATCAAGACAGACAATATGCATGCAGGCTTATCACACTGAATCAATGGGCTGTGACAACATCACAGATCACCTGTAGTGTGACTCAGAACATACACCTATCTGGCATTATTTAATACACACTTCACAAACCCTCCAGATGGACTTTGCTCCCATAGAAGGGTGCACATTGGCATGCATCCATCTGAGTGGGGTAGGGACAGCACCTGATGCATGCATGTATAGACAGATCCTAACTCTGATCTGTGAAGTAGACCAACATGTCATCATGGACCTTTTCTAAATGAACACAAGTAATATACTAGTTGTGTGCCGCAGATGTGTGATTTGGTAATGCTACATTCATATCTGTTACATCTGTCAGGTGTCCTCAAAAAGGTCATGCATGGCATGTGGGATGACAACACTATCATCCTGTGGAACCTGACCAGGCCAAGGTATTTGACATGACTCCGCAATGAGGTATTCACTCCACACTGTCATATATGGCCTAAACATCTATATCACTAAACAGATAGAGCACTGGATCACATATGTGATATCTAAATATGTTGAAATGACCTATATCTCTTATCCAGTGATCAAGTCCATACATCATGGCTATCTGCTAGACCCTTTCCTGTCCATTATTTAAATCACAGATGTCAAGAATGACATACAAATCCTGTGTCACACCAGTTGTCTGGAGGACCACAGATTGTGGGCAAAACTTGACTCCAACTGTGATATTAGTATTATAGAGACAGTATCAACACACACCAAAGATTGCTGCCACAGCCATGACAACACATAAGATACAAAAAAACATTTGGGGATTTGTTTCATTATGCAAACAAATGCACAAACCAAGGGTAATGTAGACATCACAACCTATAAGCAGACCAGCTGGTATGTGACCTGTGTCCTTCAGTATATGGTATGTGGAATGCTCACCAGCATGTGGTCACAGTGGTGACTTCTCCCACTGAATACAACACAACTACTGAGTACATCTAAAGGAAAGGTCATAATACCTTCATAGTTCACAGCCGTCACTACACCAATACCTGAGTGCAATGCACCCTTCCTCATGTCCCCACCTACAGATCTTCCAATGATGTGCAACTGAAGTGTGCCACCTTTGCCACAGTGAGCTGTCACACATTTTTTTGCATACCTACATATTAGGTTTTTTTGTGTAGACATTACTGTGTGATGGTGCAGAACCCCCATCAAGGTGCTGTACCGGATGCACGTGTGATATCTGTTCTGGTGATGCACTCAGTACATACATAGCTGTTTAATAATATTGATGGCATGGTTTACATTCATGAAAGTGTGGATTGAGCTCTATATAAATATATATATATATATATATATATATATATATATCTGCCATGCACACCAGTCAATTAGCCTGTAGTGATAAAGATGTCACATATAGGTATAGCAGTGTCCCTCTTAACACCTCCAGCATATGTTAGTTTCAGGTGAGTGTGCTACTTTACACTCATAGATTGTTGAAATGCCATAATATTTGTACAAGTGTGTTGGTGCAGAATCATCTATGATCACTCAGAATCACATATTTTGTGTCAGAGAAATGGTATTACTGGTGGTATTATTTTGATATTGTCAATGACTGTGCATGCTTGTTCTACTGTTGGCCATGAGCCTGTAACTGTGTTTCACTTGTTGGAAACCTCTGCTGACTATACAGTCATATTCAGGCAAATCAGTTTGCACAGCTTTACAATATGTACCCAACCCTGATTG
>NC_056743.1:1883849251-1884136034 GCF_019279795.1 Protopterus annectens
CTGGCTGAGAGAAGGATGCCCCCTATTAAGTTAAATAATTACACCCCTTAAAGACAGAATGCTTTGAGTTTAATAATAGTTCATTTTTATTGAATTCAAAGCAGTTTGTACACTGCACTAGGATTCTAAGTGCTTTAAGTCTGGCAAAGGGGGGGGGGGGATGGTTGACAATCCATGCTGACCAATGCTGTTAGATTTAAATTAAATCAGGATTTAAAGAGGGGCTGGGGAAATATTACAGCTATGGAAGTTAGCAGGGCTTTTGTTCAATGTAAGTCTGAGTTTTTGAGCTGTTTAGTGCAACTGAGTACAAGCAGTTTAGATAAAGCAGAAATGAACCAGAAACTCACTGATACTATAAGAAGGTACCCTTCAAATAGTGTAATAAAGGAGAACATTTACTTTTGTGTACTACTTGCTATTGAAATACTGCTACCATGGTGCTGCATTTGGTGTAGCTCCTAGCAGTAAAGACAAAAAAGAAAACAAAAGAGACATTGAAACCTTGGTGAAATTGGTAGCTCAAGTAGTCTAAGCCAGCCAGAACCTGAAGCAATTAATCTAATGCTCACTTAGAGTAACAGACTGATACCAAGATGGCTTCCACCCCTGGACAAGCAGATTTACTGAGGGCAATGATTTAGATGGAACAAAACAGTAATAAAGCATAACAGCTTAAAACAGCAAAAGCACAATCAGTAATATCAGACAAGCAGTATTAGCTAAAATCAATCAAAATGATGTAATAGTAAAGGCTATGCAGAAATAGTTCAAAATTCATGAAGCAGCACTTAAGTATTTTATACTCTTTACAAATGTAACAGCTAGTTAAAAAGTGAGGGGCACATGGCTCTACTAGCAGCAAAGTCTTTGGGAAGACAAACATTGAGCTGGTTACAAGACAGTAAATACAACAAAAGAAAACAAAAGAACCAATGAATGCTAAGTGAAATCTGAAGCCCAGATTCTCTAAACTTTCTAGGACCTATAACAATTAGGTTAGCTTATTAGATTAACTGTTCTTAGATGGGGACCCAGGTTGACAGTAGCCTTTCGTTTGACACTCATGTTGCTAAAGTAGTTAGGAAAACCTTCTACATTGCCCACCTGATCATGAAGGGATTCACATCTAGATCAAGGGAGGTCATCGTCCCCCTGTACTCATCACTCATAAGACCTATGATTGAGTACAATGCCCCATTCGGAATGTATCTGACCCGACACCTGCAGCAGCTGGAAAGGCCCCAAAAGTTCCTCACCAAAAGGATAAAGGGTCTCAAAAATATGTCTTATGCTGCCCGACTGAAAGAACTCCAGCTCTATTCAGTCTCATACCGCTTGCTCAGAGGTGACCTGTGCCTGACATATAAGGCCATGTCAAACCCTGATTTGATGAATATGCTTCACCTCAAAAATCTAGATCCCTCAGAACCACAAGGGCGGAAACTTAAACATTGACACGGTTATTAATAGAACGTGCTGGAGGACAGATTCATCACCCAGAGACTCCCTATGCTGTGGAACAAAATCCCGGTACATGTGAGGCAGAGCACCTCGCTGGCCTTGTTCAAGAGGAATCTTGACCAATGGATGGGGGATCGCAGATATACCCCAGGGATTACTTCAGTTTCACTGCTTGACAGAGGCACAGCAAAATAATAGGCATAGTTTTATTCAAACTAAAGGGGTGGCGAAAGCCAAATAACTATGGGCTGGGCTTATAAATGCCCTTGGGCAGATAGCCTAGTATGAACCTATGAACTTATGAATCACAATTTATTATAAAATGGCTTCCACCACTTTTCAAGTAGCTGTACGTAAGTTTTTATTTTTATTTTATTTTTTTATTTTGCATTTGTTGACTGGGATAGTCCGACTGGGTACATGTCCATTCTCATCAGAAGCCCAGGGAGAAAAGCTCCAAGGTACAAACAGAAAGAAATTACATGGCCCATGCTAAACACTGTTTACAATCTCTTTATATAAGCAAGTTATACAATTTCCAAAGTTTAGGAATTCACAAGGTAAAAGACATAGAATTTGCAACACATCTAAATTGCAATAAACGTAATTAGACTCCTTCATAAGGAGAGAGCTAGTCAGGCTTGGTCCATGATTTAAATGGAATAAAACAGTATTAGACAAAACATAACATCTGAAAATGGTCAGCAATATCAGGCAAGGCAGTATTAGTGGAAAAAAACTAAACTTACATAAACATAGTACAGGCAGTGCTCAAAATGCCTTAAACAGTGTAAATTAGTAACATGCAATGCAAACAGCTCAGCATGGTTAGAATAGTATGGTGAATTATGTGCAGGCAAAATAAAAATACTTTTTGGCATTTGTTTCTCTCTCTTTTCAGATGCAGCCACTAGTTGAACAGAGAGGGCACATTGCTCAGCTCTGTGCAATGTCAAAGACAAAGGCTTGAACTCACACCTACATACAAAGCAGAAGACAAGACACAACAGAACTGATGGACACTAAGAAAAGTCAGAATCCCAAATGTCCTAGACTACCTGGGACATGTAGCAATTAGTGTAACTCTCATTTAGATCAATCACAACTAATTTTTAAGATGCCTTCAACCACTGACCAGATTTACTCAAGGCACTAATTTGAATGGAATAAAACAACATTAAACAAAATAAGACTTATCAAGTGCAAAGAGCAATATGAATCAACAGTATAAAAATAGTTTAGGCAATGCTAAACATCCACATATGGTATAAAATAGTTACAGACAATGCAGAAACAGCTTAAAAGATGTAGAATAGCTAGATAATGCAACGGGAGACAAAAGAGCAGTTCATTGTCTTTTTTCCTCTCTTTTCATGTGCAGCAGGAAGTTAAACAGTGAGGGACTTGTGGCTCAGTTCTCTACAATCTGTTTAGAAAGACAAATGCTGAGTTAGGCCACACTTAGTAAACACCACATAAAAAATAAATAAATAATAAAATCTAGATGAAAGATGAAGGTCATGTGCTTTAAACTAGGCAAGACCTGTGGCAATCAGTCTAACTATTGTCTAGATCAATCACAACACAGTCAAAGATGGCACCCACCTCTGGCCAAGTACATTTACTCAAGACGGTGAGTCCTGCACCACCTTAATAATGGATGCTAACACAAACCCTAATGCTGCCCCTTCCCCCAAACCTAACCCTACATTTTAAAATCATTCAAACCTGCCCATAACTCTGCCACTACACAACACAGACTCAGACACACAAGCATTCACAAACACATACAAATAGCACTACATCTATCCCCTAACCTTACCCTTACCCTAAAATACTCAAATGCACCAAAAACCTCATAATACCCATCCTTCACTCATCCCCAACCCCTAACCATAACTCACACACACACACACACACACACACACACACACACACACACACACACACACACACACACACACACACACACACACACTCTCACCCCCTCAATCCCACTTACCCATATCAATATTGCATACCATTGACATCACCACTGTTTGGCCATCTGTACCTTCGACATTAAAAATTAAAGAACATCCCTGCGTTTGTCAAACAAACATACATTTGGGCAAACTCAGGGGAACTCCATCTCGCTCTCTCTCTCTCTGTATATATATATATATATATATATATATATGTTTTTAATTTATTTATTTTACATTTGTTAACCGGGCTAGTCCAACTGGATACATGCCCATTTTCAGTGGAGGCCCGAGGAGAAAAGCTCCACTATCTAACACATGATACAAACAGTATATACACAAAACATAAGGCATTACAAGCATGAAAAATATATACACAAATTCAAAAATAAAGCATGAAAAGTATGTACACAGTATAAAGGAATTTCAAGCACAAAATACTTAGGGCATTTGAATGACAATAAGAGGAAAGTACAGAAAGGTAATAGGAGATAAAGCTTGAGTATTGGAATGGGTAGAATAAGATAGGATACAATAGGGAGTTTAGAAGTTAGCAGTAGAATATAGGGAAGGTTATAGATACAAGTTTAGAGAGAGCATTTCTAGTAAAATTGAGAACACTAAAAGCTTAGAGCTGGGAGAAAGCAAGACATATGCAGGAGATGTGAGGAGCAGAAAGATCAGCTTGGGTTGTTGCAGGAGCATAGCCAGTGGTTGGTTAGATAGTGTTTAAGTTTAGTTTTAAACAGAGAGATGGAGGTTTGGGTTGTCAGGTCGGGAGGAAGTTGATTCCATATTTTACCAACTGAGTTGGAAAATATAGAGTCACCTGCAGTGTTCTTAGATAGAGAGGTTTGAATCAGTATTTTACTAGGCAATGCGAAGGTTTTTTAGGTTGTTGTAGGGCTTTATAAGGGTGGAGAGCATAGGTGTATTATCAGGGTGGTGAAGGGCTTTCTGGGCTATAGAGAGCTGATAGTATAGAATTAGGTGGGGTAGCTATAGCCATTCTAGGTAGTGGAGGTTTCTGCAATGATGTGTTTTGTATGGGGAGGCAGTGGCAAATCTGGCAATGTTATTGTAGGTTGATGTAAGCTTATTGATGTTATATTTGGAAAGGTTAGTATATATAGGGGAAATATATAGTAGTGTAGAGATAAGATGTGTTCTGGCTATGGTAGTTCTAGCTTCTGGAGTTAAGAATGATTTGATTCTGTAAAGAGAACCTAATTTTCTATTAGTTGCTTTTATGATTGAGTTAATATGAAAGTCAAATTTAAGTTGGTTGTCAATAGTTATGCCTAAAAGTTTGGTTGTTTGGTCAGGGGAGATAAGGGTGCCATTGTTAGAAGTAAGAGAGAAGTTAATAGAGGGGGATTGGTGTGTAGGTGAGAAGAGGAGAAGTTTAGTTTTCTTAGGGTTTAGAAGAAGACAGTGATTAGAGAACCATTGCTCTATGGTAGTAAAAGTTTTTTGGGTAAGGTAGTGTAGGTCGTTTTGGTTGGAGGCAGAACAAATGATGGTGGTATCATCAGCGTATTGAATACAAGTAGTTAGAGGGGTGACAAGGTGTAGGTTGTTAATAAAGATGGAAAATAAAAGAGGACCTAGGATGGAGCCCTGAGGAACTCCTAGAGAGGTAGGTAGAAGCTCCGAAAGATTGTTGTTCCATAACACTGATTGTTTCCTATTTTGAAGATAGGAAGTAAACCAGTTTAAGGCAATGCTATCAAGAGAAAGAGATTTTAAGCAATGTAAGAGTAGTTGGTGATTCACCATGTCAAAAGCTTTTGACAGATCTACAAAGAAGGCTGATGAAAGAAGATTGTTATTTTGGTTATTATTAATGGAGCCAATAAAGGATAGTAAGGCTGTGGTGGTGCTATGGTAGGGACGAAATCCATGTTGGCAGTTAGCTAGGAGATTATTGTATAGGAGGTGATTAAGTAGCTGTTTGTGGATGCATTTCTCCATTATTTTTGCTATAGGAGATAGCAGCGCAATAGGGCGGTAGTTAGAGTATTCAAAAGAATCACCCCCTTTAAAGAGAGGGATGATGTGGGAGATTTTCCAGAGTGAAGGTATAGTACTTTCTTTTATGGTTCTGTTAATTAGTATAGAGATCAGGTAGGGAATAGCTTTAGCTCCTAGCTGGAGATATTCTGCAGGTATTTTGTCGGCTGAGGGTGTAGAAGGTTTAAGTTTTTGAAGTAGGTAAAGAATATAGGAGGTAGGTATGGGTTTAAGATGAAATGGTGGCGGGGTGCAGTTAGGGTTACCTAGTAGAGCAGGGTCAGGGCTTTGTTGGTTGGCTAGATTAAGTATTGTAGAAGTAAAGAAGTTATTGAAAGCATTTGCAGTATGTAAGGGAGAGTCGGGGTGGGAGCCTAGTGGGCTGGGAGTTTCAACTTTGCCGGCGGATAGTAGTGTGTTTATAGAAATCCAGAATTTTTGTGGGTGATGTTGGGAGGAACTCTGTAACTGGGTGTAAAAGTTTTTTTTATCTTGTATGATAGCTAGTTTGGTCATGTTTCTTTTTTGTTTGAAATTAAGGTGGTCAAGTGAGTCTTTAGTGGTTCGCCATTTAGACCAGGCTTTGTTCCTACTAATTATAAGTTGTTTAGTGTTACTTGTAAGCCATTGTGCTGTCCTGGATTTCATGTGTATAGAGCGCATGGGGGCATGATGATCAAGAATGGTAAGAAAGGTATGGTTAAAGTGGTTAACAGCGTTGTCTAATGGCAGGGTTTGTAGAGGTGACCAGTTGACTAGGCTAAGTTCATATTGAAACTGATGGGGGTCAAAATGATTTTTGCTGCGAGATAATCGGATGAGGGGAGGTTTTGCTAGATGTGTTTTGTGCCTGATAATGTATGTTAGTGAGTGGTCACTAAGGTCATCTGGGAGGGTTCCTGTTGAATATTTTTGTTGGGGGCTATTTGTCAGGATCCAGTCTAGTATGGTTTCTTTATTATTGGTTTTATTTGTTCTAGTTGTTGAATTAATGGTTTGATGGAATCCATGGAGGTTAATATGGGTAGATGGATTCTTTTGTTTGCATACAGTCCAATCAATGTTGAAGTCACCTAATAATATAGTTTCTTGAGGGAGAGTGGTTGAGAACCAGTTAAGTAGGCATTCTAATAATGGAGGATTGTTGCCTGGGGGAAGATAAGCACAGATAATATTTATAGTTTTGTGTGGATTGAGGGAGAGTTTGGCTATAATAATTTCACTATTAGTGTCATTTGGAGGGGTATAACTAGCTTTACATACTTCTAGTCCAGTTTTGTAGAGTATGGCTACTCCGCCCCCTTTTTTTTTAGGGCGGTCTTGTCTTAGGATGTTATAGCCAGGGGGGATAATTTCATTGTCTTTTATAGTGGGTTTAAGCTAGGTTTCAGTAAGGCAGAGAATGTCAAATTGTTGGACTTCTAGTAGGGCATGAAGAGCCGGAACTTTATTGCAAATGCTACGGATATTAAGATGTGCTATAGAGAGTGATTTGGGAGATGAGGTGTGGTGGTGTAGATATAGATTTCCTATGTAGTGAATTAAGGGGAAGTACAGGGGTTCCAGGGCCTGGATTAGGGTGTATGTCCCCATCCCTTAATGACAAACTTTGTTTGAGTGAGGGCTTATAGTAGTAGATGTGTTTTGAGAGTGTGTGAATAAGGTATTTAATATGTGAGAGACGATGGTATTTTGGTTCAAGATATGAGTTGTTGTATATGGGACAGAGATAGTTAGTGAGTATAGTTGGGGGGGTAGTTAGGGTGTGTTTATGTGGGATGCTAACAGTGGAACTTAGAGGTAGCTCATAGTAGGTTATGATATAGGTAGAGGAGAGAGAAGTTAATACAGTTAGTAGAAGGAGTGGGAGGTGTGTGTGGGACATGTTGAGTTGAGTAAGAGACTGTATTATTTTAAGGTATATGGTCAGAGAGGTAGTGGGTGGGTGAGGGTGGAGATCGTTGATGAGTGGGTGGAGAGAGGAAGAGGTTCCGATTGGTGAAGATTGTGGAGGGTGTGGCTATGTGGGGATAAATGTAGAGGCTGCAGGGGCGGGTGGGATTTGGGGGCAGGGAGGGGAGCGGAGTGAGCCCGCAGGGCGAATGGAGTGGGAAGAGCCAAAGGAGTAGAAAAGTGCAGAGAGGAAACAATCAGCCAGGTAAAAGAAGCAGGTAAGTGAGACAGTGATAGTGTGACTAGTAAGAAGAAATTGAGTGTGCTATAAGCAAATGTGCAGTAGACAGATCTCAAAGGGAGGTAGATAGGCCAGGGGAAGGAAAATGTGTGTAATAGTGTAAAGCTCGAGGTAGAAGGCAGGAAAACCAATAAGCTTATCAGAGGTAGAGTGAGGAAGGAAGTATAATAACAAGGGAGCTATGTAGTAGGCAAAAGTTAGAAGCAGGTTTGTGGAGGGAGGTAGTGGGAGTAGAGCAGGAATGGAAGTAAGGAGACCAAAGCTGTATTAATGGAGGAGAGATAGTGAAAGAGTAAGGGTAAAATGGCAGCGTAGGAAAGAGGGTCTGGTTCGAAAGATAATGGGGACTGGTGCTGGCTGCTGGTAGTCCTGGGCAGGTTGGTAGGCTAGGCACGCAGTTACAGAGTATAGGGTAATATCTAGGCTTTACATACTTAGGCAGTCCTTCCTTTAGGTATAGGACAATAGACAAGATTACTGTCTGGATATAGGTAGTGGACACAGTTCTGGACACAGTTCGACTCCGCCAGTAGGGCCAGGAGTCCTAGATTAGATGTGTGTATATATATATATATATATATATATATATATATATATATATATATATATATATATATTAATATATATATATATATATATATATATATATATATATATATATATATATATATATATATATATATATATATATATATATATATATATATATATATATATATATATATATATATATATATATATATGTATATGCAGACACACACATGCATGTGTATATATATATATATATATATATCTATATATATATTTATATATATTTATATATATATCTATATATATATCTATATATATATATTTATTTATATATATATATATATATATATATCAATATAGATATATATATATCTATATATATATATATATATATATATATATATATATATATATATATGATGTAATGGGATCCTATCTCGTCTACATTCATAACTGATGGGTTCGGAGATGATCCGTCAGCTCCGACTCGGCCACTATACCTAGAACAAAGTCTCTCATTGGCTGGGCTACCCCTTATCCCATAATGCACCACACCTACTTCCCCAGATCAAGTTTGCCACTTTTCAAGCCGGACGTGGTCTCGACTTGGCTGGAGCTAAGTGTTTTTTTCTTGACCTTTTGGTTGTTTTTGGCTAAGGGTTCTGTCAGTATTTCAACAAACAGCTGTTTTAACAGCTTTGTGAGTGTTTGTGTGTAGTTTCGTGAAAATTAAATTTTTACTCTTTCTAGTTCGCGCTACTTGTGTACCGGGCAAGGCCCATTTAAGTTAGAGGGCTCCTGCCCTTATTGTATGCTTATCTTTGCTTTTTCTTGTGGTGTGACTGAATTAGTTTCGGGCTAAGCCCGTTTAAGTTAAAGGGCTTTGGCCCACATAGTTCTCTGTATTTTTTTCATCTGTTGTGTCGGGCTAAGCCCGTTTAAATTAGAGGGCTTTAGCCCATTTTTCCAGTTACCGTTTTTTGGCCTTATTGTGAGCTACCTGTATTTTTCTTGTCACTATGTCCAAAGAGCAAAAGTCAGGCTTTAAAAAATGCTCAAAATGTAACTATAAGATGTCTATTACGGACAGCCATGCTGTCTGTGTGTACTGTTTAGGGCCCAAACATTTACAAGGTACCTGTAGTGTGTGTCATGCTTTCTCTTCCAGGGTTCTCCAGGAGAGAAAAAACAAATTGATTTTAAGGGGTCTGATTAAGCCCTCCTTTGAAGAAGCTTTAGCTTCTTCACCAGCTTCCAAAAAGAAGAGATTGTCGGCTCAGACCAGTCCGTCGGACCCGACAACTAAGAAACAAGGCTCGACGTCTTCTTCCTCGGCTCCAATGGCTTCAGATCCGATGGCTGAAGGGTCTGCCTCGGTGCTTCTCCCCTCGGCTCCATTGGTTTCGGAGCCACAGGTGAGTGCATCAAGAGGCCAATCACCTTCCTCGGCTCCATTGATCTCAGAGCCATTGGAGGTGTGCAGCTCAGACTCTTCCCCCTCGGCTCCGGAGCCTCCTTCGGCACCAACACTGTTGCAGCTGGTTCCGGTCTCGGCTCCGATAGTGTTGGAACCTTTTCGGAGCCGGTCCCCTGCTTTATCGGAGCCGAGGCAGAAGTCTTCTCGGCCCCAATCTGTTTCCTCCAAATCCTCTAGGTTATCTGATTCGGATTTGGATAGGGTTATCCAGAGGCTGTTCCAGTCCCCAGCATTTACTAAAATGATCTCGGCTCCAGCCCACGCGGCTTCGGAACCGATTCCACCTCCCATACACTCGATTCCTCCTCCGACCCCCTTGGAGCCATTGGAGTTGGTGCAGGTAGAATGGAGCAGAATCGTCCAGTCGGAGCAGGGACCCCCTCAAAGTTTTTCTGCTCCGACTTTCATTCCTACCCTGTCCTCGGTGTCAGGGTTTGGTACCGGGTCTTCCTCGGCGGGGTCCGAGGGCAACACTGTTGAGCTCGCCTCTTCTATGCCCAGTCTTCCCCTCAGAGCATCTGCCGCAGGCATTCCCGGTACCACCATGGTCCCTCAGCAAGTGCCCTCCGCGGAGTCTGGAGGGCCTTCTTTTGAGGCCATGAGGAGTGCGCTGGCCATGACCTTGCCGGTTCAGCAGGTTTCTACTTCTCCATCCCAAGTTCTGGGTACTGGTGCCTCTGGAGATATTCTTTCCCATGACAGTGGGGCCCCAGGGTCTGAGGATACCCCCTTGTGGGGTTCCCTTCTTCCGGGGGGTCCATCTGAGTCTGCTTCGGATGAACCTCCAAGGAAGAAACTGTGTAAGAGGAAGCACGTTGATTCCCAAGATGAATCCGTCACTTCAGATACTGACCTTGATGATGCGGAGGGGTCCCCTAAATCGTCCTCGGATGACTTCTCTTTCTCGGATATCCTTGAGATTTTGAGACAGAGAGGCGATTGGCATTCCAAAGCCTCTACCGCTGAGGAGTCAGTTTTCCTCAAGGCCTTCAGGGCCCAGCCCTCCTCCTCCTGGGTGTCTCCACCCTTCGATGAGCTATTGGACCTAATCTCTCGGAGGGTGTGGGAACATCCTGTCTCAGTGGAACCGGTACCTGCTAGGCCCAACAAGTTCCTTTCAGCTCCCCCTCAAAAGGAATTCCTTACCAAAGGCGTCGCAGTTGATGCTATGGTGGTGGCATCTGCCACTCAGCAGGATGTGGCAGAGGCTTCAACATCTATTCATCCTTCTAATAAGGATTCTAGGAGCATGGATAGGTACGGGAAGCATACCCTTTCTTCAGCGACCTTTACCATGTGGTCGCTGAACTATCTTTGTCATTTCACAAGTCTCCAAAGGGACCTCCTCAAGGAGTTAGGAGAGTCCCTTGCGGGTAACCTTCCTGAGCTGTTCGCACAGACTGTGGGCGCCCAGATGTCTACCCTAACTTCCATTGTTAACTCGTCCATGAGGCTCATTTCCTATGCAGCTGAGGGGGTGAGTAGAGCAGCGGGCACAGGAGTGGCTCTTAGGAGACAAGCCTGGCTATGCTTGTGTCCATTCGCGGAGGCCTTTAAGTCTTCCTTCGCCGACGCCCCCTTTGAAGGGTCTTCCTTGTTTGGACCCAAGGTGAAGAACATGCTTACTCAGTGCGAGCAGGAGGGAAAGACCTTGACTGCCGTTGGGGCCCATTTTTCCGCTCCCTCTAGACCTTATCCCAAGGGCCAGAGAGGAGGGAAAATGTGGTTCAAAAAAGCCCAAAAGGTTTTCTCTACTCCACCGAGTGATCCCCCCTCCAGAGGCAGGGAGGGGGGGATTCAGGAAGACGCCGCCCTAGAGGTGGCAGAGGCCCCCGTAACTCTGGAGACCGCCACTCCTTTTGTGGTTCCTCCTACCCTCAACGTCCCTAGGATGTGGCCCGGCTGTGCTTCTCCGGAGCCGGTCGGGGTCGTTTTGCGAAACACCCACAGGCTTGGGAATCAATAACCAAGGATCAGTGGGTGCTTTGCATTGTAACCGGAGGTTACCTCATTCCCTTTTTCAAGCCCCCTCCTCCTACAAGGAGAATCCCGGACGTGCCACCCAGTCAACGGGATCTGGCAGCCGTAGAAGTTTCAAAGCTGCTAAGCAAAGGGGTCATCCAGCCCGTCCCCGCTGACCAGATCGGATCAGGAACTTACTCAAGATTATTTTTGGTGCCAAAAAAGACAAGGGACGTAAGGCCCATTTTGGACCTCAGTCTTTTAAATCGGTTTGTGAAGAAGTCCAAGTTCTGGATGGTCACCCTTTAGTCCATTCTCCCGTTATTGGAGAAGGATGTCTGCATGTGCTCCATAGACCTCAAGGACACTTACTATCACATATTGATACGCAGGAGTCCAGGAGTTATTTACGCTTCCGCCTAGGAACCAGTCACTTCCAGTTTCGTGCACTGCCCTTTGGTCTCACCACAGCCCCCAGAGTGTTTACCAAGTGTCTGGCAGTGGTGACAGCTCACTTGAGAAGTCTCGGATTCCAGGTGTTTCCCTATCTCGACGACTGGCTCCTCACTGCCACCTCCAAGCATCTACTGATTTGAGCGCTGATGGCCACAGTAACCTTGGGTCTCTCGCTAGGAATCACTTTCAATTGGAAAATATCTGTGCTGCAGCCATCTCAGCATATAACTTTTATAGGCGCAGAGTTAGACACAAGAAGGATGCCGGCATATTTGCCATCAGACAGAATTCAGATTCTACAATCGCAGGTCCAAAATTTGTTACCCAAATCTTGAGTTCCTGCCAGACAGATTCTTCAGTTATTGGGTTCGATGGCTGCAACTATCCTCCTAGTACCTTTAGCTAGGTTGCACATGCGGGTGCTCCAATGGCTATTATCAGTTCAATGGTCATACCAAGAACTCCCGGTTCTGATTACGGACAGTTGTCGTCAGGACCTCCGTTGGTGGCTATGTCAGTCCAACCTGGACCGGGGGCGTCCCTTTGCCCTTCAGCCTCCTGTTGCCACAGTGACCACAGACGCCTCCCAGATAGGGTGGGAGGTCATTATCTGGACAGGTCTGTCCAAGGCACGTGACAGGATTGCGAAGCGCACCTTCACATCAATATCCTGGAAATGAGAGCGGTGCTTCTGGTTTTACAAGCACTTCATCATGCTCTCCCCCAAGGTACTATTGCGATTCTATTCGACAACATGTCGGTAGTTTGGCACATAAACAAGCAGGGGGGAACCAGGTCCTATCCCCTTTGCAGGGAGGCCATGAGAGTATGGCACTGGGCCATAGCCTCTCGACATTTCCTAGTAGCCACGCATATTCCGGGAAAAGCCAATGTGATTACAGACAGGCTCAGCAGGACTCTCCTGTTGCCCCACGAGTGGTCCCTCACCAACAGAGTGGCTGTGCAGATCTTTGCCAGATGGGGCCTCTCTTTTTGCGACTTGTTCGCCAGCCCCAACAATGCGAAGTGCAGAGAGTTCTTCACTCTGACACCCTCTCAGGGACAGTCTCCCAGGGATGCTCTAGCCCACAATTGGCCCCCGGGTCTGCTTTTTGCCTTCCCCCCGATTCCTCTTCTCCCGAGGGTGATTCAGAAGGCCCTTCATGTCGGGTGCCACATGATTTTGGTCGCCCCACATTGGCCCCGTCAGGTTTGGTTCCCTTTTCTGCAGAAGTATACGGTACAAGGCCCTTGGATTCTGGACCCAGTACCGGATCTGTTATCCAATCCACGGGGCACTCTCATCCGTCCCTCCGGTTGCTCCGACTGGCTGCTTGGCTACTCCACTTCCATCCTTAGTTAGGGATCTTTCCTTTTCTTCAGAAGTGATGCATATCTTGTCTTCTTCCCACAAGTCGTCTACCGTTAAGCTGTATTCAAGCAAATGGAAAAGATTTGTTTGCTGGGCCCAGCAGCGAAGCATTGATCCTCTCACGGCTCCAGTACCACAGGTTTTGGAGTTTCTAGCTTCATTGTTTCATTCTGGCTCTTCATTCTCCACACTTAAAGTTCAACTGGCTGCTATATCTAATTTTCATGTTGCTATATAGCCTTCTTTAATGGCCAACAGACTGTGCAAGTCTTTTCTTAGAGGAGCCTGGCTCCTCAGGCCTCCTATGGTTCATCCTGTGCCCCCTTGGGACTTAAATTTAGTTCTGGCCTCCTTAACTGCCCGTCCCTTTGAACCGGCAGCCACTTGTGATTTAAAATTCCTACCTTGGAAAAATGCCTTTCTAGTGGCAATAACTTCTGCTAAGCGTGTTTCAGAGCTTCAAGCTCTCTGTTCTTCCCCTCCTTATTTGATCTTCCACAGAGACAGAGTTTCTCTTAGATTGAATCCATCCTTTTTGCCTAAGGTAGCATCCCCTTTATGCATTCAGCAATCATTGGAGCTCCCAGTTTTCTTCCCAAATGTTTCTAATAGAGCAGAATATACTTTCCACCAGTTGGATGTTCACAGACAACTGCGTTTTTACTTGGATAGGACCACTCAGACTCGAAAATCTGACCAACTGTTTGTGTCCTTTGCGGAGAATAGGTTAGGTCTTCTTGTTGCCAAAGCCACAATTACCAAATGGATTAAGGATTGCATCTCTTTCATTTACTCCCAGTCAGGCAAAGAGTTGCCTTTCCCAATCAAAGCTCATTCTACCAGGGCTATGGCCACCTCTGTAGCTTTTCACTCCAAAGTGTCAATAGATGATATCTGTGCAGCTGCTACTTGGTCTTCTCCGCACACATTTATTTCTCATTATAAACTTGATGTGGCTTCCCGAGGTAGAGCTTCATTTGGTTCCGCAGTTCTCAGGAGTGTGTTCCAGTGATCCACCCAGGTTTTTAGGTGCTAGGGACGCTGTCCCATCAGTTATGAATGAAGGCAAGATAGGATCCCATTACATCTTTTAGTTATGTACTTACCATAACTTTGGATGTATGGGATCCATCTCACCTACATTCATACATACCCACCCTCCTTCCCCCTACCTTTTGGATTTGGTGGAAACTTTGGTCCTGCTGTGCTCTCCTCTGGAAGGGCTCTAGTTGGTTACATTTATCGGTATGTGTTCTGTACTTGTATGTATGTATGAAAGCGAACAAACAAGATCTGGGGAAGTAGGTGTGGTGCATTATGGAATAAGGGGTAGCCCAGCCAATGAGAGACTTTGTTCTAGGTATAGTGGCCGAGTCGGAGTCGACGGATCGGCTCCGAACCCATCAGTTATGAATGTAGGTGAGATGGATCCCATGCATCCAAAGTTATAGTAAGTACATAACTAAAAGTTTACTATCAAAATCTTGAAGGCCAAATAATTTGCTATCAAAACAATAAAAGAAAATTCCAAAAATTAAAGCAAAATCCTGACTATATGTCAAATGTCTTAAACACGACAAGCAACATTCGACATACCAGACTTCTGGTTTCCAAAGTTAGTATGTCCTTTTATGTTTTAGCAGAGGGGCAAGCCCCCCTGCACCCCTCATGTGGGGGGCTGCCATCTCCATACCCCCTGTAAATTATATATAGCAACTCTAAGATCGCACTACAGTGAGGAAAGGGGTAAGTTCCCTGATCATCCCTGTACCACAATCTCCGTTCACAATGCTGAACTCATAATAATGAATCAAGCTTTAATGTTCATTATTATGATGTATTATTCCAGTTCAGCATTGTGCATCTTTGAAAACTACCTTTCGCCCACATGACTTTCAGACTTGAGCCTTCAGAATTTTGATAGTAAACTATATATATATATATATATATATATATATATATATATATATAGTTCAATATTATATTTCTGAAATGCGTTCCATTGATCACTTCCACTCAAAATAAGAAAATAACATCATTAATCCAAATGAACAAAACCTGTAATGTCGGCACATCATCATTCAACGTACTCAACATTACCTAGTGTAGCCTGCCTAGCAGCCATTTCCAACTAAAGTAATACAGGGGGCAAGCCCCCCTGCACCCCCACACCCCCTGCTAATTATATATACAAACTCCAAGATCACACTACAGTGAGGAAATTACTACATTTCCCGATCCCCACTGTACTGTGATCTCCAAGCAGAATGTATGTATTTTTCAACTTTGGGCTACATAATGGAGTGAACTAAAGTGAAGAGTAATGTGTGTATATTTAATAACAAAAGTTTCCTAATGTGTATAATTCATGATTTATATCAGGTGGCACAAGTGTAATGTTTTATGTAAATACAGCTTTAAGAACAAGTGTATAAAGGATGGGCTTCCTCTTTCTGGAAGTATGCACTGATGACGCCATGAGGTGAAACCCTGGTTTGTTGTGTGTGGCGGAACATGTCTGCCATTAAACAGAATGGAATGGCACTTTTCTGAATGTTGTGCTTTTTATTTTTAAGTTATTTTAGCCTATTTGGGTTAAACATATGGTGCTGGAGATTTGTGCAGTTTATATATATATATATATATATATATATATATATATATATATATATATATATATATATATATATATCTATATCTATATATATATATATATATATATATATATATATATATATATGGGTCTAGGACATTTCACTGAATGCACATTTCACTGAAAGTCAAATTAAATATTTTAAATATTTTGAATTATATACATGGATACTTGCAATTCCAATATATTACTGTTTTCCGAACATAATATATACTTAAAATATTTGGGGGGGGCTATGCCCCCACACCCCCCCTTACTGTATATACTAACTCCATTGCAGCACTACAGTGGGGAAAAGGCAATATATAACTTTCAGTGAAATGTGTTTCAGTGAATTGAGTTTTCAGTGAATTGTGCCACTGCTTTCAGTGATTTGTGTTCAGTCAGTTCAGTGAAATGTGCATTCAGTGAAATGCCCTAGACCTATATATCTACACACACACACACACACACATATATATATATATATATATATATATATATATATATATATATAAACCAACCAACGAACTGGTACACGCTAACCCCTACTGCACAGACCAAACACACGCAACACATATATAAGCAATGCAAAAACAGCTCAAAATGGCTATATTAGTTAAGTAAGATAAATTCAGAAAGAGAAAGTACTTTCCTGCCTATTGTTTCTCTTCATTTGCAGCAGCTAGTTAAATAGTGAGTGGCACATGCCTCAGCTCTCTGCAGTATATTTAAGATAACAAAAGATTCACAATCTCTGTCCTTATGCAGCTCTTTAGCAAGTTATAGCCTTAATCCTCTGTACGATCACATTTTTTTAATATAATTTTGTCATCAAACAGCAAATGTTGTAGACTTGTTGTATCAGTGACTGGTGAGATAATCATAACTTTCATGTCACTTTGTAATCTGCATCTATGTATGATGCACCATATGAAACATTTCTACATAGTATCCAGTATCTGTTCACAGAATCACTGACAATATGCTAAAGGACTTAACTGCATTCTACTACATCAACATTTTTATTAATAACTAGAAATTATCCAATGCACTGTCAGCGGGCAAATATGGATGTTGAATAACATTTTCAACTTTACTGACCAGTTGTATAAAGAAACATGATTATGTCCTGTTTGTGTGTGTATGTGTCAGCTGAATGACTGATAACTAGATTATGCTCAACAGATCAAAAGTTTACTATAGGCTTAATAAAATGGGAATCTACCACATACTTATATGGTTATATGTATCTCAGACCAAGATATTTAAATTTGGCCACTCTGGTGGACCACAGAGATAAAGCCCTGACTATGACCAGGTCAACTAGGGTTTGATCAGATGCTCAGGTGACTAACAGAGTGGCAGGGAAGGGACATGCATACCCATCCTGGGTAGGAGGGCACTGATTGATATGGTCTGTAAGGGGAGGCATTGTCCAAAGGGTGGAGTTACCCTTGGAGAATCAGTAAGTGTGGGGAGTAAAGAAAGGAAGCGGGTAGCCCATAAACAACTCCCCCCACATAGAAGCAGAGATAAGCCAAACCCCCAACACATCCTTATGATCAATGACCAGCCCCAGCAATACCAGAATAAGACCATGGATTGGAGAAAGCTGGGAGACCTAGAGTGGATGGGGGGCACTGGTGGCTGATTGAGTAAAGATGAGGTCTCAAGAGCCCCAGCCATACCAGAATAAGACCATGGTCTGAAGAAAGCTGGGAGACCTAGAATGGATGTGTGGCACTGTTGGCTGAGTGAGTAAAGATGTGGTCTCAAGAGCCCCAGCAATACCAGGATAAGACCATGGATTGGAGACAGCTGGGAGACCTAGAGTGGATGTGGGGCACTGGTGGATGAGTGAGTAACGATGAGTTCTCATGAGGCCAAAAAACAATAAAAATAAAATAAATATATATAAATAAATATATATTTAACTTCTGAAACCAATAGGCTCTGATTTATATTATTATCTACTTCCAGAGAGGCTACATTAAATTTGACTGACTTTGCATAAGTGATCCTGTATCCCGTCAGTATAGCCACTTTCACAAAAACTCTGCTAATAATATGTTTTCTTACAAATAGTCAGGGGCATTAGCAGTAATCCTCTGCATTACTTATCAGCTATATCCGTCTATACTTATCATGATTCCACTCAGCTTGATTCACAATTTTCACTATAGAGTCCATTGCAATAACAAAGAGGGTTGCAGCAAAAAGACACGTGTCTAATTCCATTGGACAGGAATGTTTTCTCTGTTACTGAGTCATTAACCTTAATCATAGTGCACATACTTCTATGCAAGTTATGCATTACTGTTATATTTGTTTAGACATAGTATAAAATACTAAGATATCCATGCTAGTAAGAGTCATTAACCTTAATCATAGTGTACATATTTCTGTGCAAGTTATGCATTACTGTTATATTTGTTTAGACATAGTATAATATACTAACATATCCATGCTAGTTATGCATTACTGTTATATTTGTTCAGACATAGTATAATATACTAAGATATCCATGCTAGTTATGCATTACTGTTATATTTGTTCAGGCATAGTATAATAAACTAAGATATCCATGTTGGTTATGCATTACTGATATATTTGTTTAGACATAGTATAATATACTAAGATATCCATGCTAGTTAATCATTACTGTTATATTTGTTTACACATAGTATAATATACTAAGATATCCATGCTGGTTATGCATTACTATTATATTTGTTTAGACGTAGTATAATATACTAAGATATCCATGCTAGTTATGCATTACTGTTACATTTGTTCAGACATAGTATAATATACTATGATATCCATGATAGTTATGCATTACTGTTATATTTGTTTAGACATAGTATAATATACTAAGATATCCATGCTAGTTATGCATTGTTATATTTGTTTAGACATAGTATAATATACTAAGATATCCATGCTGGTTATGCATTACAGTTATATTTGTTCAGACATAGAATAATATACTAAGATATCCATGTTGGTTATACATTACTGTTATACTTGTTTAGACATAGTATAATATATTAAGATATCCATGCTAGTTATGCATTACTGTTATATTTGTTCAGACATAGTATAATATACTAAGATATCCATGCTAGTTAATCATTACTGTTATATTTGTTTACACATAGTATAATATACTAAGATATCCATGCTGGTTATGCATTACTATTATATTTGTTTAGACGTAGTATAATATACTAAGATATCCATGCTAGTTATGCATTACTGTTACATTTGTTCAGACATAGTATAATATATTAAGATATCCATGCTAATTATGCATTACTGTTATATTTGTTTAGACATAGTATAATATACTAAGATATCCATGCTAGTTATGCATTACTGTTATATTTGTTCAGACATAGTATAATATACTAAGATATCCATGCTAGTTATGCATTACTGTTATATTTGTTCAGACATAGTATAATATGCTAAGATATCCATGCTGGTAAGAGTCATTAACCTTAATCATAGTGCACATACTTCTATGCAAGTTATGCATTACTGTTATATTTGTTTAGACATAGTATAATATACTAAGATATCCATGCTGGTAAGAGTCATTAACCTTAATCATAGTGTACATATTTCTGTGCAAGTTCTGCATTACTGTTATATTTGTTTAGACATAGTATAATATACTAACATATCCATGCTAGTTATGCATTACTGTTATATTTGTTCAGACATAGTATAATATACTAAGATATCCATGTTGGTTATGCATTACTGTTATATTTGTTTAGACATAGTATAATATACTAAGATATCCATGCTAGTTAATCATTACTGTTATATTTGTTTACACATAGTATAATATACTAAGATATCTATGCTGGTTATGCATTACTGTTATATTTGTTCAGACATAGTATAATATACTAAGATATCCATGCTAGTTATGCATTACTGTTATATTTGTTCAGACATAGTATAATATACTAAGATATCCATGCTGGTTATGCATTACTGTTATATTTGTTCAGACATAGTATAATATACTAAGATATCCATGCTAGTTATGCATTACTGTTATATTTGTTCAGACATAGTATAATATACTAAGATATCCATGCTAGTTATGCATTACTGTTATATTTGTTCAGACATAGTATAATATGCTAAGAGATCCATGCTGGTAAGAGTCATTAACCTTAATCATAGTGTACATATTTCTGTGCAAGTTATGCATTACTGTTATATTTGTTTAGACATAGTATAATATACTAACATATCCATGCTAGTTATGCATTACTGTTATATTTGTTCAGACATAGTATAATATACTAAGATATCCATGTTGGTTATGCATTACTGTTATATTTGTTTAGACATAGTATAATATACTAATATATCCATGCCAGTTAATCATTACTATTATATTTGTTTACACATAGTATAATATACTAAGATATCCATGCTGGTTATGCATTACTATTATATTTGTTTAGACATAGTATAATATACTAAGATATCCATGCTAGTTATGCATTACTGTTACATTTGTTCAGACATAGTATAATATACTAAGATATCCATGCTAGCTATGCATTACTGTTATATTTGTTCAGACATAGTATAATATACTAAGATATCCATGCTAGTTATGCATTACTGTTATATTTGTTTAGACATAGTATAACATACTAAGATATCCATGCTGGTTATGTATTACTGTTATATTTGTTCAGACATAGTATAATATATTGAGATATCCATGCTAATTATGCATTACTGTTATATTTGTTTAGACATAGTATACTATACTAAGATATCCATGCTAGTTATGCATTACTGTTATATTTGTTCAGACATAGTATAATATACTGTGATATCCATGCTAGTTATGCATTACTGTTATATTTGTTCAGACATAGTATAATATGCTAAGATATCCATGCTAGTTATGCATTACTGTTAAATTTGTTCAGACATAGTATAATATACTAAGATATCCATGATAGTTATGCATTACTGTTATATTTGTTTAGACATAGTGTAATATACTAAGATATCCATGCTAGTTATGCATTGTTATATTTGTTTAGACATAGTATAATATACTAAGATATCCATGCTGGTTATGCATTACTGTTATATTTGTTCAGACATAGAATAATATACTAAGATATCCATGTTGGTTATACATTACTGTTATACTTGTTTAGACATAGTATAATATATTAAGATATCCATGCTAGTTATGCATTACTGTTATATTTGTTCAGACATAGTATAATATACTAAGATATCCATGCTAGTTAATCATTACTGTTATATTTGTTTACACATAGTATAATATACTAAGATATCCATGCTGGTTATGCATTACTATTATATTTGTTTAGACGTAGTATAATATACTAAGATATCCATGCTAGTTATGCATTACTGTTACATTTGTTCAGACATAGTATAATATATTAAGATATCCATGCTAATTATGCATTACTGTTATATTTGTTTAGACATAGTATAATATACTAAGATATCCATGCTAGTTATGCATTACTGTTATATTTGTTCAGACATAGTATAATATACTAAGATATCCATGCTAGTTATGCATTACTGTTATATTTGTTCAGACATAGTATAATATGCTAAGATATCCATGCTGGTAAGAGTCAATAACCTTAATCATAGTGCACATACTTCTATGCAAGTTATGCATTACTGTTATAATTTGTTTAGACATAGTATAATATACTAAGATATCCATGCTGGTAAGAGTCATTAACCTTAATCATAGTGTACATATTTCTGTGCAAGTTCTGCATTACTGTTATATTTGTTTAGACATAGTATAATATACTAACATATCCATGCTAGTTATGCATTACTGTTATATTTGTTCAGACATAGTATAATATACTAAGATATCCATGTTGGTTATGCATTACTGTTATATTTGTTTAGACATAGTATAATATACTAAGATATCCATGCTAGTTAATCATTACTGTTATATTTGTTTACACATAGTATAATATACTAAGATATCTATGCTGGTTATGCATTACTGTTATATTTGTTCAGACATAGTATAATATACTAAGATATCCATGCTAGTTATGCATTACTGTTATATTTGTTCAGACATAGTATAATATACTAAGATATCCATGCTGGTTATGCATTACTGTTATATTTGTTCAGACATAGTATAATATACTAAGATATCCATGCTAGTTATGCATTACTGTTATATTTGTTCAGACATAGTATAATATACTAAGATATCCATGCTAGTTATGCATTACTGTTATATTTGTTCAGACATAGTATAATATGCTAAGATATCCATGCTGGTAAGAGTCATTAACCTTAATCATAGTGCACATACTTCTATGCAAGTTATGCATTACTGTTATATTTGTTTAGACATAGTATAATATGCTAAGAGATCCATGCTGGTAAGAGTCATTAACCTTAATCATAGTGTACATATTTCTGTGCAAGTTATGCATTACTGTTATATTTGTTTAGACATAGTATAATATACTAACATATCCATGCTAGTTATGCATTACTGTTATATTTGTTCAGACATAGTATAATATACTAAGATATCCATGCTAGTTATGCATTACTGTTATATTTTTTCAGACATAGTATAATATACTAAGATATCCATGTTGGTTATGCATTACTGTTATATTTGTTTAGACATAGTATAATATACTAATATATCCATGCCAGTTAATCATTACTGTTATATTTGTTTACACATAGTATAATATACTAAGATATCCATGCTGGTTATGCATTACTATTATATTTGTTTAGACATAGTATAATATACTAAGATATCCATGCTAGTTATGCATTACTGTTACATTTGTTCAGACATAGTATAATATACTAAGATATCCATGCTAGCTATGCATTACTGTTATATTTGTTTAGACATAGTATAATATACTAAGATATCCATGCTAGTTATGCATTGTTATATTTGTTCAGACATAGTATAATATACTAAGATATCCATGCTAGTTATGCATTACTGTTATATTTGTTTAGACATAGTATAACATACTAAGATATCCATGCTGGTTATGTATTACTGTTATATTTGTTCAGACATAGTATAATATATTGAGATATCCATGCTAATTATGCATTACTGTTATATTTGTTTAGACATAGTATACTATTCTAAGATATCCATGCTAGTTATGCATTACTGTTATATTTGTTCAGACATAGTATAATATACTATGATATCCATGCTAGTTATGCATTACTGTTATATTTGTTCAGACATAGTATAATATGCTAAGATATCCATGCTAGTTATGCATTACTATTATATTTGTTTAGACATAGTATAATATACTAAGATATCCATGCTAGTTATGCATTACTGTTATATTTGTTTAGACATAGTATAATATACTAAAATATCCATGCTGGTAAGAGTCATTAACCTTAATCATAGTTTACATACCTCTATACAAGTTATGCGTTACTGTTATATTTGTTTAGACATAGTATAATATACTAAGATATCCATGCTAGCTATGCATTACTGTTATATTTGTTCAGACATAGTATAATATACTAAGATATCCATGCTGGTAAGGCTACTTGCTTGTGTAAGAGTTGTATTATCATCATCATAGTCTGTTGGTTTTGTTTGCTGGATAACGCAGTTTCTTTTTCTTTTTGTATATTGATAATAAAATGTATTAAGTAGGATAAAGTCATGTTAACTTCACTTTTGTAATCATGCAGTTTCTTATAATTATGTTGGCAAATTATGTATGGAAGAGTTGTCAAGCATTATTACTTATACAAGCTTACAATTATTTGCTACATACAAAAATATTAGTTATTCTCACATTCTTATAATTCTTTCCTTAGAGACTTATCTTAATTCATTCATGGTTTCTCTGTCAGATTTAAACTTCACACAGTAATACATCCCAGTATCTTCCAAGGTAATGTTTGTAAATGTGATGGACAGATCAGGATTTCTGTTTGAACCTTCCTGTTCAGTCTTGATTGCTCATGCGTCTGATTTATCCTCTTTGAGTTTTGAGTACAGTAGTGTGTGCAGATCTTCCTTGTACCACTTAATAAGTCCTAGAGATTCTTCTGACAAAGTGCAGTTCATTATGACAGTGCCCCCTTCTGTGGCAGGAACATATGGGATCTGGTAAATCTTCTCTCCATCCATCCAGAGTTCTTTCACACCACACACTCGCACACACATATATGCCCAACTTAGAGTGTCCAATTCACCTACTGCATATCTTTGGAATGTGTGAGGAAACTGGGACAACCAGAGGAGACCCATGTGAACACAGGGAGAACATGCACACTCTGCACAGAAGTCACCCCAGCTGAGAATCGAAGCAGGGATCCTCTTGATGTGAGGTAACAACACTATCTGCCATGCCACTGTACCACCCAAATGTTCCTGAAAGAAAGAAATATTAATATCCTATTTAGCAGTCAAAGTTTGCCTGTGAAAAATACATCTTAGACATTGATTATGAGTTTTCAATAAACAAGATGATAAACTCCAGTTCTGATTCTTAGGGGGAAAAAAAAACTTGGTACGCTTACCTAGTGTACGGTCAAAATTAGCTACACAAAAAAAATGCAGTTCAGCAAAATGTCTCTTCATAATGATGCAATGCAGAATTCACCCAGAGCAGGCCATTGGTTAAATGAAGTCCTAAATGAAGAATTTCATGGTAACTCCTAGCACTTCTTCCCTAAAAAAGCTGCTGACCCTTTTGCACCACTGACTGTACTACCCTATTTTAAGTAGCCCCTCTTCCAGACTCCCTATACTCATTTTAACTTTTTACCACCTCAAGAGTTTATTTTCAGATTGTTCTCTCTGTTGCTTCATTTGTGACCTCAATGTACAACACATTCTGACCCTTCCTCTTTTAGGAATGCTACTAAAAGGACACACGTACAAAAAACTGTTCATCTAAGAAAAAATATATGCTGATGATAGCTTATATCCATAGGAATATGGAGTATATGTAAAGTAAGACAGTGACCCAGCATTATGTTAACCACTCTCTCTGTAACAGTTACAATAAAGGTCTTAGCCACTAAGGTACTGTGCTGCTGTGAGGCAAAGCAATTTGACACTTAGAAACTGAGTAAGTAAATTAGTCCATCTGTGAGAATTTTCAATTAAATTTAGCATGCATCTGTGGTTTAGTATAGCCTATCACTCTACATGTTTTAGAGTAAAAACAGCACACAAAAATACCCACAAACATAAACTTGGAGAACATGCAAACTCAACACAGAAAGTGACCCACCTGATTCCTGAAGTCTGACAATGTTAGATAAAGATTATAACCATTAACAAAGCAAAGTACATTTGATGTTTGTTATGTGTTTTAAGTAAGCTGGTCCAGCTAGTTCCTCTTCTGTTTTCAATATTCTTAAATGAAGTACTTATAATAGAAATTCAGCCAAGTATATGAAAATGACATAGTCATTTGAGAACAGATAAACTGTCATTCTATAAAAGAAGATCTTGAATAATGCATACGAGTATGCATATGGCTACAAACCTAAAAATTAATAACAAATACCGCAAAAAACAAAGACTGGCTGGAGTTTATATACAGGTACTGTGTATTTATACAGCACTATTATAGGAGGACTTCAGTACATGAGGTGGCTCACAGGTAAACAGGCATGTATCTGTGGTTTACAGGTAAGTAGGCATGTATTGGTTGTTCACAGGTAAGCAGACATGTATCAGAAGTGTTGAAGAACAACCCACACCTTTACTACCTGCACTGTGCTAAGCGCTATTTGACTGTGAACACCAACACGTAATTTTTAGAACTCACCAAATACTAAGCAAAGTTCTGTAGGTAAAATATCTGCTAGTATAACTGTAGAAAGAATACATACATTCCAGTATGTCAGACTACACTGTGCCTCACACTGTGGTTTACAAATGAACTTTTAAACAAATCAAACCATTAACAAGGAATGTAATATTTTAAATGTGTACCCACAGAAGGAACATTAGCAACAGCAAAAATAATACTTCAGCTGTTGGAGTACAAGCTTCCTATGGGTCACCCTCAATTAATAACTAATCAGACGTTTAAAAACTCAGAAACAAAACTAATAAAATTAAGAAAGTTAAACATTGCAATCAGCATATCATGATTATTACCTAATCGTTTTCAGTATATAACCCACAGCGACACTCTTTTTGATCCTCAGTGAAGTACAGAGTTTATTATTTGTTCCCTAAAACAAGAAATGAAAGTCAAGAACCACTCCTTCTCTTACTGACTGGTGAAAAAAATGAGAATAAAATCAAAATTCCTGCAAAAGGAAAATAAACAAAGGAAAAGAAAAGAAAAATAAAAATAAAGTAAAAATAAAATAAAAGGTGCTTATCAAGGTTTGGTTTGATTTGCCTCTCCATGCATATGCATTCCATCAGGTGCCACCCTTTCCTCCTTTTATCAGTTAATAAACCTAGGCTCAAATCAGGACAGAAAATAACAGATAAATAATTAAAAATATATATTTTCAAATTCTCTGCCAATTGTTCTTACCTGTGCCAGCTGGAAAAACTGAAACAAAAAATAAAGACAGTCATGTGAAACAAACAGCACCACCTGCCAACAACACCTAAAAGATAATCGGTCACACTCAGCACTGACCGACAAAAGCCAAACTACATGCCAATCATGCCGTTCACCCTCATTAATGCCAATCACTATACGCATGAAAGGGTGAAAGGGCTGAGAGGTTATTTTTACATCCTTTATCTAGAAATCCTCAGTGATGTGGGAATAGTTCAGGAGAATTAATTGATTATTTTAAAAGTAAAATCTACTTCCTGCCACTGAGATTTTAGAACTTGAGCGGACAATGGCAGATTAATTCTTGTCAATTCAAGAAAATAGGGGGTGTATCTATATAGTAGTTAGAAGAACATGAAGGGAACAGGGGGTGTACCACATTTACATTCAGTTCAAGGCATGGGGTGTGCATCTATTTACTAATCAGAAGAACGTGAAGTGCAGGGAGGAACATGGAGCATACCCCATCTACATTCAGTTAGAGGGAAGGGGGTGCATATAAAAACTAATTAGAAGAATGTGAAGTGCAGTGGGGAACATGGAGCATACCCCATCTACATTCAGTTAGAGGGAAGGGGGTCCGTATGTAAACTAATTAGAAGAATGTGAAGTGCAGTGGGGAACATGGAGCATACCCCATCTACATTCAGTTAGAGGGAAGGGGGTGCATATAAAAACTAATTAGAAGAATGTGAAGTGCAGTGGGGAACATGGAGCATACCCCATCTACATTCAGTTAGAGGGAAGGGGGTCCGTATGTAAACTAATTAGAAGAATGTGAAGTGCAGTGGGGAACATGGAGCATACCCCATCTACATTCAGTTAGAGGGAAGGGGGTGCATATATAAACTAATTAGAAGAATGTGAAGTGCAGGGTGGAACATGGAGCATACCCCATCTACATTCCGTTAGAGGGAAGGGGGTCCGTATGTAAACTAATTAGAAGAATGTGAAGTGCAGTGGGGAACATGGAGCATACCCCATCTACATTCAGTTAGAGGGAAGGGGGTCCATATTTAAACTAATTAGAAGAACGTGAAGTGCAGTGGGGAACATGGAGCATACCCCATCTACATTCAGTTAGAGGGAAGGGGGTCCGTATGTAAACTAATTAGAAGAATGTGAAGTGCAGTGGGGAACATGGAGCATACCCCATCTACATTCAGTTAGAGGGAAGGGGGTCCGTATGTAAACTAATTAGAAGAACGTGAAGTGCAGGGTGGAACATGGAGCATACCCCATCTACATTCAGTTAGAGGGAAGGGGGTCCGTATGTAAACTAATTAGAAGAATGCAAAGTGCAGTGGGGAACATGGGGGTGCATCTGTAAACTCATTAGAAGAATGTGAAGTGCAGTGGGGAACAGGGAAAGTACCCCATCTGCATTCAGTTCAAGGCATGGGGAGCACATCTATATACTAATTAGAACAACATGAAGTGCAGTGGAGAACAAAAATTGTACCCCATCTACATTCATTTCAAGGCATGGGGCTGCATCTATATACTAATTAGAAGAATGTGAAGTGCAGTGGGGAACAGGGATCGTACCCCATCCAAATTCAGTTCAAGGCATGGGGGTGCATTTTTATACTAACTAGAAAAACGTGAAGCACAGTGGGGAACAGGGAGTGAACCCCATCTACATTCAGTTCAAGGTAAGTTGGTGCATCTATATAGTAATTAGAAGATTGTGAGGTGCAGTGGGGGACAGGGATCATAACCAATCTACATTCAGTTCAAGGCATGGGGGTGCATCTTTATACTAATTAACAATGTGAGGTGTAGTGGGGAACAGGGGGCATACCCCATCTACATTCAGTTCAAGGTATGGAGCCACATGTGTATACTAATTAGAAGACTGTGAAGTGCAGTGGGGAACAGGGACTGTACCCCTTCTACATTCAGTTCAAGGCATGGGGGTACAGCTATATACTAATTAGAAGATTGTGAGTTGTATTGGGGAATGGAGAGTGTACCCCATCTACATTCAGTTCAAAGCATGGGAGTGCATCTATATTCTAATTAGAAGTTTATGAGGTGCAATGAGGAATAGGGAGTGTAATCCATCTACATTCAGTTTATGGTAGGGTAGTCCATCTATTTACTATTTAGAAGAACTTGAAGTGCAGTGGGGATCAGGGAGAATATCTCATCTGCATTCAGGTTAAGGCATACGGGTGCATTTATATAGTAATTAGTGAAGTGGAGTAACGTACAGGCATGGGGGCACATCTATATACTAATTAAAAGATTGTGAATTGCATTGGGGAAAAGAGAGAGTACCCCACCTACATTCAGTTCAAGGCATGGGGTACAGCTATATACTAATTAGAAGATTGTGAGGTGCAGTGTGCAACATGGAGCCTAGCCCATCTATATTCATTTCAAGGCATTGGGGTACTGCTATATACAAATTAGAAACTTGTGAGTTGCGGTGGAGAACAGGGAGCATACTCCATCTGTATTCAGTTCAAGGCATGAGGGTGTATCTATATGCTAATCAGAAGAATGTGAAGTGCAGTGTGGAACAAGGAGTGTACCCCATCTACATTCAATTCAAGCCATGGGGGCACATCTATATACTAATTAAAAGAATTGGAAGTGCAGTGAGGAACAGGCATTGTATCCCATCTACATTCAGTTCAAGGCATGGGGTGCATCTATATACTAACTGGAAGAACATGAAATGCAGTGGAGAACAAGAAGTGTACCCCATCTACATTCAATTCAAGGCATGGGGGTGCATCTGTATACTAATAAAAAGAACACCAAGTGCTTTGTGAACAAGAATCATATTTATCTACATTCAGTTCAAGGCATGTGGGTTACATCTCTGTACTAATTAAAGAATGAGAGTTGCAATGGGAACCAGGAGCATACCACATCTGTATTCACCTCAAGGCAATTGGGGGTTCATCTATATAATAATTTGAAGAATGTGAGGTGCAGTGGGAACCAGGATCATACCATATCTGCATTCACGTCAAGGCAATTGGGGGTTCATCTGTATACTAATTAGAAGAATGTGAGGTGCAGTGGGAACCAGGATCATACCACATCTGCATTCACTTCAAGGCAATTGGGGGTTCATCTATATACTAATTAGAAGAATGTGAGGTGCAGTGGAGAACAGGAAGTGTACCTCATCTCCATTCATTTCAAGGCATGGGGTGCATCTATATACTAATTAGAAGAATGTGAGGTGCAGTGGAGAACAGGAAGTGTATCTCATCTCCATTCATTTCAAGGCATGGGGGTGCATCTATATACTAATTAGAAGAATGTGAGGTGCAGTGGAGAACAGGAAGTATACCTCATCTCCGTTCATTTCAAGGCATGGGGGTACATCTATATACTAATTAGAAGAATGTAAAGGGCAGTAGGGAACAGGGAGTGTAGCCATCTACATACAATTCAAGACAATGGGGTGCATCTATATACTAATTAGAAAAACATGAAATGCAGTGGGAAACAGGGAGAGTACCCCATCTACATTCAGTTCAAGGCATGGGGGTGCATGTATATACTTATTAGAAGAAGGTGACATGCAGTGGGGGGCAGGGATCATACCCCATCTAATTTCAGTTCAACGCATGTGCTTACAGCTATTTACTAATTAGAAGATTGCTAGATGCAGTGGGGAACAGGACATATACCCCATCTACATTTAGTTCAAGGCATGCTTGGTAGATGTATATACTAATGAGAGTACTGTGAAGTGCAGTGGAGAACAGGAAGTATACCCCATCTACATTTAGTTCAAGGCATGCTTGGTAGATGTATATACTAATGAGAGTACTGTGAAGTGCAGTGGAGAACAGGAAGTATACCCCATCTACATTTAGTTCAAGGCATGCTTGGTAGATGTATATACTAATGAGAGTACTGTGAAGTGCAGTAGGGAACAGGAAGTATACCCCATCTACATTTAGTTCAAGGCATGCTTGGTAGATGTATATACTAATGAGAGTACTGTGAAGTGCAGTGGGGAACAGGAAGTATACCCCATCTACATTTAGTTCAAGGCATGCTTGGTAGATGTATATACTAATGAGAGTACTGTGAAGTGCAGTGGGGAACAGGAAGTATACCCCATCTACATTTAAACCGAGTACAAATTACCAGACTTCCGAAAAAAACAAATACAGCTTCCCAAATCCACAGACCACACCAGCTAGTTGTATAAGATGTTCTTAACGCAAAATTTATTTATTCTTCACAGTATAAAAACGCGTTTTCGCCACTCAAAATACAATGGCTTCTTCAGAGAACAGTTAAAACTTTTTTTAAAAATTGGCGCTCTTTATACAACATGAATTAGCATGCTCCGTGTAAAATACATGTCATTTCCTTCCTCATAAATTTATTTGTAAATACATATAAACTCTCATAGAATGTCCTAAGCATACAAGTTAAATACGAACTTCCTATCAGTTCTTCCGACTCGCTCCTGAGTTCAAAATGACATGGAAGAATAGTACATAGAAAAAGCTTCAGACTATGCCTACGATATACATAAACAATGTTCCTTTTACAAGGATGTATATAATATTATATTTAAGATACATTAATTGCTATATATCAGTCGCCCTGAACTCCTATGCTATTAACTCCTCTTTAATATAAAAAGATATTTAAAATAAAATATAAAAATAAAAAATAGAAAATAAAAATTGTATTGTTGGTTACACTTAAAGCCGTATGTATATGGCTTGGTGAAAGACCCCTTTGATATATACTATCACACACTTGATTTACTTCATCAAGTAAAATTATCTAAGATGCTTTTACTTAAGTAACTTTATAAAAGACAAAAATAGGTAAGAAGAATAGTATACGCTTGGACATACAACTGACCAGTTGTATACCCAATATAATGTCCTATAGTAGTGTATATATATATTTTGATGACAAATTCCATTAATATAACACAAACTACTACCCAATAATTACCTCCATTCAAATTTAATTATCTAAGGTAACTTTTCAATTTGAGTAGGCAAGAAATGTTGCAGTTATCATTCAACCCAGGAGAGTTGAAAGCATTCAATTTTATTTGCCATTCCAACTCTCTGGTTTCCAAAATAATTGATGTCGGTCCTCCTCTACTGTTATAGGGAATGTGATCAATAGCTGTAAAGTAAAATTTATGCCCTATATGTTGGTCAATATGTTTTGCTAAGGCATTGTCATTTTTTTGTTTCCTAATAGCATACATATGTTGGTAAATCCTCTCCCTAAACTTACGGTCTGTTTTTCCAACATAGTATGCAGGACAGCTATCACAGGTAGCAAGATATACAATGGACTTAGTTTCACAATTTATCTTGTGACCAATAAAATATTTTTTACCATTGATTTGAAAGGAGCTCCCTGTTTTCAAACTACTGCACCAATTACAATGCCCACAAATAAATGTCCCTTTTTGTTTTGAAAAAGAATCAGTGTTTGTGTTTCTTTCCAACAAAGCTTTCAGGTTCCTCCCCTTCCTATACTACTATAGTACTGTGAAGTGCAGTGGGGAACAGGAAGTATACCCCATCTACATTTAGTTCAAGGCATGCTTGGTAGATGTATATACTAATGAGAGTACTGTGAAGTGCAGTGGGGAACAGGAAGTATACCCCATCTACATTTAGTTCAAGGCATGCTTGGTAGATGTGTATACTAATGAGAGTACTGTGAAGTGCAGTGGGGAACAGGGAGTGTACCCCATCTACATTTAGTTCAAGGCATGCTTGGTAGATGTAACGGAAAAACAACACCACAGATTCCACTTGATGAATTTATTAAAACAAGAACAACTTCTCTCTCTCTGACGTCTCGGCTGTAAGCCTTCTAGGAGTATACTTCATACAAGAAAACCACAGCTTATATATACAAAATACAAGTGCTAATAATCCATTTACCATCAATCAATTAGCTAATTAAAGCTTTCCAATTGAAGTTGAAATGAAATTGAATTGAAGCATGCTTGGTAGATGTGTATACTAATGAGAGTACTGTGAAGTGCAGTGGAGAACAGGGAGTGTATCCCATCTACATTCAGGTCAAGGCATGGGAGTATAGCTATATACTAATTAGATGATTGTGAGTTGGAGTGGGGAACAGGGAGTGTACCTCATCTACATTCAGTTGAAAGCATGGGGTGCATCTATTTACTAATTAGAAGATTGTGAGGTAAAGTAGGGAACAAGGAGCGTACCCCCATCTAAATTCAGTTCAAGATATGGGGGTACATCTATATACTAATTAGAAGACTGTGAGGTGCAGTAGGGAACAGGGAGTGTACCCCATCTACATTCAGTTCAAGGCTTTGATGGTACATCTATATACTAATTAGAATATTGTGAAGTGCAGTGAGGAACAGGGACCATACCTCATCTACATTTAGGCAGGCTGGAAGTACCTAAAATGCAATTATGTTGCATACTAGGGTAGTAGGAAAGCAGCTTGAAGGTGGAGGATGGGAATATTTGTTTGTTACACAGCAGCTGCAGCTTTTGCTCTGTATGTCTCTTTATAACCACAGCTGCATAAGAAGTATTCCATGTAAAAATACACAAAAACCGTAAAAAATAGTTACAACTTAAAAACATACCCCTATGAAGAATGATACCCCAGGGTCCCCCCTACTTGATGTGTCATTAAGTTTGGCCTGACCTGGTTGCACCTTCTGTGCAACTTAATTTGTAAATTCAGTAAACTTGGAAAAAAGCTGTACCTTTTTTCTTTAAGTCTTATTATATTAGTCTACCAGCTTGTTACACAACTTTGTACAATTTGTGTTATGAGATAAAAGATCCCAGGTCATCACTGAAAACAAGCATTCTTGGTAGGTCTCGCATGTTGTTGAATATGAAAATGAAATAAAAGCAGCTATTGTGAGATGTTATTCATTTTATATTACTTCCTGTATGAAAACAATAAAAATCATTGCTGATACTGACTTTGATAGCAGAGTTTTAAAGTTTGAAGGATAATACATATTCAAATGAATATTTTGGTCAGAACTGGATCATGGTCAAATGGAGCCCTAGGAAGGGTAATGGACCAGTCCCCCCCCCCCCACTGCAACTATTCCAATGTCCCATTACTTGACAATCTGTCCCTACTTACCATAAAGACTGCTGAAACCTAACAAAGTGCATACCTTTTACAATGGTTACAGAGATTTGGTTTAAACTTTTTATTTCAAATCGTATAACTCAAACACAGCTGGCCATTTGCTAAATAAAACAGTCTTGATTTACAAACAAACTTAGCATAAGCAACAGTAAACTTATCTTTCCTTTAAATCATTGAAAATGCACTGAAGCTCGCGTTCATTGTCAAAATGCAGCTGGGCAGTGGTGAATTAAATGTATATTTATATCCATGGCTATCCTCCAAATTCAGCAATTATAGCTGCATTGTTAACTGAAGCTATTTCAGATGTCAGTGCCAAAAAACGATAATAATAAACAGTCACATCTCAAATTTGTTTCATATGAACACACAGTAGCCAAGTATTTCAACTTAGTTCACACACACACACACACACACACACACACACACACACACACACACACACACACACACACGCACACGCACACACACGCACATGCACAGATACATACTAGCCCTGCAAAGCCAGATTAAAGAGCCCCACCAGCAGTTGTAACTACTTTGTTGACTGTGTACATCTCATATTGTCTTGAAGAAATAAATTATATGTTCATAACTGGTAGCTTTGAAAGAATGACATGAAATTGTATAAAGATCACTAGCATCATGCTAGAAGATCCAGTCAAGTGTAACACAGTTTAAATAGAACATTAATAAGAGAAAAAGAAACATTAATCACCTGATCATATATGCTGTCGGTATGCACAATCTCTGCAGAAGTAGCAATTGTTTGAATAATTCCTCATTAAAGAGAACCATTACCAATGCAGAGGCTGCTACTGGCAAACAGCATTGCATTTACATGCTTCATCTACAAATTCAATGCCTGCTGTCCTTGAAGAATAAATTGTGTATGCTATATTAGAAAAAATGTGCTGGTGATATTGCCATAACATTTCCTGAACCTAAACAGTTATACAATAGGGAATGGCTGGCAAACAACAACAGCAGGTTCATATTTACTAGATATGCTGTCCTGGAGACCATTAAGGAGCCCACACTACTGGTTGCCAATTGTTCCAAAACACTCTCTGGTTATGTGGCCAACTCAATGCCACACAGTAGGTAAATAAAAGAAGAGAGATTCAAACCCTACAACATTGCCACAGATAGCAGCTCATTAGCATGATGGAACTGTATTCCTCTGCGCGTTGTACCATAGGAATATCTTTATCTGCATGTTAAAATGCTTTACAATCCTGTCTTGAAGAGAAGACTGCACCACAGTAATATGCAACAATGACAACATAATGGATACTGAATATCAAATGGTTCTAATCGTCACTCTGAATAATGCAGACTATATGACCTGACAAATATCAACCCTTTTGCAGTTGCTGGAGGCTGTAAAGAAGGTATTGCCAACAATTATATTACTAAAATACAACATATTTAAATGATTAAAATGCAGAATGTTTAGACTATATTACACAGCCCAGGTGTATTAATAATTGTTAGTGTAATGAAGAAAGCAAACCAATTAAAGGCAATATAAATGTTACAACAGCTTTTGTTCAACAACCCACAACTCATATACAAATCAGAAATATTATTGCATACAGCATATTATTTTTTGAGGGGAAGGGTGGCTTCCATGCTTCCAGGACACAAACATCTCATTTTTGACCTCCCTATGTATTCACTGACATCAGGAATAGCTATTCAATATCTTATCACACAGTATATGTCTCCCTTCTTGAAGAATGCTAATAATGCTGTATTGTTGCAGCATACACCTCCAGAGTCATAAGAGTTGGATCACTGACAAGTGGGGTCTTATGCAGAGTAATTAATCAGGCCACCATCAGACATACTAATATCCCATTACTTGGCTGGATTTCATTTAAAACTTTTATATCAAATTTTATTGAAAAGTCACTGAGAGACATTTTATAAATAAAACAAAACTCTGACATTGAAAATAAACAGCTTAAGAAACAACAAACCTCTCTTCTCGGGAAACTCACATCTAGTGAAAATACATTTGGTAACCCATTACAGTAGATTTGCTGAGATTCATATTCACATAGCATATAGTGAAGTATTAATGAGCATCTATATGAAAGGTTCATGAATTCAAAAGACAAATGTGTAACACATTTGCAAACAGCCTGGAAAGCCTACTGCACACAAGAGTCCCTTTTCATGAGTATCCTAGGAGTACTGTCTGTTGATACAACTTGGCAGAGTCACATACAAGGCAAATAACATTTGTGGGAATCAAGCAGTGTACAACAAGAAACATCTCTTTAACAGCTTATAACATTATCCATCTGTATTAAACAAACTACTATAGCTGAAACACAGTGCATTTCACACCTGTGTGCCTGTAAAAACCAAGCTAAATTAAATGTTTTCATAGTTAAAATATTAACATTAAACTCATTGATTACTGATTCAAAATGTTCACAGCTAAAATTATAAACACACCATCAGCATTTAACAGAACAAGGCATATGATGATGCACCTGTTTACTACAGATTCCTTACAACATAACTACTCAGCTTCATAGATAGTAACTAGGCTTGTTGTCAAGTGGACCATTGAGGAGCCTAACCTAAATTCATAGCTGCTCAAAGCACTGTCTGGTTAACTGACTTGATGAAGGGCATGGTAGGGCATAAATATGAGGGGAAAATCAGATATGATCATCAAAACTAGAGCCAGATCAGACTGCTTGAAAATAATTCAAATTGAACAGAACTATAGGTTTGTATAAACATGGATTTTATGAACCACAGAACTATGAAACTCTATGACTGATGCTAACAGATTATAATTTTCTGTGAATTACCACAAAAATAAATGAATAAATAAATAAATAAATAGATAAAGTTAAAGGAGACCCAGCAGATGGTGTGTGGGATTAAGACTCTTACCATTCATAGTCAAGTTACCGGGTTTGAGTCTGTGTCACTCTGAGTTAGTCACTTAACTAGACAGTCCTCTAAGTTGTGGTATTTTGCACAAGCACATACACACACCTAAAATGCTGCATGACTTTCCCTTATAATGCTTTCTGCTGTGCTACAGTAATATGATGCTGTTTAAAAAATCCAAGTGAGTCATGCATGAAGTCTGGTCTACCTGCCTGCCTTTTGAATCTTGCACCTCTGATCAGGAAGTTGCATGTGTGTGTGCTCACTCTGAACAGGATGTCTGCTCTGTATGTGCTAAAAGGGACTTTTCTTAATGCAAAAACAGACTTTTTTTAAACTAATGTTGCTGATCGATTTAGGTGCCTTCTGTGCGGAGTCTGCATGTCCTCCCTGTGGTCACACGGGTTTCCTCCAGGTGCTCCGAATGCCTCCCACATCCCAAAGACATGCTGTAGGTGGATTGGGCACTCTAAACTGGTCCTAGGCGTGTGTGCGTGCATGTGTGTGCCTTCTGTGGAAGGATGGGCACTGGGCTGGCAACTCAACACTGTAAAACTTCACTGCCAATCATGAGCGGACAGGTGATCCCCTGTGGTAACCCTAACCAGGAAAAAGCTGAAAGAAGAAGAAAAAGTTGCTGATCGATTTTAGCTGCCTGCAGCAGCAGCTGCCTAGGTCAACTTGTACTGGATCCAGCCCTGATTTTGATAGCAGACAACACCTAATACAGTTCTCACCCTTAAGATTAAGATAAGTTAAAACAAGGAAAAAGAAATCAAATGCATGGATATGTTAGTAAGTGGTGTATATTGTGCTTGTGTTATAACTTACCTAAAATCAAAGTTACTATTTAGGACAGCAGATAAAGTAAGAGATGAAATTTCACAAGAAATGTATCACCACATTCTGAAGACAATAGTGATTGATTGCTTGATTTATTTATTTACTTAATTATGTGGGTCTGTATGTATGTAATAAGCCATATAATTAAAAATGCAAATAACATTGCAGTGCTACAGAACAACCGGGTCAGTTCTAGGAAAATGTCAACAGCTCGTCATCAATTAGCAGCAAAATACCTTCTTATTAATGTTTAAATAAATGAACTGCTAATCAACTACAAAATATATAAAACTAAATAAATCAAAATACATTACTTAACAAAGAATGAGGGAAGCAGTGCATCTAAGAGTTAAATACCCAGAAAAATATAAAATAACATGGGAAGGCAGAAAGTTATCCTTTTTAATAAATAGACTACAGGGAAAAACACCTGTGCACAGCTAGACCTTTTATAGGTATTTCTTATTTGAAGGAATTACTGGATCCTAATTATGGCATCTGAATTTTCAGATAGAAGCAAGTGCAAAGAACAAACTCAAAATTCTAATCACAAGGGAAATTCTGTTTTCAAGACTCCTCTTCTTTATCTTTGTATGATCAGCTTATGTGCCTCTATCTTTTAGAGACAGAAACTACAGCTGCAATGAAGCAAAGCTTCACATTTACACACTAATTATTTTTTTTTACCTGCAGTTGGTTAAACATCTTTTTTAAAATAATTGACTAATTGTTCAGTCATGGTCCCTTAGCTTCCTGGACTATGAAGTATTATATATCTTGTAATCACAGGGCTGAACAAATTAGACTATTTTACTTGTCTTACATAAATTTTACCTCCTATGTACAATTACTGTAGTTCCCAGCAGTGTGATGATACAGCTTTAGTTATTGACTCCATACACTTTTTTTTTATAAATTTCAGAGGAAGAGATCACGTATTCATATATCCTGGCATGTCACTGGAAAAACACTTTACATATATACATTTCACAGAAATAAGTCACAAGTTTGCACATACTTACATACTACAGCAAAACACAAACATTATAGTTTAAATCACATATTTTTAAATTGTACACTACACATTGTATAAGGCTTAAGTACAGCTCACATATCTGCTACATTTTCTGTCTCAGAGAGCAGTGGCATATTTATTCTTAGATGTACAGACTTTGTTAAAAATAATGGGAGAGGACTGATCAATGTTTAAATAGAAAGGATTCCCGCTTGTAGGGAGCAGTCGATGAGAAGCTGTGATCTGTGCTGTGATCTTAGATTACAGCAGGAGTCTGTTTTGCTCAGTCTACTTGCAATAAAGGGAAAGCTTCTAAATGTGTAAGCTTACACATGAGTGATGATAGTAATAGGGTGCTTATTTGTTCTATAGGAAACCATTTTGTTTTAGTTAGGACCTGACACTGGTGCTCCATTTGTAAAGTGAAGAATATTCAGATATTGACTATGGTTTAGAGTGATGTTAGTTTTTTATTTGTGGCATTTCACATTTGCTACATTTGAAAAATAATATTAAAGGTTCATATGCAGGACTCCTTTGCCAATTGCTCTTCTCCCATCTGTAGCCAGGCTATGGCAGACCTTTTTTGAAGTATCTGTCTACTCTCATTATAGACATTTACTGTTCCTACAAGCCCCCAAAGATTTTAATAAACAAAATGTCCCACATTAAAAAAATAAATAATAAATAAATTCAAAGATGAAAAGAGATGACATTTTGTCTCGCACTGGTACAGGATGATAAAAGATCTCTGCCTAACCTGAATGGTGTTTCTTGTCCTTCCAATAGTAACAGTGCATTATATTTCATAATCTGAGAATAAAACCAAATATGCAGTTAACATTAAAATACTGACCCCCTCTCATTTAAATCAGTAAGCAAAAATAGAAAAGTGCATAGCCTTAACTGAAGTATCCAGTTTCCACTTGTACATTGTAAATGTAACCATTGTGTAAAGCCTACCTGCACAGTATTTAAATTCTGCAATAATAATTATTAAAATGTTTAAATTATGTAATGATTATTTTTTTTAGCTCTAGTAGCTGGAAATTCTGAAATTATAGCAGATCTAAGTGTTACAAGTACCCAGAGGCATTTTTTTTCTCAAATGGACTACTTCTCCATCTCTCAAAACCCGTAAAGCTGTTAGTGAGACAAGTAATCATCGATAATACTTTCTATAACTGGAAGATATGTCATTGCCTCAAAAATCAAAAAAAAAAAAAAAAAAAAATATATATATATATATATATATATATATATATATATATATATATATGTGTGTGTGTGTGTGTGTGTGTGTGTGTGTGTGTGTGTGTGTGTGTGTGTGTATAAATAAATAAATAAAAAGTCTACTTCAGCATCTGCATTGCTAAAAAAAATGCAATTTTTCTCAGTTAAATTTTAAGTAACGTTGAAGTGTTTGACAAGATCATTACTTTTTCAGAATCCCTGAATACTCTGGCAGTCAGCACAGAGAATTAAAGTATGATCTGTTAGTGAGCTGCTTCTTATGGTACAAGCTTTAATTTCTCCAACCTCCAATCACTTGCAGTGCAATTCTGAGCAGGTCACTTAACCAGGTAGTGTGCTCCACTACAATTGGGAAACGTACCTAGGCTAGTCAGTAGTCAGACTGCATGCCTAGTAATGGCCTTCAAACCTATGAACACTTCAAAGGTCATTAACAAAATATCATATACATAGGTTCCCTTCAACCCACCAAAGTGGCAACTTCCCAAATAGAAAAGAAAAAGCCAGTACAGCTGACCACATCTACTGAATTTTGTTTCAGTGCAAGATTGTGGTATAGTAAGAATCACAGATTTTGCAATTTTTGCACTGTAGTACAAACTTGTAATTTGTGTATATAGTAATCACGGGGTGAGTGAGTGCAGGGGGCTTGCTCCTCACCAAAAAAAAAAAAAAAAAAAATTGTATTTTTTCAAATCTTTCTGATTCAAACCAGAGTGTATTCAAATCTTTGTGATACAGACTGTTTTTGCTGCATGATTATGTTTGAAGTTTTGATACTTTGAACATCTATCATGGACTCCTTCACAGACACACACACACACACACACACACACACACACACACACACACACACACACACACACACACACACGTCCAAACCATTAACACAGCAATAGTTAAAGATTATAAAACATACAAATAATTGTACAACTTTGTCAAAATAAGCAAAACTGTACATATTCATGAAATTTTAGAAATGTATGTGCATATATATATATATATATATATATATATATATATATTTATAGATATATGTGGATCTACTTCAGCAGATCGAACTTTTACAAGTTCGAAGCTCATATGGCTGAGACCATATGATCGAACTTGTAAATGTTCGAACACTGAAGAAAAAAAAAAAAACACAAAAAACAAAACTAGATGTCTATAGCAGGGGGGCTACATCCCCTGCACCCCCCTACTTAAATATAGCAACTTCAAGATTGCACTACATTGTGGAAAAGGGAAATCTTCCCATTCCTCACTGTTCTTGGATCTCCATTCAGTCCGATGAAACTTTTACACATTTGCTCATATGGTTTTGGCCATATGAGCTTCGAACTTGTAAAAGTTCGATCTACTGAAGGTAACCCATATATACATATATATATATATATATATATATATATATATATATATATATATATATATATATATATATATATGGTTCCACTTGAAATTGACGAATTACCATATTGTCATCTTCCATAATATCGAGACCATAACATTGCATTTTCAAAGCATTCAAAGTTGAAAACATTGACTGCTGTAATGTCATAAATGCCATCTTTTTAACAGTGTAGTGTGTAAATGTTGTGGTATCACATTAAGAAATGTTGTCTTGTGGAGAAAAAACATGGCATATCTTAAATTTAATGCTGTTGGATAGTTTTCAGGTGGTTTGGTAAAACTTTATAGTAAAACAGTAAGTTTTTATTGCTGAAGCTTAGCTTTATCTTCATAAAATAAGTTATGTTGTTGGTTCTGAAGTGCCAAAGTGACTAGGAGAGGAAATATGTATGCTATAAGTATTTTACTGTTTTGTGGACTGAACAGTGCATATTTATGAATATATCTGGGCATTCTGTGGGAAGATTGTGGAACAGTGGGAATCTGGAAATTTACCTTTTTTCCAAAGTAGTGCAATCTTAGAGTTGGTATATTTAATTTTCAGGGGGTGTGGGAGTGGAGGGGGGCTTGCCCCCATGCAAAGATGTTAAATAAAGTTTGTGTTTACTTTTAGTGGTGTTTGATTTGGAGGAAGTAGTATGTACTGTATGTATTGGAAAATTTGATGTTTTGGTCATCTATGCTTTGACTTTTTGATGTTTTGGGGTTTGAAGTTTTTCATTGTTTTTGTGTTTCAATGATTCAGTAATGATGATTTGTAGATCCATATCTATCTATCTAGATATATATATATATATATATATATATATATATATATATATATATATATATATATATATATATATTTATACACGCACACACACACACACACACACACACACACACACACACACACACACACAGTGGATATAAAAAGTGCATAGACCCCTGTTAAAATGCCAGTTTTTTTTATATAAAAAAATGACACCACAGTAAATTATTTCAAAACTTTTCCCATCTTTAATGTAACCTATAACCTGTACAATTCAATTGAAAAACAAACAAATCTGTTAGGGAGAAAATATAAAAAATAAAAAACATACAATAAGCTGGTTGCATAAGTTTGCACACCCTTAAACTAATACTTTTTTGAAGCACCTTTTGCTTTAATTACAGCATTCACACTTCTTGGGTACACACCTGCCATCAATTAAAGTCACTCCAATTAACCCCAAATAAAATTCAGCTGTCCTAGTAGGATTTTCCTGACATTTACTCAGTTGGCTGCTACAGCAAAAGCCATGGTTTGCAGAGAGCTTACAAAGCATCAAAAGGATCTCGTTGAAAGGTATCAGTCAGGAGAAGGGTAGAAAAAAAATTCCATAGCATTAGATATACCATGGAACACAGTGAAGACAGTCATCAAAAAGTGGAGAAAATATGGGATAACAGTGATGTTGAAAAGAACTGGATGCCCCTCCAAAATTGATGAAAAGACAAGATGTAAACTGGTCAGGGAGGCTGCAAAGACACCTACAGCAAAACTGAAGGAGCTGCAGGAATTTACTGGCAAGTACTGGTTGTGTACTACATGTAACAACAATCTCCCCTATTCTCCATATGTCTGGCCTATGGGGTAGGGTTGCAAGATGGAAGCTTTTTCTTACACAGAAAAAACATTCAGGCCTAGCTAAAGTTTGCAAAACAATGCATCAAGTCTCCCCAAAAGCATGTGGGAAAATGTGTTATGGTCTGATGAGACCAAGGTTGAACGTTTTGGTCACAATTCCAAAAGGTATTGTGAAGAAAGGTAAAGGCTGCCAGCCTAGCTAGATATAATTTGTAGATAATTCTGTCATTTGTAAATATTAATGTAAGCCTCAGGCTTGTTCTCTTAAATGTGAAGAGACTGTATTGGATTTTGAACTGGAAAAAATATAATAACACTGCACTTTGCTGTAAGAAAGCTGATAAGTCATGCATTTCCTGTCTGTCTTTGAACTCAGGGCTCGCAGCCGAAATGTCTAGATGAAGGAATTCTGGCTATTGTTTTGAGACCAGAGTTATATGCTAGAATTTGCATGTATAATTTCTTTTATTGCTCTGGCTTCCTGATCAGCTGCAAGATAAAAAGGGCTATTGACCTCTGAGTTTCTGTTAGCCTGGGAACCAGAAAGAAATGATAAAATCAGAAAATAATCAGTGGTACAGTTTTATCAATTTAAGGACAGAAAGAATGAGGGTATTTAGCATTTGTCTTGAGAACATCCAATTCACCACTCAGGCTGTGTTTTGTATGTAAGTATGATCTTAGACTTTAGTGTTTCTCTTAGAAATAGCTAGGAAATAGGAAGATAAGACTAAATTTTTTGTGATGATGTCAGAAGTATTCTACTGTATTATTTTAAGCATTTTCCTGTGATGTCTGAACTCTTGACTAGCACTGTGTAGTAAGAAGTATTATATTGTGTTTTTATTATTTATTATTAAATATTTTTAAACCTTTCAAATGTGTCTGTTTCGTGTAGAGACTGTTTAAGCTCTAGAGTATATTGCATGTATATAATGATACTGTCCAAGTCACTCCAATAAGCCTTGACTGTTCAGTTACACTTACCATTTGGATAATAATATTGCACAGTATAGTTGGAAACCCTTTCATAAGGGCCTTTTGGCAGCTGATAAATATTAGCTTGGTGGTGGCAGTGATTTATACCATACAGTCTCGGTAAAAGGGGCACAGCTGGAGAACCTGTGCCAGACTTCCCCAGGAGTGTCTGTGTGGTTGTATAAACTCTTATCTCAAAGTCTATGTGTGTCAGCTGCTTGGGCAGTGACACAAAGCACTGCTTGGACAAAGAGAGTGCTGGAGGTTTCAGCTTACCCACTATGCTAAGATCTGGACGCTATAGCTGTGCCAGTGGGGCGTCTTATTGGGGATATGGAGAGAAAGGGAAAAAACAGCCCCAGATTGACTGTGATCTCTGTGTTCTCTTAAAGGAAATTGTACTGTACTGTGTGGGTATTTATTATCCTTTCTCTATATGGATCTCCCTCACTGGTGTTAGTGGTGAGGACTGAGACTCCTTGATTCCTGGGTCAGTGCACAGGTGTCACAGGTATGTCTGGCACAAAAACAACACTTTGCATCACCAAAAGAACACTATCCTCACAGTGAAGCATGGTGGTGGCAGTATCATGCTTTGGGGATGCTTTTTTTCAGCTGAAATATGGACTTTAGTCAAGGTGGAGGGAATTATGAACAGTTCCAAATACCAGAAACCTTTGACCCAAAACCTTCAGGCATCTGCTAAAAGCTGAAGATGAAGAGGAATTTCACCTTTCAACATGACAAAGACCCCAAGCATACATCTAAATCAACTGAAGAATGGCTTCACCAGAAGAAAATTAAAGTTTTAGAATGGCCCAGACAGACCCCAGACCTAAATCCAATAGAAAATCTGTGGGGTGACCTGAAGAGGGCTGTACACAGGAGATGCCTTCGCAATATGACAGATTTGGAGTGCTTTTGCAAAGAAGAGTTGGCAAATATTGTCAAGTCAAGATGTGCCATGCTGACAGACTTCTACCCAAGAAGAATGAATGCTATAATTAAATCAAACGGTGCTTCAGCAAATTATGAGTTTAAGGGTGTGTACACTCACGCAACCAGCTTACTGAATGTTTTTTATTGTTTATATTTTTTCCCCTAACAGATGTGTTTTTCAATTGAATTGCACAGGTTATAGGTCACATGAAAGAAGGGAAAAGTTTTGAAATGATTTATTGTGGTCTCATTCTTTTATATCACAGAAACATATATTCATATATATATATATATATATATATATATATATATATATATATATATATATATATATATATATATAGGTTTACTTCAGAAAACTGAAAAAATAAAAGACTGAAAATTCAAAATGCTGAATGATGGAGTTTGCCCCTTCTCCACTGTTGTGCAATCTTGGAGTTGGTATGTATAGTTGCATTAAAAATGTGGTCGGTATTTTGAATTTTCAGTCTTATGAAGTAGACCAAGATATATATATATATATATATATATATATATATATATATATATATATATATATATATATATATATATATATATATATATATATATATATATATATATATATATATATATATATATATATGTATATATATATATATATATATATATATATATATATAATGTATGTATATATATATATATATATATATATATATATATATATATATATATATATATAGTTTACTATCAAAATGCCTCTGTGCAATTGCACCGCTATGAAGTATTCGAACAACATATGTTCAAATACTTCATAGTTCGGCAGGTTATGTGAGTGAACGTTATTATTGCGAATGGACTGTGCATTCACAATTATAACGTTCGCTCATGTAAGAGGATCGCGGTACAGTGCGGTTAGGGAAATACATCCCTTTCCTCACTGTAGTGCGATCTCGGAGTTGGAATATTAAGTTGGGGGGGTGTGGGGGGTGCAGCCCCTCACAGGAGGGTGCAGGGGGGGCTTTCCCCCCTGCATAAATGTGAGTTTAGGCTAGTTAGGTAGGGAGTTAAGGGAAGGGTGGGAGTGCTGTTGAGCTGTTTTCGACATTAGGTACATACGGAAATGTGTAAGTTCGGCGAAACACTTCGCTAATACATACACATTTTATTTTAACTTTCGACTTATTGATAGTAAACCTATATATATATATATATATATATATATATATATATATATATATACAAATACACACACACACACACACACACACACACACACACACACACACACACACACACACACACACACACACACACACACACACACACACTTATAGGCAGAAGCACAGAGACATAAGAATAGATCTTGTAGTGGGGTAAGAAAGGTTACACTGGGACATACACAGGCATCTTGTTTGAATTCAGTAGTGCATTCCTAGTGTCTATCATGGAATTTTCAACTGGTGCCTAATATGGAATGTCATAAACAAGCAGTCATGACATCTTAGTACAGTTAATACTGTAGTGTTAATTTCTAATTAGCTATAGCAGTTTTATAATTGTTACAATAATATTGCTTTTAATGTAAGAATGAATAAAATATCATGCATTTTGTAGTTTGAGGAGACAAGACCTTGAGTTTCTAGTCTCCTACGTACATTTTTATCTTTGCAATAAAGGAGTTTAATATTCTCCGCTGATCTGTCGTGTGAAAGTTATTTGGTATCCTAACAGTATAAAATAAAATAAAGCTTGACAGAAAAAGTCGTTTTTTCAGGAAACTTTTTTATGTCTGTCCTTGTGATGACCTTAAATTCAGATGGAGGTTATTGTAGGTATTTGTGCGGTGGGACAAAAGGAGTACTTTGAGTAATTTAGACACATAGGAGCTTCATAGTAATAGATTTTCAGCTGATATTTTCTTTAATTTTCAAAGTAGTAAGATGGACAGTTGGTAATTAAAAATTGCTTTAGGGAAGAGAAAGGAATTAGCTCTTTTCCTAAAGTTTTTCCTGAACTTCCTAGGGTGACCTATTGTTGGTCTTTGAAAATTTCCTGCCTCATTCTAGTTTCTTTTTTCAGTCTATGATGATTATTCAAGTGAGAGCTTTCCATTATGGCCAGGACTTTTCACTGATTTTAGTAAGCAGCCTGATGTTGTTAGTAATCCTGAGATTAGGCATGCCGCATACTCAGTTTTTTGGTGGGATAAAACCATATAATGTAGAGATAGCAGATACAGGATAAGTATAATTGTAAAGGGGGACAAGTCAATATGGGCAAACTCAGACATGAGATAATCTGGAGTTCTCAGAGATAATTCTATTCTCTGTGATTTGCAAAGGGGTTCTCCTATGTTTGAAGGACCAGGTGATATAGAGAGTGCAGTGATGCCTAGTAAATTAGGGACAACGTGAAATTGCAGTAAGGTATCTGAAACATTAGCAAGAGCATTGCCCAGAAGTGTAAATTTGGAATTGGCATGACTGGTCTGGGTCTAGTTCCTGATAGGTTAGTTAAGGTTGTGGAAAGAGGCAATTTCCAGAATTAATTCATCTTGATGAAAAGCCTTATTGTCTTTCATTGCTTTAATTTGTTCTTTAATCTCACTTAATATAGTAGATTTTTTAAAAACTTTCACTTGAGACAATTTAATTATTTTTTTCATGTAGGACTTGTATTTTTGTGCCTCTTCTGGTTGAATATCATCTGTTTTACTGATTTCAACACAACATTTTCTGAAACCATTTAAAATATCTTTTGTATCAGATGATTTAATTTGTATCCAGCATATTAGTTTTTTTAATATGATATGCTATATATATTATATTTATTCATACTGTTAAACAGTCTATGTGATTGTCTTCTTGTAGAGGCATAAGGCTTAATGTTTTTATTATGCAATAGCTACTTAATAATTCAAAATATGTTGACATTCCTTATGTAAAATCTTGTGTCCTTTCCTTTCTTTAAACTTTTAATTTAACCCCATGTAACTTTTATCATATTCTTGTTCTATTCTTTATGTGTTCCATTGCATCAGGCTTTAATTTTCTCAAATAGGTTCATAGGTAGGTACAAGGCTATTGGCCCGAGGGCCTACGTAAGCCTTGCCAACAAGTTTCCCTGGCTTACGCCACCCAAGAAAGTTATTTTCCTGTGCCACTGTCGATCAGAGGCACAGAAGTGATCCCCGGGGTGTATTTCCTATTTCCCAGATTTTTCTTGAAGAGTGCTAATGAAGAACTTTGCTTGACATAGATGGGTAGCCTGTTCTAGAGTATGGGAAGTCTCTGGGACAGGAATCTATCCCTCCAGCATGTCCTGTTTATTGTGGTGACAAGGTTTAGGTCCCTAGAGCTTGTAGCTTGGAGGGATTGGGATTTCTTTAGGTGTAGCATGTCCAACAGCTCTGGGTTTGACATAGCTTTATATGTTAGGCAGAGATCACCTCGGAGTAGGCGATATACTATGGAGTAAAGCTGGAGTTTTTTGAGACAGTCAGTGTAGGGCATCTGTTTGAGGCCAGTAATCCTCTTTGTGAGGTACTTCTGTGGCCTTTCCAGCTGCTGCAGATGTCTTGTGAGGTACATTCCAAAAGGGGCATTGTACTCTATAATGGGTCTAATGAGTGTCGAGTAGAGGGGTGCAATGACCTCTTTTTTCCTGGATGAGAACCCTTTTATGATGAGGTGTGCCATGTAGAAGGACTTCCTGACTACTGTGGTGATGTGACTATCAAAGGACAGATTACTGTCCACCCAGGTCCCAAGGTCTCTTATTACAAATTCTATGTTAAGTATACTGCTGTCTGTGTAGTAGTTCATGGGTACAAAGTTTTTACTAAAGGGGATGACAATGCACTTTTTGGCATTGGCTTGAGTCCATGGCTCTGACACCAGGCATCTGTCTCAGCGAGGCCCTTCTGTAGGATTTCCACATCATTTGGGGATGCAACTATGGCTCCTAGTTTGCAGTCATCTGCAAACTTCATTAGCCAGAGGCCTTCTGTGTTAGCCTGTACCTCAGAGAAGTAGATACCAAACAAGAGAGGTCCCAGGACTGAACCCTGTGGTACTCCACTTGTCACTGGTTTGAGATCAGATTTGGAGTGTGCAACCTTTACAGTGTGGGTTCTGTCAGTGAGCCAGTTGGCAACCCATCTTGTGACGTAGGGATTTATACCTAGTTTAGTGAGTTTAGCTATAATTTCAGAATGGGGGATGGTGTCAAAAGCCTTGGCGAGGTCAAGATAGGCTGTATGAACCACCTTACCCTCATCTGCAGCTTTGTTGTCCGCCTCAAAGAAGTCGATCAGGTTCAGGAGGCATGATTTGCCTTTCACAAACTCAAACTGGGTGGAATCCAGAGTTTGGAAGTTACCAATGTCTTTGTTTATGAGTTCCATGATGATACGTTCCATGGCCTTGCAGACCAGGCTCATCAGTCTAATAGGGTGATAGTTGCTGGGATTAGTGGTGGCTCCCCCTTTGTGGAGTGGGATAACTGTTGCTGTATGCCATTCAGTGGGCACAAAGCCTGATGTGAGGCTATGATTGAAGATGGTGCTTAGGTGGGGAGCCAGTTTGTTCTGAAGTTCATGTAAAATGCAGCCTGGGATGTTGTCCAGTCCCATGGATGCTGTGTTTTTGGCTTTAGAGAGTGCAGCTTTTACCTACGTAGTTGTGATTACAGGGACTCTGCATTCTTCCTGTATAGATATGGGCCCTTTATGGGGTGAGTGGGGGGTAATGTTAGCATTGAACCTATCTGCTAGGATGTTGGCAATATCAATTGGTTCTGTAATTTTCATGCCATTGTGCTGTAACTCAGAGCAGATCTGGGTGTTGCCATTGAGATTCTTGACATAGCTATAGAATGCTTTGTGGCTGTCCTTAGAATCAGTGGGGATTTTCTTTTCGTAGCTAGCTTTGGAGGATCTTTTAAGGGATCTCAACTTCTTTCTGAGGCTGACCAGGGAGCTCCTCCACTCATGGGATTTTACTCTCTTTTGCAACAATTTCTTCCTTCACTTGTACACTTTGTTTATGGCAGGAGACCACCAGATTGGCTTCCTTTTTTTGGAGGATAGCATCTTGGTTCTGTTTGGGATAGCACAATCCATGCACTCGTGTAAGTGCTTATAGAGAGCATTTGTGTAGGATTCAGCAGTCATAACTGTATTGTCCATCTGCATCGGTGTCATGAAGTTCACCACTTCTGTCTTAAGAAGCATGAAGCTGGCTTTGGAGAATTTGTTTACTGTGGTTTCCTTAATGGGGCAGGGGGGTGTGTGAATATCAAGGGTGATTAGCTTATGGTCGGATCGGACCAAGACAGAGTTGACTTCAGGTGTGGAAGACCGGTCACTCAAGTTGTTAATGACTAGGTCTACGATATTGTTGCCCCTGGTGGGGGTGTGGATAAGATGATCCAGGGCATTGGAGTTTATGAATTCCAGAAAGCATTGTGTGAAGGAGTTGGTACATGAGTAGTTTTCCCATTTAATGGTGGGATAGTTGAAATCACCCATTATTAGGGTGCTTGGTTGAACCCTAATATTTTCCAGTACATCAAGAAAAAAGGAGTGGGAATCCTGGGGCATGGTGGGGGATCTTCAGCAAGCTACAATTTGAATTGAAGTTTTGCCCAGAGTTAGTTGCATTTGGATAACCTCGGATGCATTATGCTGCGCAACTAGCCTGGAGGTGTGGCTATCCTTAATGAATATGGACACACCTCTGCCTTTGGTGTTCCGGTCCAGGTTACATGGCTGAAAAGTGTGGTATGCGTTATAGCCTGGTAGTGCAGGGGTGCTCTCTGGAGCCTTGAACCAGGTCTCAGTCACTGCACAGATATCAATGTTCTCCATTTTAAGGAGTGCCTCCAGTAAGTGCATTTTGAGATTTAGACTTCTAGTATTGAGTAGCATTACCCTCAGTTTTTGCTTGCCTGTTCCTGTTATGGTGGTGAATTTGTCATTTGAACCTTGCCTAAAAAAGGCACTATAGGGGAGGCAAGAGCCTTAGCCAGTATCCAGAATCCCAGGGGCGACAGGTGCAGGCCATTTCTGGCAAAGCATCATGGTCTGTCGACCATGTCATCCCAAGCAGACAGATACTGGATCCCCTTAGAATGACACCAGAAGCTTAGCCAATTGTTGAAGTCAATCATTTTGTCCTTGTACTGTGGTATCATTCTGGGTAATGGCAGAATGCTACTCAGGGCTAGAGTCATACCTGCCTGGGCTACAAGATTGGAGAGCTCTTCCATGTCTCTTTTCATGTTGTCCAAGGAGGTACGTCTCAGGTCATTCACACCAACATGGACAATGACAGAGTCATATTTGTACTTGTTCTGGAGTGACCTGAGTGCAAGGGTTATGTGGCGGATCCTGGCACCTGACAGGCAGCTGACAGTAACCATCTCATTGTTTAGCCTGGTTAGTGGGACATCAGTGTGCCTGACTATAGAGTCACCTATGACTAGTGTGTTGGATATGTTGTTTTGCCTTATTGGCTGTGGTTGAGTGGCACACTGAGTCTGTGGGTTATCTGTCATTTGGGTTGTGTTGGGGGGTGGAATTTGTTTGTATTTCTGCTTTGGAGGTCTCTGTTGCTTGGGCAGATTATTATCGAGAGCCTCCGCAAATGTTCTTGTGTTTCTTTGTGTGGATTTTGGTGGTGTAGAGTTAGTGAGACTATGTGATAAGTGTGGTTTGGTGCAAGTGTTTACCTTCTACTCTTGAATGTCAAGTTCAGTCTTGGTTGGAGAGAGCTTTACCTCCAGTTTGGCTAGATAAGTGCATTTCTCACAGGTTGTAGTGTTGGGTGGTAGAAGGAGAGGGTTGTCTGTGTGCATGAGGGAATTTCTACATTGCCCCAAGATGCCCAGATTCATCAGATAGACAGGAGAGAACACTGGGAGCTGACCCTTGGACATGCCTGAATAAAAAAAATATTTTCCTCTAGATAAGTATGGAAAGTGAGCACAAGAGCTGTTTTTCTCTAAGCAAGTGAGGAAAGTAAATGCAAAAACTGTTTTCCTCTAGGTAATGAGGAAGATTGAGTGCTATAGTAATTACTAGCTTATTTAGTGCTTGCAACAAGTTCTGAACAAGTGCCGAGCACGAATACGCAAATTCAAGTACTAAAACTAAGAATCTATATCTGCACTAGACTAGTTACAGGAAAGAAACAAGTGCAAATGCAGGCTTTCAAATCAGAAAGTAGAGAGAGATGGAAAAGATTGTTCAGACAGCCGATAACTACAATTTCTGGGCCAGAACCACTCGTTATGTGGTAGACAGGTTACCTAGTGTTTACCACTCCCAATGACAAGCTAGAAGGCTTCCCTCCAACACAGAAAGGCTTGGGGGGCTCAGGCTTGCATACAGTCCTGGATACAGCAAATCTGTATCTGGACTAGACTAGTTACAGGAAAGGTAGGAAACAGGCTTACAGTTTTTCTCTTTTGTTTTTTTTTTACAGAAAAGTAGCTAAAACAGCAGTAAAAACAATTCAAATGCAGTGCAAGCTAGCACACGAGTATATAGCAATATTAGATCAAACACAGTTTAAAAAAATGCAATTAAATTAAAAATGACTAAAAACAAGTGCAGAAGGAATGTATTAGGTAGAATGTGGTAAAGAGATGGGACTGGGGGGAGTGTCCCAGATCAAATCTACAGTGGGGCGGGCGACTGCAAAAGCCACCAAATTTAAACAACAAACCAGAAATAGAGAGGGTGGGTGGGACAAAATGCTTTCAGCAGAGATCAGAAAAACTATACAGTAAATCAAAAATAACAGTGCACAACTCTGAATAAAATTAGTCCAGCAAAAATTTACAGTACACAATTCTGAAGAACCAAAAAAATATACTTAGCTCTGTATATTTCCAGATAGTTTGAAGAGAGCTCTGTCAGACACAGGTTCTAGCAATGATATGCATTTCCATCGTATCTCGGTATCCAATAACATTACAGTGTCAACCTTTCCATTATTGTTAAAAACACATAAATTCCTTATTATCATTAAAAAGCCGACATTTAAAGCATGTAACTTGTTACATATGCTGGCGTTTATGCCAATATGGGCACTGTTACAGTAAAATTAACAGCATTGTGAACTTCAAGATGAGGCAATACTTAAACAGCTTTAGTTTTAGAAATAGCTACTTCTTGACAAAATCTGTGTTGAATAAATTAAACTAGCTCCCTGAAAAGGGATGTGCATGCTATAAGATGCAGGAAACACGGTGAGCAAGTTGAATGGTAAGGGGGTGTGATGCTGCAATTTGCAAACTGCTAGAAATGGGAAAACAACATTCTGTTTGAGGTGACTAACTTTTGCAATTATGTATAATATATTTTCTTTAGTACATCTTCCAGATTTCCTCTGTCATCCTATTAAGCAGCATGTAGCCTTCATGTACTTTAATTCAGTTTCCTTGCCTCAAATAGTTTCTCCACACCCTAGATTTTATACAACTTTAAAAACTTGATCACATACCGCATAATATATTGTCACCAAACACCATTTACTTTGTCTTTTCTTCCTTGTTATGTTTGAAACCATTTTCATGTTTTTTTTTTTTTTTCATTTTATAAATCCGTTGCTCTGTTTTCACAGCCTGCACTAGCCTTTGTACTGAAATGTGTTTGCTAGACTATAAATAAATAAAATAAAATTTCTTGTGGCTGTGTGGGGAAAGAGAACCTTGCACACCCAAAATACAAGTAGTGTTATTAAGCATAAAACCATGGAGCAGTGTACTACTGCTCACTCCAGTAATTGCCAATGTTTTCCCAAAAATTAGAAAAGGGGAGAACAGAAGAAAGGTTTCAGCCTAAACATCTCTTACTCCACCCACCAGCCTGACACCCAACTTCTTTCCCCCTTTTACTCAGACCCCAGACTATATCTCTCAAAAACAATGCAAAGTGCACATTTAAAAAAATTCAAATCCACCTCATTTAAATTCACTCCATTCATCTTATACCAGCTGTCACCCCTATCATTGAAATACCTATGATCAACTACCTATTAACTTAAACTGACTGAGAACTTTGTCACCATATAGTTTACAAGCTATCTGGCCCTTTCTATCCCCATGAACTTATTCAGCTTGCTTCCATACCAATCTAAATATAATCTCTGACCTGACAATTATCTGTGGAAATTTCTCTTTTAATCATATCACAGTTTGAACCAAAAGCCACCATTTTGAAATCCAGCTAAATCATTTCCCCTAAATTAATTACTAGTACATGAGAAATGCCTAATGCTGCCTGTATCTCCTCAGATTTATCAAATAATTGCTGCCAACTCAGTCCTTTGAAACCATGACAACAGAAATTCCACCTGCTATGCTTAAGACTCAATGTACTTCCTTCGTGTATGATCAGTGCTCTCTTTGCTGCCCCCCAAAAAATAAATAAATAAGAAGGGTGACCCCGATAAGGCAGTCATGTCTTGACCTAAAAGAAACAAAGAACAAATATTACAAAACTGAAAATCCAACCCATCTCATCATTTTTCATATGGTAAAAGCACTGTAGATGACCATCTCCCAACACTTTTTTTATCAAATCCACTTTTCGGTCCTCTTTGGCTAAATTGTAGTCTCACTCTTTACAAAAGGAGTGAGCTAAACATCTGTCCCAAATGATCCCTTGTCACAGCAGAGCTTTCCTTATAATTTTTACAAATTGAGCTACTAATATCACGTTCCATCTGAAACATGACAAACCAACTCACCAGACTCACCTTTCACTAACCCCTTCAATAGCCTGGCAAATGTAACTGGGAACAACAATATGCTCCACATTCTTTACAATACCACATGTTGTCCTTTACCTCTTTGATCTACTTTTGGCCGACTAGTCCATACCACAACACCCAACTCTAATAAGGATGTCATAAGAATACAAAGCACCTAGTAACTCACCAAACCTAAATGTGCCTGTGTACATGAAAACTAAAAGAGCAGACCATTTGGTGTAATCCATATAATTAAACAAACCAAAACTGTCCCAAATGACAAGGCAGGAAAAACCACCGATAAACAAAATCCACCAAAACTTGTAATAACAAAGACCAGAAGCTGGATTTAGCAGTAAAAAGTTTTAGTCTTCGATTTTGTCTATAAAAGACTTCCTCAGAACAAACTGAACATCATGTCAAGCATTTTATACCATTGTACAACAATTAAAATGAAGCAATAAAATCATTTCTAATTAATCAATTAAAAAACTAGATAATCAGTCTGAAAGAGCAACATGCCAAAAATAATAAACCATTCCATAAACAATATTTATTGGTGAATGTATTTCCTATCAAAAAATGTAAAACTATAAAACTAATTACATATATCATATTAATTCACTTTCAACCTCTTATTATTCAAAACATTTAAGATTAAATGTCTCATTTAAACCTGGAGGTTTGTCTACATTTAGTCTCAAGTTTTGGTGAATCCACATAACTAACTTAAAATATGAACAAACCGTTTAATAATACCCTAAACAACTGCTTGTTTAAAGGAAACCTACCATCCACATTCAAACCTTTAACTCTTTTTCAACCTTTTTATTGTTCAACTAACCATCCATATCTTAACAAGATCCTCTCATGATCCTACCAACCTAGTGGCTGCACTCAGGCCAGCTACATTTATCTTTACTGACCTTACTGCATTGCCCAGGATCCAACTGTTAAGCAGGTACCAAACTACCTACACCACTGACCACTTTCAGTCAAGCATCACTGACTGACTCACAAACAAGGAAAAGGAAGCAGGAGCTGCACTATATGTTTTCATGTAGAACTTCTCCAAAACTGATGAATTAGCGAAGCTGCAACAGCTTCCCAATGATCCACAACTCCTCTAGTATCCTTACTGGCTGCTCATCTGACCTTGGAGCTAAAGATCAAAATCTGCAAATCTAAAAACAAGAAAGACTTTCAACAATGTCATTTGATTGCCCTGAAACACGCCTAGTTGATAAATGGAAATTGATCAGAAAAAAGATATCAGCATGTATCAGTGCAACCAAATAAATAACTCAGAAATCTACAGGCTCACATAGTGGTTTCTCCTCAGTAAGACACACTGTAGAAGCAAATGGTAAATGTACAGATGAAAGCGCTTGACCGTTTGTTTTTTACTTCTATTTTTATGTTAAATAAACTTGTTGGTATGTTTATCATTTGGTTCTGCAGCATGTCTTACTGAGGAGAAACCACTACATGAGCCTTTAGATTTCCGGGTTATTTATTCAGTTGCATGGATACATGCTGGTATTTATTTTCTGGTTTTAGTGCTGCAGCACAGCAGTGGTCTTTGTCTTGCTGATAACCTGAATACACTGAGTTTCAAAAGAATACAGGAGTTTATTTTATTATGGAGAACAGTTACGGTGCTTGTTGTTTGCCTTTGGGTGGCAATGCTACTCCAGTTTTCACATCCAATGTAGAACCTCAGTTATTGTCGGAAGGTGGTGAATTAACTCAAGTTACTTAAAATTATGACAACACAGTTGAATTAGTTGCAGAATAGTTTGGGAAAACTATAATTCCCAGCAGTCTTAGTGACAGTGGTCACAACAATTCCATACTGCATCTACCGCAGCACCTAACCAAAGCAGAAATTGATGTAGCCTTTCTGAAAATGGAGACTGATTATTTGACTGAATACCATGCGGACAGAGAAGTTTTCACATGGATGACAATGATGACTGAGTTTTGGAATTCCAGGAATGGATTAACAAGGATTTTTCTTTTGCTGTGGGTGGCTATGAGTACCAACAAGCTACAGTTACAATTCAAGCTAAATTAAATGACTTTGAGGGAAACTCAATAGGCTATGTAATTTACAGTGTGAGAATACATATCTGAATGAATGTATTAGATTGAAAAGAGTTCTGAAAGGACTGAGAATGTTTAAGTTTCCTAATGGACTCTGTTAAGGACAAAACGAATTAGAAGAGTTGCTATGTATGTTTGATAGGCACTATCAAACTAATGCAAATTATTGTGAAAATAAATAATAACAAGATTAAAACATTACTGGATGAAGTTAATAGGTTGAATACAGAGATAAATACCGATGTAGAGTTTGACAGTTGCATTGGTAAATATGATGTGATTTTTGAGAGAATTGAACAACATGTTAAATAAAATGTGTTACGTAAACAAAAAAAGGTTAAAGAGAGATGAAATGGAGTACAGTCAAAAGATTGCATTTCCCCTCCCACAGTTATACTAGACAGTGGAAAGTGGTGATGTGACAAGAAATACAACAATAATGTTGCTAGTGGGAGGAAGAGAGTGACACTCCAAGACATATTAAAGGTCATACTGTAAGACGAGGTCACCACATTAGTGAAGATAGTGAAGTAGTTGATCAGGAATACCCACCTCTAAGAGGATCAGAAAAATTAGGTAACAAAAATAACAATAAATTACAGAATAATAAAGGCAACAATAATGTTTTAGAGCATTCCTAAATCCTGCAAGGGCAAACAAACAAGGGACAGAGAAGATACTGGAGGAAGAACAAGCAGAGCAATTATTGAATGACCCCAATAAGGAAATTACAGTTTTTGGGGGTAAAATGTTTAGTTTTGAAGGATTTAACATTTTTACTTATACAAAAACCAATATAATGAAGACTCATTTTTCTCTTTTTAAGAAAGGTTTTAAGTTTGTTCCATCCTGTAGGACATATGTAGCTGAAGTTCTTAAGGAACTAAAATTATACACTAGGAATTTGAATTTATAATTAAAGTTTAAGACACACAGCCACAGTAGAGCGTACTTACAATTTTAAGACACATAGTCACAGTGGAGTCTACTTACAATTTTAAGACACACAGCCACAGTGGAGTGTACTTACAAGTTTAAGACACACAGCCACAGTGGAGTCTACTTACAAGTTTAAGACAACAACCACAGTGGAGTCTACTTACAGTTTTAAGACACACAGCCACAGTGGAGTGTACTTACAATTTTAAGACACACAGCCACAGTGGAGTCTACTTACAAGTTTAAGACACACAGCCACAGTGGAGTCTACTTACAATTTTAAGACACACAGCCACAGTGGAGTGTAGTGTACTTACAATTTTAAGACACACAGCCACAGTGGAGTGTACTTACAATTTTAAGACACACAGCCACAGTGGAGTCTACTTACAATTTTAAAACACACAGCCACAGTGGAGTGTACTTACAATTTTAAGACACACAGCCACAGTGGAGTGTACTTACAATTTTAAGACACACAGCCACAGTGGAGTCTGCTTACAATTTTAAGACACACAGCCACAGCGAAGTGTACTTACAATTTTAAGACACACAGCCACAGTGGAGTCTACTTATAATTTTAAGACACACAGCCACAGTGGAGTGTGCTTACAATTTTAAGACACACAGCCACAGGGGAGTCTGCTTACAATTTTAATAAAAAAGTGCCTTCGATCCTGCTTTGCATCCCACTTTTGTCAATTTCAAGAACATTTGATTACTAGAGATTTATAAAATGTATACAAACCTTAAAACGACATTTTATAATTGAATGAAGGAAGAAACAGCCCTATTTAATGATCTTAAAGCTAATGATACCTTACATATAATGAAGCCCAATAAAGGGGAGCGTAGTGATCTATTGACAAGAATAATTATCTCTCAAATAACGGCTCTATTGTATGACTCAGATAGATATGAAATAGTTTCAACAAATGAAATTAACATTCATAGGTTCATAGGTTGGTACTAGGCTATCAGCCCTAGGGCCTATACAAGCCTAGCCATAACAATTCTCTGGCTATTTCTTCCCACACTATTTACTTCCCTTGACCCCTGTCTAGCAGGGCGACTGACGTGATCCCTGGGGTGAAGTTCCTTTCTCCCATCCAACAGTCAAGGTTCCTTTTGAAGAGGGCCAAAGAGGCACTCTTCTTGAGATGTATGGGCAATCTATTCCAGAGTCTGGGGAGTCTCTGGGTCAGGAACCTATCCCTCCAGCATGTTTTGTTTATTGTGATGACAAGGTTTAGATCCCTGGAGTAGTAAAAGCCATGTGCTTTTAGAGGATTCACTGTTTCAAGGAGTTATTATTGAGCAGATTTACAATTTTCTATGGACTGATAATCCATTTATACCAAATGTATTTGGTATTCCTAAAGTTCACAAAAAAATTTCAACCCCACTTTTAGATTAATTGTAGCCACTCATGGAAGTACTACATATTCTTCAGGTATATTTATTGATAGGTTATTGAAGACTACCCTACACCCTATTGACTATGTTTTTATTGAATCTTGGGACTGTTTGTCTAAGATCAAACAAGGGTATTATTCAGACAAATATGTCTTTGCAGCCATAGATGTGGTTGACTTGTTCACCTTAAAGCCACACACTGAAAGATTAGCACTATTTTATGAAGCAATTACTGAATTCACTTCCCTCGACAACACCATGATAAATTTTGTGATGGTAGTTATGGAATTTAATATTAAAAGAACAATTTTGTGACGTTTGAGGGGTGTGGTTTAGACAGGTTTGAGACATCGCTATGGCCACTAATTGTACACCAACCTATGCCAATCTAGTGATGGTTGCTTGGGAGAAGAGATATATTTTAAATTCTGGTTTCAACAAATTTGGTGGGTATACTTACAATGCTTAGATGACATTTTTATTTTGTGAGAGGGGACAGAAAATGTATTGGAACAGTCTGTTCAATATATGAATAATGTAAGTACTGTACATATTTTAAACTTACCTTCACTTATTCAGCTGAGAATTCTAATTAGCTAGCTGTCACCATTTTTAAGGATTTGGAGAGAAAAAATTTTGGTTCCAAACTTTATAGGAAACCTACTTATTTGAACAGTTTGCTAGACTTTAGGAGTAATCACCCCACCTATACTAAGAGATGAAAATGGAGAGATGAAAAGTCAGCAAGCAAAGGAGAGTAGTAGTGCTAAAATTGAATTCATCCTCAAATCTTAGTGAATACCCTCATGAGATGGACTGTGTGTTTCACAAAATCTCACCAAGGCAGCACTGATATATAGACTGTATTTATATAGCATACATCATGGATAGAAGTAGGTCAAAAACTAAAACATATAGCTGGGTGCACAAGACTCAGGATAAAAAACTGCCCAATCCTGGTAGGTGAACTTGTGCCAGGACTGGAAAAAATGATAGTGTAGAATTCTCAAAATACAGAAATAGTCCGACAATGGGGCCAGGCCAGGCCCAGGGGGAGGATGGCCCCCTGTTGTAGAAGGAAGTAGCAGTCCACAGAAATCACAAAAACTGATAGGCCAAAGAAGAGCCATAAAGATGACAAAGTGAACTATTGAGGATAAGAAAGAAATTATGTATTGTTACTATTATGTAAAAAGCCCAGAATTACCAGATACAGGATATACAAAAAGATTAAGAGATAAATTAGAGGAAAGGAAAATACTTCCACAGGAAAAAAAAACTGTCAGAAGCTTCAAATGAAAATTTGCATTCATTAATACAACAGATTTTTGAAAAACGGTATATAGATCAACAAACTTTGATCTGTTTGGAAAAATAAGCATCTCATGAAGTGCAAACATGTAAACAACAAAACCCAGATATTTTTGAAAAGTATAAAAAAGAAATATGGGCATGGGAAAGAAAGAGAGATTTGATATAGTACAATACTTGTGCAAAGGAGAAAGCCAAATTAATCAATATAAAGAAGGCAACCACAAAGATATTTGAAGAGAAATACAGGCAAAGGCACCCAGATATGGAAAATTTCACAATAAAGAAAAAATAATATCGCAAAATTGGTAGAGTGAAAAGAAGATTAGTAAAGTAGAAGTTAAATAAATAGAAGTTGAAGTTATGGAGTGCCTGCGAAGTGAAGGATTTAATGTAGAAGATCTAATACAGATTACATCACAGCATGATGGAGTAAGTCCCCAAAGTAAGGAGACGCAGGAAGATCAGGAAATATCTGAAGAAGAAATATGGACATGGGAAAGAAAAAGAGATTTAATATGGTGTAATATTTATGCAAAGGAGAAAGCAAAAGTAACAAATTAAAAAGAGCAGCACCAAAGATATTTGAAGAGAAATACAGGCAAAGGAATCAGGATATTGAACACTTTACAATACATAAAAATAAGAAGACAAAGAGGAAAAGTAGAAAAGGAGATTAGTAATGGAGAAGTTAAATAAATAGAAATTGAGGTTATGGATCACTTGCAAAGTGAAGGACTCAGTGTAGAAAATCTAATGCAGAAACCACCACGACAGGGTAGAGCAATGGCTATCCAAGTTAAGGGGAAATCAGTGGAACAGGAAGTAATTGGTCAGTTGCCATATCAAGATATTTTGGAGACTTCCACAGGAAACCAGTATAAATATTCACTTGAATCTAGACAGCAAGGAAAGGAATAGGAAACTGTGGAAACTCTGATGCAGTTAACGTTGAGGAGTGATAGGCCAGTGAGTTCCCATATGACAGAGCAACAGATGGCACAGGATGAAATTGAAGAGAAGGTGCCACAGGAAGATGCGATAGAACTTTCTATAGAATGTCCACAGGAAATGGAAAACAAGGGATGTGCCCTCAGTCTGGAAGGAAATGAGCAAAGAGAAGAGTTGCTTGGTTTAATAGACATAGATAGATATATCAAGATTAACAAAAGAAATAGACTGTAGGAGGTCAATAAAACCCCACAAGTCAGAAGTCTGATAAAACAAATGAACACAGTAATTAGGACTGTCCATAGACATCCATGCACTATAACAGAAGTAAACAGGATATATTACTGTGCAGCTAAATTAATAACTGATAAAGTTCTTCTACAAGAACACAGGGTAGTGAAGGAAAGGAAGGGGAGAAATCGAATACCATAATAGAAATATCAAATAGAGAAAATTATAAAGCAATTAAGACAAGAAGTGTCACTGTTGAAGAGTACAGAAGAGAGAACAGATCAATAAAAATACTAAGAAAGATAGATGTGATAAAAGCAATGCACAGTATTTGAACAGGCCAGGAACTATCATGCATTATCACAAATAATAAACTAAAAAATTCAGCACAGATGGAAAAACTTAGAAGATACGAAGATACATATAAAGGAAAAGTACAAAATAAGCAATTTATTGATGACCCAAAAAAGTTCTATAGAGAATTGGGAAACAAAATAAAAGGAATCGAAAGACTGCCAAAAAAAGAAGAAATAGATGTATTTTGGAGAAGTATCTATGAAGATCCTGTGGAACATAACAAAAATGCTAAATGGATAGAAGAAGTTAAAGAAAGAATAAGAAATTTAAAGGTACAGGATATGAATGGAATGAAGTAACAGCCAGAGAGACTGAAATAAAGTTAAGAAAAGCCTATAATTGGAAAACAGCAGGCCCAGATGCAGTACCTAACTATTGGTTAAAATTATTGACATCTTTGCATGAAGATTTAGCCATGATTAAGAACTGTTTATATGCACACCCGGAACAGACACCAATCTGACTAACAGCAGGAAAAACAATGCTCCTACTTAAGTGTGAACCTGTAAGCTACTCTAAAAATTATAGACCAATAACTTGCCTTCTGATGACGTATAAATTATACATGGGAATTGATGCTGTCAGAGTTTAGAGTCATTTAGAAGAAAACTCATTTATGGGAGTAGAACAAAGGGGCAATAAAATCAAGTCATATGGCACAAAGGATCATGTGTTGTTAAATAAAGTCATAGTGGAGAACTGCAAAAAGGAGAGAATCTAAATATGGCATGGACTGACTACAAACAAGCATCTGATAGTATCCCACATTCATGGATAAAAGAGTACTTAAAAATGTATAAGATACATCCTGCATTGATTGGCTACATTACAGTAGCCATGAAACAGTGGTAGACCACTTTGCAATTAAGCCATGATAAAGGACAAATTATTATCCCAGGGATAAAAATTCAAAGGGGGATATTCCTGGGTGACTGTCTGTCACTGCTGATATTTTACCTTGCCCTTAATCCATTAAGCTGTCTACTTTACAGCTTAGGCCATGGCTATAATTTGGCTCCTAAAAAACAACAAAGTCTAAAGATTTCTCATCTTCTCTTTGTCGATGATTTAAAACTGTATAGCTCATCAGATGAGGAACTGAAAGCACAGCTGCAGGTTGTCAAAACTTTTTCAGATGATATAAGAATGTCATTTGGTCTTGATAAATGTGCAAAAGCAACATGACCTTCCTTTAACAAAGCCAAACTGTTATGGGTCCACCATTTGCAGGTTGCCTAGGTCTTCATTTATCATATCCATGATGATTCTTTCCATGGCCTTACATATCAGGCTGGTAAGACTTATGGGCCTCTAGTAACCAGGATAAGCAGTTGGGCCTTTTTTGTGCAGGTGAATGACTGTAGTCATCTTCCATTCCTTGGGCACAAAACCTGACTGAAGGCTCCAGATGAAAAGTGATTCAAGTGAACCAGGGTGGTCATGTTTCATGCTATTTGCTAAATGTCTCAGAATGTTATCTGGGCCCATTGATGCATTGTTGTTGGCCTTGGAAAGTGCATTACTGACCTGTTCTCTATTAATATATTAAGGAGGGATTGTGTTATGTGGTATTTATTTTGGACTATCATGAGTGAGAGGGGAAGAAACTTCAGCTAAACCTGTCAGCCAGAAGTTTGGCAATGGCCTCCGGTTCAGTGTGGGGGATGTCATTTACAATAAGTTCTGTGGATTGCTGTATATTTCCTCTGAGGTTACGAACATAGCTGTAGAAAGCTTTGTGGCTGTCCTTTGCCTGAGTAGCTATTTTTTTCTTCAAATTTAGCCTGTGAAGTATTAATTAACACTCTTACCTCCCTATTTAGATTGGTCAGGGGGCTTTTATTATGTATGGCTTTGTTCCTCCTACTCTTGGTCAAGATTTTTTTCTTTTGTTGTACAACCAATTGATCATGTGTTTCCACTAGGCTGGGTTGTCTTTTCAGTTTGTCTTAATCTTAATACAAGTGGGAAGAGATCACTCTATACAGCTATCCATATGGATGTACAGAGATTTTGTAAATAGCTCAGTATATTCTTTGGTGTTTACTGGGTTTGGGGGTGCTTGAAATTTAGCCAAGGTATTGCTTAGTTCAGAGAGGTTAGCCTTGGAACAGTTCCTAAAGGTTTTTAGTTTTATCAAAGCCCTGGATTTAATATTTATTTCAAGTAATACTGCCTTATGGTCAGATCTGATGAGTGAAGATATGACATTGGGTGAGGAACTTTGGCTGCCCATGTTCATGAGTACAAGTGTAGGATGTTTTCATTCCTGGTAGGAGAATGGGCCAACTATTCCAGGATGGTGGTATTAACAAAGTTTAGAAAATGCTGGGCTTGTCCATTAGAAGTAGTGTAGGATTCCCAAGCAATAGAGGGGTAATTGAGAGCCCCCATGAATATCATATTGGATTGAATGGTGAGGGAGTCTAGTACATTGAGATATGTAGTATGGGTTTCCTGGAACATGGAAGGGGAAGTATATGTTGCAAGGATATGGTACAGCACCTTGTTTATGGTGAGCTGCACATGTATGAGATCCAATGTGTCATGCATTTTAAGTAGTGTGGATGTGAGATTAGCCTTAATATACACTGACACTCCTCCACCCTGTTGTGCAGTAGGTGGTCTAAAGGTGTGAAGCGCATTAGAACCTTACATTGCTGGGTTACTTTCAGCAACTTTCAACCATGTCTCCATTAATACACAGATTTCTAAACTCTACAGGGAGAGGAAGGCTTGCAGGAAGTGGAGTTTCTTGTTAAGACTTTTAGCATTGAGCAGTACCACCTTCAGATATTCCTTCATACGCTCAGTTAAGTCGGTAGGTTTTTCAGTTTTGCATTTCCTAAAAAAGGGACGATAGGGTTTGCAAGGGCCTTTGCAAATCTTTGAAAGCATAAAGGGGATAAGTGCAGACCATCCCTGGCAAAGCAGTGTGGTCTGTCAATCATGTCCTCCCAGGCCATCAAATATTGCACCCCTCTGGATTGACACTAGAAGGTAAGCCAATTATTAAAATCAATAATTTTCTTTTGGTAACGTGGCATCATGCTTGGAGAAGTAGTATGCCACTCAGTGCTAGTCTCATACCTGCCTGAGACACATAATCAGATAGCTCAGTCATGTCTTGCTACATGTAATCAATGGAGGTCTGTCTCAGGTCATTAGCACCCACATAGACCATGGCAGAGTCATACTGGCACCTGTGGTTCAAAAACCTAATTGTCTGTGTGGCTTGGTTTATGCTAGCCCTGGAAAGGCAGCTAATCATGACTTCCTCCTTACTCAGTCTGGTAAGTGGGACATCAGTGTGCCTCACTATAGAATCAGCAGTAATCAAGACATTTGTTTGTGTTTGCTTAAGGGCTTAGCAGTGTAGGCACTGGTACAGTTTTACTATGTGCCTGTGGCCAGTGTATTAACAGATGGCATCTATCATGGCTGAAGGCCCTTATTTTGTACTGTGCAGGAGGTCTTAATGTTTTAGGAAGTTTACCTGTAAGTGCCTCAGCATAAGAGGTTTTATGTGTAGGGTATTTTCCCTGTGCAGTAGGTTTGGTGCAAGTGTCACAAACAGCATCAATAGGATTAGTTTTGGTTATATAAAAGAGTTTTGCCTCCAGCATTAAAGCATATTAACACCTCTCACATACTTCTTCTTCTTCTTCTTCTTCTTTCGGCTTTTTCCCGGTTAGGGGTCGCCACAGCGGATCACCTTGTCCGCACATTGAATGGCAGTGGAGTTTTACGGTGTCGAGTTGCCAGCCCGGCGCCCAACCTTCCACAGAAGGCACACTCACACGCACACCTAGGGCCAATTTAGAGTGTCCAATCCACCTGCAGCATGTCTTTGGGATGTGGGAGGAAACCGGAGCACCCGGAGGAAACCCACGCAACCACAGGGAGGACATGCAGACTCCGCACAGAAGGCACCCCAGCCGAGGATCGAACCGGAGAACCTCTTGCTGTGAGGTGACAATGCTACTTCTGCACCACTGTGCCAAGGATTAAGTACTGCTTAGCTAAACTACTTAAATTGTGGTATTTTCTTGTCTGTCTCTTATTCCCACTTTTTTACTTCACCTACCCCCTTCTCTGGCATCATATTAACATCTCTCTCTCTCTCTGTCTGTTAAAAGTTTAAAATGAAGCAAAAAACAGAAAAAGAACTGCTGGCTGTTGAAAAATCTACAAAAGGAACTTCTTCCACCAAGGAATTTATTAGACTTCATAAAACAAATATAGTTAGCGCTTTCATCTTATTTTAATGAATAAAACTTCTTCAGACAAGCACATTACACAACTCTTTAGCTTAAATACACTGCTCAGTCAGCCACATGTTAAAATCAATTAAAATTAAAGACAAAAGCATCAGATATTACAAAAATGATAATAAATATGTAAAAACATCATTAAAAAATCATTCAATTATTTGCAAAGAATATGCTATATCGTAATAACTTGCTGTGTTGACTCAAGAATATGTGAATAAATTTAAATTAATGAGCTAATTTTTGGTGTATATCAGTCAGCAGGCTACTTGTGTTTTAGATTAGTCTAATTCATTTTTAATATAATTTTTTTATTTATCACCAAAGGCAGGTACGGTTACTATAAAGGCTGTCTTCCCCAAATAAATGTTCATTTTAAACTCTTCCAAAAACTCCACTGGAAAATATATGTACAGCAATGACCATTCGCAACGGTTCCAACAATAAATACCTTTTATTGTAACACCAACACAACAAATTACGACATAAAACTCTTGAAAAACATTAGTGGATTTAGCTCTTTCATCTCCCACTGGAGACCTCTTCAGAATCAATTAAATTAATTCCTTTAATTCCTTTTATATTGAAATCAATTGATTATAATAATATAATTAACCAATCAAATAAATCCACTCTATTAACTACAAAAACGGGCTGGCTATACCATAATATAAGTAGTATTTAGAAAGACGCACATTCTTTGTACATTCCACATAAACAAATACTTTATACAAATCAATAAACATTCATTTGCCATATTAATTTCGTATTTGTAACAGCAAAATACTGTTTCACGTGTACACAAGAAGGAATATGTATAAATAATTAAAACAAGTGAATAAATAAATATGACATACATGACATATAATAAAAATTGATGAAAACATATATATTTTATAAAATGAAAAAATAATGAAAATATATATATATTTATATTTATATATATATATATATATATATATATATATATATATATATATATATACATGTATATATATATATATATATAGTCTTCAAAGACACTTATTCACACTTCACTATAAATTTCTACTATAAATCCCCTAAAGAAGGATCACTTGCACAGTGTAAATATTACTCTTTTTTATTATCCATCATTTTATTATCATTTTTTATTATGTATTTTTTCTTAGCCCCTGGTTGCTTGTTATAGGCCATTCAGTATTTTTAGTATTTTTCAGTACTTTTTAACTCATTAATTTACATTTATTCAACACAGCAAGTCATTATGAGATAGCATATTCTTTGCAAATAATTGAATGATCTTTTTAATGATGCTTTCACATATTTATTATCATTTTTGTAATATCTGATGCTCTTGCCTTTAATTTTAATTGATTTTAACATGTGACTGACTGAGGAGTGTATTTAAGCTAAAGAGTTGTGTAATGTTCTTGTCTGAAGAAGTTTTATTCATTGAAATAAGATGAAAGCGCTAACTATATTTGTTTTGTGAAGTCTAATAAATTCCTTGGTGGAAGAAGTTCCATTTGTGGATTTTTCAACAGCCAGCAGTTCCATCTCCCTCTCTCTTTCCTTAGAGCCCCTTAACCACATTTAAACATCCACAAAAAAATCCCTGAACCAACTGCCTGCATACAAGGAGAGCAGAACCCTATACAAACCAGTAAAAGCTACTGCAAGTCCTACTTTTATCAGCAGTCTGTGAGCAGTGTAGGTCTATTATAATCTTCTCTCTGTGATACTCATACTGATTCTTCTGCTGTGCACACTACTGGATCCCTCCCCCCTTTCCTCCCATTTATTGTAACAATTATATACAGTTTTCCAAAGCTTTGCATTTATTTTATATTCTTATATTTTATGTATTTTATATATTACATTTATTTTATATTCTTATATTTTATTCTCCCATTTATTGTAAGAAATATATATAGTTTCCCAAAGTTTTGCATTTATTTTATATTCTACCTCCCGGATGTTCTACTAAATCTGCTATTGAGTGCACATAGACAAACAGATTCCTTTAGGTACTGACCTGGGCTAGCTGGTTGGTTTGTTTTTCTCTTCTCACAGCTTTCTCCAAGTCCTGGTTCATAACATCCTCCCCTTCTCTTGTTCTCCTAACATAATTCTCTCTAAAGATACCCCCAGCACTCCTAACATATCTCAGTTTAGTAAAAGCTATTATCTGGTGCAAAAGGAAATAATATAAGCTCAGGATTGAAAGTGTCTGCTGTTTGTAGCATATACCCCCCCCTCGCAAAAAAAAAAAAAAAAACTAGGATACCAGTAAGGCAGTGTATGACTTATCTGCAAACTACCATAATTTCAGTCTACCTAATTTTTTTCTTGATTCACATGCCACTTCCAGCTGGGCTATCCTGCTCCATTCACCCTAGCTACACTCAGGCTCAATCCACTCCCCTACGCTACCCTACCCCATTCCCACACACCCCCTCTTTCATTGCATTTATACTCTCTACACTGCACCACTGCCTTTACCTCCCACAATCAGCCACTCTAATTAACACCTTTTTTCCTTGACATCCCCTCCTTCTACACTTTCCTCCCCATAGACTCATTACCTACCCCATCCCCTTTCTAGTCCCATCCTTTCCCTATCATATACTCCTACTCTCATCTTGAACCATCCCCTTCCACTCTCATTCCCTATACCACTACATATTGGCCATATTTGCTAGTCATTCCCCGTCTCTGTTTCCTATCATGTGGCACCTCTATCTCTTCATCTCCTTTCTCTTCTTCCTCTCACTAACAACATCCTACCACCCTTCACTTTGCCTTCAAAGCCTCACTCCTACCCTCCATCATACTGTTAACACCCACTCTATCTGTAACCCATATTTAGTCTCCCCATCACTCTTTGCCATCTCACCATCTGATCTCTTCAAAATTACCACTTTTTCTAGCTCACTTCTCCCCACTAGTCGGAAACCTAGATGACCTTCTACTCTGAACCTATACTTCTGCATTGGAAGGGGACATTCACCCCAACCCAGGACCTCCCACACATTGCTTGCACAATACATCAACACTAACCTTCCACCCCATCTACCCCCTCCTAACAATACTCCCCCACGTAAATCACTAAAGAATCTTCTCATTAATTATTCCAAGCATTGTAAATAAAATAACATAACTCCACTCTAATACATCTCCCCACATACTAACTCTATCAGAAACCTGGCTTAAACCACATATCCCCAATTAGGAAATCTTACCCCAGGCTACAATATATTTTGCTTACATAGAGACAATAAGTGAGGAAGGGGGTTGGCTATCATCTACTCTAAATTAGTAAACCTGTCCCCTCTCTCCATCTCTGTTTCATCTTTCTCACCTGCAGAAATCCTTATTGTTAACTGTCATCTAAACTCACACAAAAGATTTGCCATAATCTGTATATACAGCCCCTCTGCAATAATATTCCACTCCTAGAGAACTTTCTCTCCTGGATTACTCAACATGTCCCCTATGAAACCATCATACTTAGAGATGTTAACACAGAATGGTCTAAACTGTCCCACTCATCCCCTACCCATAGTCTCAAGCACCATGGATTTCACCAAAACATTTCTACAACCACTAGAACTGACAAAAACTCCCCTTCTGAACCTATCCTTGATTGGATTCTTACCTCAGCTCCCAACCATTACCATAAGCCTGGCATACTTCCAAACTCTTTATGTGATCACTTCCCAATCTTTATTCATAGATTCACCCAACATTATCCCAAAGACCATACTTACAGAATCTGCCTGAACCTCACCCACTTTGACCCAGACACTTTCAACTCTAAACTATCTGGAATCAATTGATCCTTCCTATACCACCTCCCCTTCAATGAGGCCATAATGTTCTTCAATAATATTTTCCTTGACACTCTTGATTCTATCATCCCTTCTAGAAAAATCAGAATTAAATCCAACTATGTCCCCTGGCTTACAAAGCAAACCCAAGTGATCATGCACAAAAGAGATAGCACCTGGAAATCCTGGGTTAAAAATAAATCCTTATTTCAGACATACAAAGAGCTCAGAAAACCAGACCAAAAAATGCGTCATCAAAGATAAGAAAACCTATTTTTCCTCTAACCTACGCAGCCCTCACAAAAATCCCCCCCCAAAAAATCTGGTCCTCCATCAACAACTTGCTCCACCCAGGTAAATCTACTACTCCCGACCCCTTTCTGCACAACACTACCACTGAAACTGCCACTCTCCTCAACTATTTCATAGAAACTATCCAAACGCTCACACAAAATAGTACATCTCACCCAACCCCTCTATCACATCTTAACAAAACTCTTCCCAATACATTAGCTTCCCAACCAGTCCCAATTACCAATATTAAATCTTTTCTAAATAAACTTAAGCCTTGCTCTCCCTCTGCCAACCAACTACTCTCCCACTTCCTAAAAACAGCTGCACAATCCATCACCTACTCTGTTACTATACTTATCAATCATGCCATCTCTGAGGACCTTGTCCCAGATATTTGGAAATCCTTTTAAACAATCCCTCTTCACAAAGGTGGCAATTCTACTGATCCCTCTAACTTTAGAGGCATTGCTATCCTGCTCTCCTTTCTAAAACTTTAGAAAAATGCATCCATGTTCAGTTAATCAAACACCTTAGTGAAAATAATCAACTTACTCCTACACAACATGGCTTTAGACCCCACCAGAGCACAGCCACTGCATTACTCTCCTTTCCTCAAACAACATCTGAAGCCTGTGACAATAGCTTGCTTGTCTCCTGTCTATTCTTGATCTTTCAAAGGCCTTTGATACTGTCTCTCACTCTAAACCCCTTAATAAACTTTCTGATATACATCTCTTTTCCTCCTCTATCGATTGGTTCTCTAGCTACCTCTCCGGTAGGCAGCAATCTATCCACTGGCAAATTGTCCACTTTCCATTCCTCCCTGTAAATACTGGAGTTCCTCAAGGATCGATTCTAGGCCCTCTTCTGTTCAACATATACACTAATAAACTTCACTCTGCTACTAACCTCTCTACACTATGCCGATGAATCCACCCTTATCACATCTGCCCACAACATCCCTGAACTCCTAGCTCTCACTCAAAAAACCTTCACCTCTGCCAAAACCTACCTCTCTGATAACAAATCAATACAAAATCAATAAAAAAACTAAACACCTTCTCTTCTTCCCTAAAACACTCACGCAGCACAAACCCTCTTTCTCAATCACCTCTCTTAACAACATCATCATCAAACCTGAACCCCATATCAAACTACTTGGAGTAATTATTGATGATGAACTAAAATTCTATACTCATATCCAACAATGTATAAAAAGGACAGACCAGAAACTCAGACTTCTCTATCGCAACCAGAAATGTCTGTCTCCTTCTTCCAAACCTTCCCCTCCTCAGTCCCTTCTTCTACCCTGCCTTCCCAGTGCTGACCCTATCCTTACTAATGTTCAAACTATACTTATCACTAAACTAGAGCAAACCTATCACAAAATAGCCAGGTTTGCCTCAAATCTCCCCGATAATTCCCACCAATGTCTCACCCTTAAATCACTCTAATGGCCAGAATTCTCTAAACAACTACTTCTAGACCAACTTCACATTGCACAGTCTATCCTGAATGACCCCTCTTCCTGACCTTCCATCTCCAACCTAGTCTCCTACTACAGCCCCCATTGTCACCTTCGTAGTTCCAGCAAACACCTCCTTGACATATATAAACCCAATAAAAATATAGAAAAGTACCTCTACAAATACACTATTGCACATACTTGGAACTCACTAACTCAAAACATAAGCATTCATCAAAAACACTTGTTAAAAATAATAACCAGATGATAGTGCTGAAACGCCAATAACTAGATCAGAAAGGCTAATGAATAGGAATGGAAGCAGACAAGAAAATGTTTTTTTAGGTCCAAGAGGGGATGGGGCGGTAAGGCCCAAATACACAAACACATCCTTTCGGAGAAAGAACAGTTACCATTAACAAATGGGAACAGTGATGATATTAAGGTGTCTGATGAAATAATGAATGAGAATAGTGATGATATTAAGGTGTCTGATGACATAATTTGTATGTATAAAAGTTTTAAAATATTTAATTATGCAGCATTTCCTATTACTAAGAATCTGTTTCACCTTTTAATGAAAGGACTTAAATTTGTACCATCAAGAAGAGTGGATATTAGTAGAATTTTAACAGATTTTAGACTATTTAATAGAAAATTAAATTTTAAATGTATATTTAAGGACAACCAGAAAGAGTTTGAAAATTCCAACTCTATTATATATAAAAAAAGTTGTTGGAATCCCCCTCTCTTACCCTTAATACATACATTCGAGAAAGTTACTGAACAAGAGATTTTTAAAAAGTTACATGATTACCCTTATAGAAAGCATAACTTAACCATGGAAGAAAACGAACTATTGCAAGAACTTAGGAATAATGAGGAAGTGAGATTTATGAGACCGGATAAAGGCGGTGGTATGGCCATTGTTAATAAAGTGGATTATAATAATAAAATTACTGGTATACTCATGGATTCAGACAAATATGAAACTATTTCTAAGAATGAGATTAATATTAGTTATAGGAAGATTAAATATTTCTTGGAAGATGCTATGTTACAAGGTGTTATTAATGAGGAACTGTATAATTTTTTAAATGTGGAACATCCCACTATACCAGTATGTTTTGGGATACCTAAAACCCATAAAAATATAATGGATCCACCTTACAGGTTAATTATTTCTGGAAGGAATAGTATAACAAATTCCCTGGGGATTTTCATTGATCGAATAGTAAAAAATTCAGTAACTCCTGTTGAATATATTTTAAAAGATTCATGGGACTTTTTAAGACAATTTAGTAATGATTCCTATGAGAAAGATTGTTATTTTTCCACTATTGATGTAATTGATTTGTTTACTTCCATACCCCATGCAATAGGTCTGCAGTTTTTTAGTGATGTTTTAATTAGACGTAGTAATTTAGGGGGTAAGATGATAAATTTTATCACTGATCTGATGGATATTATTTTAAAAAATAACTTTTTCACTTTTGAAGGTGAATTTTATAAACAGATACAAGGGGTGGTGATGGGTAATAGTTGTGCCCCTATCTTTGCCAATTTAATGCTGCATGAATGGGAAAAACAATTCATTTTATCTTCCCCATTCAATGGTGAATGGGTTAAATATTTTAGATTTTTAGATGATTTATTTATTTTATGGAAAGATGAAAAATCTTTTGACGCCTTTTTAAATCATATCAATAATATATGCTCCTATTTCAAGTTCACAGGGAATGGCAACAAGGATGGAATACACTACTTAGATGTCAATATAGCGAAGGATTATGTTAATAATAGTTTTTCCTCTTGTATTTTCAGAAAATCTACCTTCTCCAATGATTATCTGGAGTATTCTAGTAACCACCCACCACATGTGAAAAGAAATATTGTTAAGGGTCAGATGGTGAGGGTGGTTAGAATGTGTTCTAGGATAGATTTAGTGGAAAAAGAAATCAAAAAAGTGACTAATATGTTTTTGGAGAGGGGGTACCCTCTTGATTTTGTAAATAATATTCGGGATGAAGTTTTATCATTATGGAATGTCAAATATATGGCATTACTAGGAGCAGGGATTGAAGAAGTGGATATGAGACCCAGTGGAACTCAAGATTTTTCCCAATCTATGTTTATTACCTATGGGGAAACTGCCAAGGAAGTAAAGAAGATTATATCTAAAAACTGGTCCATGTTTAAATGTAACCAGGATATTTACAAATATATAGGTTCTGAACCTTGTTTTACTTACAAAGTAGATAATAATTTAAAATTCATGTTAGATCATAAGACAACACATTTGGCTGGTATTAAATTAGGGACGCATAAATGTGGATGCTGTGAACAATGTTCATATATTAATGAAAAGGCACAGTTTTTATTAACTCCCTATGACATACCAATTAAATTAATGTATGGTTCCTGTACATCCAAGGGATTAGTATATTTGGCCACGTGTAAAGTTTGCACATGTTTCTACGTAGGCAAAACAGAGAGAAAATTAAACCGTAGAATCTATGAGCACTGTTATTGTATTTCCAAAAAGGAAGAAAAGAATGCCTTAAGCAAGCATATTATAGCTAACCCCACACATAGTTTTATTTTTGGGATCTTGGAGATGGTCAAGATGGATCCAAGAGGGGGTGACTGGAAAAATAAACTGCTCAAGGCTGAATCTAAATGGCAATTTAAATTAAATGCAGCACATTTTCCAGGTTTGAATGAGGCTATTAGTATCAAACCGGAACTCAAGTATAGGGCCAGTGTTCTCTGATTAATTTGAAACATAGGAACAAGGATCCCTGTTCATTATGAATATTTTAAGTAAATGTGTATATATTAATATATTTTTCCATGAATTTTTACATATATAATACATAAGGTATATGGATTGTTTTAATTAATATTTATGAGATGTATTGTCACATGTTTAAGGTTTTCCTATAAAAAGCAGGGATTTTAATATATTTTGTAGATCTGTTGAAGTCTGTACGACGAAAGCGCTTATCTATGTGGATTGAATAAACTTTTTTACTTGGTTTCCTGTGGACTAGTTATTGGCGTTTCAGCAGTATCATCTGGTTATTGGTTTCTTTACTGCTGGTGGCTTTTTCTCGTACTTGTTAAAAATAAAGAACTTAATATTTTTCTTCAGAGTACATGGTCTTGTCCTTGTGCAACCCTCACTTGATCTAGCCTCTTCTCTTCTCAACTTTAACTCCTTTTCCCTATTCTACTGTTTACTTCCTTGTAATTGCCTCATATACCATTATACCTCCCTCTCCCCTCACTTCCACAGTATACATATTCATATATATATTTATTTAAAAAAAAAGATTGAATGGTTTATCTGTTTGTATGAACTTCATGTGTGATATTGTCTAGACCTCACAATTGTTATTTAAACTAGTCTCTGTACAGATATTCTCTAACTGTTGATTTGATTATTATGTTTCATGATGGCTTTAATTTTTTATTCTTATTTTTATTTTTGATTTGATTTTTATTGTAAAAATATGTAATACTTCTGAAGCTTTTCTCCTTTGGTCTCCACTGAAAATGGGCCCTTGGCTTGGATGGACTAACCCGGTTAACAAATGTCAATAAATAAATTAATAAATATCAATAAATAAATAGTACTCAGTAGAATGAGCTGATGAGATAGGATTGGAATGAGTGTCCAAAATCAGATTTATACTAGAGGCAGGCAAGTGTATGACAACAGTATGGTGGGTGGGTGGGAAAAATGAAATGCAGATAGGGATTGTAATAGTCAAGCAGAGAACAGCAAGACAAACAAGCACTCCAGCTAAATTATAAAAAACAAAAGTAACCAAACCTTAAATGAAAAAAACTTCAATTCAAATTTAAATGCAGACAGAGATCAGCAACAGTCAGGCAGAGGACAACAACATAAACAAGCACTCCAGCTAAATAGTATCCTACTAGGCTAGTAACCTTTTTTCAGGGAACCTAAACAGTATTTCTATTACCAGGAGAAATGTAGACAGAGCATCAGGGAATTTCCCATACTCTGTTAAGATGCTGGGATGATGCATTTAGTCTGTGGTTTTCCTTCTTCCATTCCAGGCAGAGTGGCAGCCTGGGAGTTAGGAGACAGTGGAGACAGCATGGCAGAATCCTTGAACATTAACAGTGGTGACAAAGGTGATTGTACCAGGGATGTCCAGCCAGAGAAGTCCAGGAAGCAGGTTGACTTAATTGTGAATGCCAGCATGTCCATCAATGAAGAAAGTGGTGTTGGAGGATGAATTAGGCAATATGAGTAAGGGAGAGGAGCCTTCCATAGATCTAGAAATACTGTTTCAACAGCATTTGTTTAGCAAGAGCAACGGAACAAGAGAGGAGTGTATTATTACAATGTTCCAGTCAGGAGGGTTGGAGGATGATGTATTGAAGGGTTCGTTGTCAGAAAGTGAACCCAAGAGTGGGAGAGATCTATCTTGGGAAGAAGTAATGGAAGATTTCAAGATCCAGCAGCCATTACAAGAAAGGAAGAAGAGACTACTAATATGACCACACTGTATGTGAACGTGGTAAGAAAAAAGAAGCAGAAAATTAACAATGAAGGAAGACAACCAGAGATAAGAAAAAAATCATTTACAGTAATAATTTTTAGCAAAGCAGAGGATGAGGTGGACAGATATAAGATATGGGACAGTGTTACCCCTTCTCTGGGTATAAAACCGGAGGGCATAAGGGCATTTATTCATATGAATAAATATATATTTTGTGACATTAGTTTTGAACTGGGATAGGAATAGATACATTTCTATGGGTATAAGAAAATAAAAAAGCCTGCTATCCTTAGAATTCATATGTTTTGAAAGCATTTAATAAAGAGTCTAAGAATAAAGTTCATATTCAATTCAGAACTGATGTTGAAAGAAATACATTAAAGAGACATTTGATTAAAATGCTCAAGGTGTCATGGTTGTAAATTAAAGTTTATCACAGAAAAGCTTGTGAACTTGTGCTTGGGAATGTAATGTGTTGATAATGAAAAATAATGCCATTGTGGATATTTTAAGTGCGATAAATATTGAAAGGGAAAAAGTAATGTAAGGTATTGGGGGTCACCCTAACACGTTTTTATTCTGGAAAGCCATATCATTAAATTAATTACTGTAATAACAGAAAATGTTATATATGTGGTGAAATTGGACATTAAGCAAGAAAATGTGAATTGAAATGTTATAGATGTGATAAACCAGGTCATTTCTGGATGGATTGTAAAGAAGGGAGAAAAGAAGGGGTGATTAAGTATGTAATACATGACAAGAAATTATACAAAAGGGTTAAATTTTGGAAAATGTTATAAAAGAAAAAATAGAGAACAAACACAAGAAGATAAGAGGTAAAAAAAGATCAGAAAGAGAAGAAGATTCAGAAACAAGAGATGAAGATTATATTAACTGGACTACAGTAGAAGGAAAACAGAATTCAATAAGCAAAAGTCAAAGAAAGGAAAATAAATTGTATGAGAAATAATATAAAAGGAAAAGGGGGAAGGAATAATAAGGTGGAATTGAATAAAATCGCACTAAACCTATTACAAGTGACTTTAAAAAGAGATATGTAAAGTAGCAGCAGTACATTTAAATAGCCTGAAAAGCTTCACAAGAAGGACAGGAATTTTAGAACAATGTAAGAAGATTGATACAGGTATAACAATTTTAGTAGACATTAGAAGCTTGATTATAATGGAAAGGCAATATTGTTTGCACTCTAGGAAAAGATATATGTCGATGAATAGGAATATCACTGAAGAAAACTATAAAAATATTACATGTGACGTTGGTAAAGCTGGGAAAAACAATAGTTTTGGCTATATGGTGTTAGAGGTTGTGAAGAAATTAGACAGTGTTATTTGTGCTAGCATGTCTGGTTGAAGTTGTGTATATAATTTCAGATTAATCTTATTTATTTATTTTACTTATTTATTGATATTTGTTAACTGGATTTGTCCAACTGGGCTTGTGGCCCATTTTCAGTGAAGACCCGAGGAGAAAAGCTCCAGTAGTACATTTTAAACAAGTACAATTTTAAACAATATTGATACAATAGCAGTTATAGCAAAAAGATTCACATATGTTGGGTTACATGCATAAAGTTAAAGTTGCATTAAAAAGAATCTAAGTAACAATTTTACATTGATATAGTTCAACAGGTCAACAATATTTTTTTTTGTTTGTATAAAATTATGCAAATGCATAGTAGACACATTGGAGAGAGAGGTGTAATGAGGTACTAAGTATGATCCTTTTGAGGGTACATAAAGGGAAGGAAGATTAGGTAGGGTCACTGCAGGGGCAGGTTCTGGAATTGAGAAAATAAGCTTTTAGTTCATTTTTAAAGTGTGGGGTGTGGGAGATTGAATGTAAGTCAAGGGGAAGAAGTTTGTTCTAAGCATGGGCAAGGGACTGCTTGTAGACTAGTTTGCCTACTGACCTTTTTGGGTGGTAGATATCAAGTAATTCTTGGTTAGAAGTATGGAGGGTCCGGGATGGGATGTAGATGGAGACTAAGGAAGATAGAAATGGACAGAAGGAGGGTTAATAAAGAATAGAGTGTAGCATATGAAATTGATAAGATAGCAGAAATTGGGGAAGTTCAAGCCATTGAAGAGAGTTTAAAGAAATGCAGTGGTGTGAATTGTATGGGAGTTAGTAATGAATCTGGCTATTTTATGGTAAGTCTGTTGGAGTTTGTTTAGAGTGGAGGCCTGGATATTGGTAAGAACTGGGGCGGCGTATAAGAGGGAGGGAAGGAGGAGTGCCTGGCTCAGGGTAAGTGTAGATTCAGGGGTTAGGAATTTTTTGTTCTGATATAGCAGACCTAGTTTCTGGTTTGTTTTTTTATACATTGGAGTATGTGTAGGTTGAACTTTAGTTCATCATAGATAATGACCCCTAGGAGTTTTGTTTTGGTGTCAGGTTGGATAGTTGTATTGTTAGAAGATGTAATAAAAAAGGAGGTTTTGTGAGGAGAAAGAGAACGGGGAAGGAAAAGTAAGAGTTTGGTCTTTTTGGGATTTAGGATCAATAGGTTGTGAGAGAGCCATTGTTCAGTGGATAGTAGGGCCTGTTGGGTCAGGGAGGGTAGTTCAGGAATGTTATTTGAGATGGATATAAGTGTGGAGTCGTCGGCATACTGAATAAGGGAGGATTCTTTGCATGAGGTGTAAAGATCATTGGTGAAGATGTTAAACAAAAGGGATCCCAAGATGGAGCATTGGGGAACACCAGTGGAGATGGGAAGGAAAGGTGAGGAGGATGAGAGCCATTTCACAGATTGTTCCCTGCCAGATAGGTAACTATTAAACTAGGCAAGCGCGGAGGGGGATAGGTGGAGATTTGCAAGTTTGGGTAGTAGTAGAGGATGAGAGACAGTATCAAAGGCTTTGGAGAGATCTAGGAAGAGAAAAGAAATTAGTTTATTGTTGTCTAGGGCCTCTGTAATGATATGAGTGAAGGAGAGGAGGGCAGTGGTGGTGCTGTGGTGAGGACAAAATCCATGTTGGGTAGGGGTAAGTAAGTGGTGTGTGAGGAGATGATTGAGAAGCTGTGAGTGAATACATTTTTCTAATATCTTGGAGAGGGGGGACAGAATGGCAATGGGTCGGTAATTTGAGGGATCAGTGGAGTTTCCACCTTTATGAAGAGGGATAGTGAAGAAAGATTTCCAAAGGGTGGGGACAATTGATTCCAGAATAGATAGATTAATTAGTATAGATATAGGATAGGCAATTGAGTCAGCAGCAAGTTTCAGGAATGTAGGAGATAGATTGTCAGTGGAAGGAGAGCAAGGTTTTAGCTTGAGTAGTAGAGATTTGATGTAAGTAATGTGAACTGGCTCAAAAGAAAACAAAGTTGTGTTAGTGGGACTTGGAGGGGTGGGTGTCGAAGTAGAGTTTGGCTTAGAGGTTACCAGATTTTGGATGGAAGAGATAAAGTGTTTATTCAGGAGGGTAGCTGTTTCCTGAGATGAAGAGTTAGGGTATGGGGAGAGATTAGAGGGCTTTCCAGAATAGAGGATGTTGTTGACAGTTGACCAAAATTTTTGAGGATTGGATTTGTTGTTAAGCTGAACAGAGCTATAGTATAACTTTTTTCATTAGTTTTATGCTTTTTGCAAAGTTCCTCAGTTGCCTGTATTTTTGAAGAAAAGGTGGTTGTTTAGTTTTAGTCCAAGTTTTCCAAGCACAATCTCTTTGTTTCATAAGGGACTTAGTCTCTTTGGAGAGCCAGGGAGTATGATTTGATTTTACTCTGATCATCCTAGAGGGAGTTAAGGAGTTTAGAGTATTCATAAAGATGCTATTGAAAGTGCTTACAGCATCGTTTAGGGGGAGGTGTTTTACGATGGACCAATCTATGTTGTGGAGAATGGAGTTAAACTGGGATGAATTGAAAGTCGATAGTTTTCGACAGTCTATGATAAGTTGGGGTTTAGGAATATGCAGTAGTGGCTGGTGACTTCAAATTAAAGGGGGGCTACAGAAGACAGCAAAATGGGTGGGGCCAATTGGAATGGGTTGTGGCCAACTAGAAAGGGGTGGGGCTATGCTCAAAACCACAACAACTGGAACTTTAATTAAATATGCTGCCCTGGGTGTAAAACCGTCAATACAAGAGTCCAGTCAAGACAAAATGAAGTGTAGAAGAAAAAAAATATTTCAATGCATTGGCTACATGACAGCTTACTTAATATCTAGATGGAAACACAAAGGTTGTGAGGCATGAAAAAATAAATTACTTTTTAAATACATTACTGGAATGCCAGTCAAAATCAAGTATTCCAAAAACAAGCAGCACTCAACTCAAACCACTTCTCCTTGTAGTGCAATTCCAATTATAATTTGTATTCAGCTTTATAAAATTACCAAATAACATGCTGAAAGTAGCAATCTCTATGATACCCTCACTTGTAAAAATGTTTCTTATCCAAAAGGACCTGCTGCCTGACAACAACTGTCTACTTGTTTCTTGGGGAAGACATGCCCAAAGTAAAACATGAAAAGCAAACAAGAAACAAGCTCAAGATAAATTGCTTAATGGATTACTGCACAGGTTATGGAACACACATGATAGATTGGAATTCTGTTTAGTTTACATGTAAAGCCTGCAAAGATGACTGCAAGTCTCCAACAAATGCAATGAGCTTCTAAAAATACTGTAATCCTGTCCTTTATTACAAATACTGTCATATGTATTTCAATACCTAAGGGTTATACGTTATCTAGTTATGTAAATATTCTCTGCATGGCAACGACAAAAAATGCTTTCAATGTTGGTAATTCTTTAACAGTATGCTTATTAAAGCTTACTTGCATCTTACAATCTCCAACAAGCTTACCTGATGGTCATTAAAGCATTGCTACTTAAACACAGAGCAACAGGGCACTGCAACAGCATGCATTTTCTGAAGAAGCATAAATCAACAGTATAAAAATATGACAGAAAACTAGAACATTCTGCAAAATTAAGGACAGATGAAAATCCACTGCCGTACTTGTGTCTACCTTGGTTGGGGGATTACTAATCAATGTTGACATCACCAAGGATGAGTGTCTCATATGGTATATTGTGGGAGAACCAGGATAGGATGTTTTCAAGAATGGACAGATTGTTACCAGGAGGAAGGTAGATAGAGGCAATTGCAAGTTTTTTGTGGGGATTCAGTTTGCAGTTAAGGATGATGATTTCAGCTGGGAGGAAGTCAGGAATTGGGGAAGGGTATGGTGAGAGGTTAAAGTTGTTTGAGTAGAAGATGGCCATGCCACCATCTTTTTTACAGGTCTATCAGCTCAGAAGATATTATAACCTGGTGGGAGTATTTCATTATTTGAGATTTGTAGCTTGAGCCATGTTTCAGATAGGGATAGGATGTGAGGGGTATTGAGAGCTATCCATGAGTGCAGCTCAGTGACTTTATTTGCTAGACTCTGAATATTCAATGAGTAAATAGTTAAGTATTTGGATGGAGATGATTGTTGTGATTGAGGTTGGTGACTGTTTGAGGAGTAAGATGGGGACAGAGTAGAGGTAGTTTTGGGGAGAGAAGAGGGGCCAGGGTTGGGATGGATATCTCCAGAACAAAGTAGGTTTCTAGTGAGGAGAGAGTGTGTAGTAGATGCTAGATGGATTTTGTATAGTTTTGTCTTAGCTTTGTGGAAAGATTTAAAAACCTGTATTATGGAAAGTTTATATAGACTTCAGGTAGAGGTAGTAAAGAGATTAGAGGAGATAGTAAAAGATGAAGTAGTTGGATATATGTTGTATGAGTAAGACGCTGGTGAACATAGGAGTGGGTCAGAGAGATTGGAGTGGTAAGAGGTGGAGATAGAGAGAATAAGGAGTAGTGTAGAAGATATTAGAAAATAATACATGCTGGAATAAAATATTGTCAGATAGAGTAGGTAGATACAGTGGTATAGAGGAAGTGGGGTTGACAAGAATGACCAATTAGTAAGGTGGTTGTGGCAATAGGCAGGAAGTGGAATTGTAGTGGCAAGTGGGACAGGAAGGGGGGGGATAGTTAGGTATAAAGGTAATTGTAATAGGGTGGGTGGGAATGGGGGTAGGGAAGGGGAGCGAACGGAGCAGGGCTAGCACCCTGGTCAAGATGAAGTCATAGAAACAATCAGAAAAATATAGTGAAAAACTAGCTTGACAGACAAGGATATAAAGTTTCTAAAGGTAAAGTCACCAGAAATAAAATAAAAAGAAATAAAATATGAGCAGAAGTAAGCTTACAAAAGGACACTGGCCTCAAGCTACACAAGTAGATTTACTTGAAGCAAACCCAGTGCTGTATGGTTAACATAAGCTACAATAGAGAGGGGCTTTGGAGGGGAGAGAGAGAGGTATTACTAGCAGCTAAAAGCAGGGCACAAAATAAAAAAAACATTAATATGTAAGAGTCTGATGACAGTAAAATAGGGCAGGTGCACTAGGAAAGGCAGTTATGAGTGAGGCTAGAAATGAATTCAGGGAAGGGTAAAGTACAAAATGGGAGAATATACACAGAAACAGTATGAGGATAGTGGGTAACCAAAGAGAAAGGATAGGAGCTGCTAGCATCTGCTTTTTGTGGCAACTAGCAAAAAAAAAAACACTGTAAATTCTTGCTGTGCTTATAAAGTCTAGCATTAATTAAAAGATTAGCTTATGTAGTAGATATTTACTGGAACACATACTTCAGTGGTGTTATTTTAAGCTTAAAATGGTGGCTTCTGGACCGATGGTTAGAGTTGCAGGGTATCTGTTAAGGTCCTCAAACCTGTGTTGCCTGTACTGTGTCCAGGAGAAAACCGCAGGGAAAAATCCACTAGGGTTCAGTGGTATTATTTTAATCTTAAAATGGTGGCTTCCAGACCGATGGTTAGAGTTGTAGGGTATCTGTTAAGGTCCTTAAACCTGTGTTGCCTGTACTGTGGCAAGGGAAAACCACAGGGAAAACTCCACTAGGGTTCAGTGGTATTATTTTAAGCTTAAAATCTGTGTATTATATGCCAAAATGATTAGCTATGATATTGTAAATAAGTTATTACATGTTGATTTAAGATCTGTTTATACATAATGTTTTAAAAACTTGAACATTGTCCTTTTACATTACTGACTGCACATGTTCCTGAAGAAAGATTCTAAAGGCAAACTGTTTCAGATTCAGCTGATCTGCAGATGATGTCATTGGAAAGTTGACAGTTGCTATGTGCTACCGTCAGAAGCTGAAAGACATAAAGGAACTTTAGTAAACAGCTGTTGGTTGATTTTCAAAATATGAAATTAAAATTATAACTGGAACAATTATGACAGTAGGCTAGTCTATAAAAGAGCCTGCTAAAGACAGTTAAAGTCAGTTACAGTTGTCAGTTGTCAGCCAGTTGTCAGTTATCAGTTGTCAGATATAGTTGTGAGTTGTTCACAGATGTACCGTGCAGTGGATGCCCAAAAAGGGGTCTACTTCATTTGATCGAAAGATCATTTGACTGAAACCCATTTGATTGAAATTTAATTTAATCGAAAACCAGTATTCAAGGCATAGATCTGGGATTTGTCCCCCTCTCCAATGTCGAGCGACCCTGGAGTTGGTATATATAGTTGGGGGATGTGGGGCACAGCCCCCCACATTGAGGGTGTGTGGCGGTGAAGCCCCACACCTAGTTTCCTTTAAAAGAAGAAAATAACACAAAAAGTACAGATTTTAAATGAAAATAGGTGGGGTGCTTCACCCCACACACGCTCCAATGTGGGGGCTGAACCCCCCACACCCCCCTATCTATCTATATATATATATATATATATATATATATATATATATATATATATATATATATACCAACTCCAGGGTCGCACAACATTGGGGAGGGGGACAAATCCCTGTTATTTGCCTTGAATACTGGTTTTCGCTCAAATGAAATTCTGATCAAATGGGTTTCAGTCAAATGGTCTTTCGATCAAATGAAGTAGACCCCCTAAAAAGGCTCACCAAGAATTGTAAGCTTGCATTTGCTCTTTGTAGTAATTTAGTTTAGATCAGGGACAGCGTTCTTTAGTCAGATAGGAAATTATAACTAAGCAGTTAGATCAGTTAGAGTTTTTCTAAAGTTTGGATTTCTGTCCTTCAGCACTGATTTAATTTTTCCTGGTGCTTTGGTTATGTTTGTTTATTGGAAATTATTGTTTTATATTTTTAATAATTTTACTCATTTTTAAATATTTGTATCAACTTACATTGTGGCTGTTCAATCAATGTTTTCTTTAGTGATTTAAGAGTGCATACACTTGCCTTGATAACTTCCCAGGCTACTCCGAAAACCTGGCTACTTAGGTCATTTGCTACTATTTGTTTTAATATCTTGGATTAATCTAATTTTCATAATTGCATGCCCCTTTAAAATGGCATGAAGACACTCTGATTGGTAGCAGCATTACCATATTATTTTGGGGAAGGGACACAGCTGGAAATTTGTTTCAGGCTTTCCCAGAAATGTTTGGATGTGTGAAATGTATTTAAGTGTGAGTGTATCAGATGGATTAAACTGGGACACATTGCTCTGAATTGTGTAATAAGGAGTTATATTTAGGGCATACAGAAGTATACAGTCTGGTCCCAGGTTATAGAGCATGCTCCTGTTGTGCTCTTAGGGAGAAATTTTGGAATATTTAAGCAATAACTCATGCCTGGGTGTGGGTAATGCTGGATTTACCCATGGTTGGTGTGATTTGGTCACGAGTGCGAAGCCCAAGTGGCCAAACAAAGACAACCTTGGGTAAATCCAGCATTACCAACACCCAGAAGTGGGTTATTGCTATAATACAATGACATTATTTAAGAAAAAAATACTTATTTTTCTTAAATAATGGCATTGTATAATGCCTCCGTGCTGCTCTTCTGCAGCTGTCTGGTATTCTGCAGCAGTTCTGATGTACTGCGCATGCGTATTTTGCAGTACATCAGAGCTGTGGGTGGAAGCAACGGAGAAAGCAAGATCTCCATTGCTTTTTACAAAGTGTCCCGCTATGTTAAAGGAGTTTAACATAGTGAGACAGCTTTAAAAAAAGCAACAGAGAATCTCCGTTGCTTTTTTTAAAGCTGTCTCGCAATGTTAAACCCATTTAACATAGCGAGACAGCTTTAAAAAAAGCAACGGAGAAAGGAAGATCTCCGTTACTTTTTTTAAAGCTGCCTCGCTATGTTAAACTCCTTTAACATAGCGAGACAGTTTCTAAAAAGCAACGGAGATCTTGTGTTCTCCGTTGCTGTGAAAAAAAAGACTTATACTAATGGAAAAAGTCCGGGCGACTGGATCTTTCTCCATTAGTATAAGTCTGATTTGCAACATACAAGATGACCAATCAGCGTGCATGTTTTGAAATATTAATGGGGGGGTCATTGTATAATACTCCTGTTTAAGTGACAGTTTCACATTGGAGTCAGTGGTGAGGACCGAAGCTCCTTAGTTACTGACCCATGATAGTAGGAGATGTTACATTATTTGGTGGCACTTCAGTGTGATATCTGGACGTCACATAGGTATATAGGATTATAGCAATTTATGCTTATGTTAACAAAAAAGATAAAGAAAATATGTTCTGGAATATTTTAGATTATGTAGCTATAAATATAGGCGTTATAGAAGTAGGTGATTTTAGCTGTGACTTGAGAAATAGAAAGAGAAAAGAAAGTGATGTAAATAAAGCATTAGAAATAACAATATATGTAAATTATATTTATGTTGATTTAATGGATGGATTTATAAAAGAGGGGAGTACAAAACAGAAATAGATTACTTTTTGCTATATCAAGGAATAAAAATAGTTAAGGAACATGTATTAGAAGCAAGATTTTCAGATCATCTGGCTAAATGCATATAAATAAAAGGATACGAGTGATATATAAAGATAGGAAAAAGGATAATAATAAAGCAAAATGCGATGAGAAAGAAGAGTTATTAGTGAAGGAATTTTGGAAAGAGCATATACATATGTAAAAATTTTATCTTGACTGGTCAGCATGGCGGATAGCGTTTAAAGAAAAATATAGGAGTTATGTATAATTGGAGTTAGAGATAAGAAAAAAAACTAAGGAGAATTATAAGAAAAAACTGCAGAATTGTTTTTACTTTGGAAAAGAACAATAGGGGATATTTTTCTAAAGAAACGGAACTGTACAAAATAAATCAGGCAAAAATCAAGTATTTGTTTTATAAGCAAAAACAGTTTTCCAAGGACCGTAGAAGGAGATAGCTCCAAATTTAAATAAGTTAGTTAAAGAAGATTACACAATAATGAGATAACTAAAAGAAAAAAACAGATACAATGCAGAATAGCCTAGAAAAAAACAATGGAAGTGGTGACAGATTATGGAAAAGAGATGTTTTAAAAGAAATGGTCATCTAAAATGGAGATATGGGAATTAAAAGTATTTTCACAAGAAGAAAATGAACAGATAGAAAGAACTGAATAAAATATTAGGAATATTTGACATGGAATCAGCAGCATGGGCTAATGGTAGAGAATATCAACAGTATAAGCATTTGGAACCATGACAGAAAAAGTTTTTAAGGGCATTAAATGAATAGTTAAGAGAAGGGTTCAAGTACAAAGAATTATATAGTGGGGTAATGAAATTTATGTGGAAGAAAGGGGACAGGTGTGATATAAAGAATTGGATATCAGTGGTAATGAATAAAACAGGCTACAATTTTTTATGAAGATAATTCAGAAAAGAATGGAGACTAAAATTAGCAAGGTCATAGATAACATATAGAGTAAGAGGCAGGGGTTGTCAGAAATTATTAATGATAATTAGGGAGTTAATGGATGATAACATACATAGGAAAATGTAAAAATTGTGACAGGTGACATAAAAAGCATCTGATAATGCACAATATTCTAAGCTGTAGGAAATTCTTTGCTAACAAATGTGTGTTACTGCTTGTAAGTATAATACAATAAATGTTTTAGTAAATGGGTGGTTAAGTAAGAATATAATCATAATCATGGGGTTTGACAATGATGCCCTTTGAGCAGTGCAATATTTACATTAGTAAGGAATGTAATAGTAGATCACATAAACCAAGAATTGAAAGATGCATATATAAACCAGGAAGGTATTAAAATCCCCAATATGTTGTCATACATGGATAACATTATAATTGTGTCTAAAGATGTGAAAGCAATGGAGAAAGTATTAGATTGTTTGAATAAGAATCTAAATATGTTAACTCCTGTGTTGGAGAGAAGCCTTCTAGCTTATCAGTGGGAGTGGAAAGCACTAGGTAACCTATCTACCACAGGAGGAGTGGTTTCTGGCCCAGAAATTATAATTCATTGGCCGTTTGGGAAGCTTTTCCAACTCTTTCAACCTTCTGATTTAAAAGCCTGCATTTGCACTTGTTCCCCACCTTTCCTGTTACTAATCTAGTCCAGGTACAGATTCACTGTATCCAGGACTCTTTGTAAGCTTCTGAGCCCCCCCCCCAAGCCTTTCTGTGTTGGAGGGAAGCCTTCTAGCTTATCAGTGGGAGTGGTAAGCATCATGTTGCCTATCTACCTCAAGAGTAGTGGTCCCTGGCCAAGAAATTGTAGTGATTGGCTGTATGAGCAGTTTTTTCCATCTCTTCCAACTTTCTGGTTTGAAAGCCACACATGTGCCTGTTTCCTGTCTTTCCTATAACTAGCCTAGTCCAGTTACAGAGTTGCTGTATCCAAGATTGTTAGTAAGCTTCTGAGCCCCCAAGCCTTTCTGTGTTGGAGGAAATCCTTCTAGCTTATCAGTGGGAGTGGTAAGCACTAGGTAGCCTATCCTCCATGGGAAGAGTGAGTTTTGGTCTGGAAATTGTAGTTTATTTGGCTGTTTGGGCAGTTTTCCATCTTTTTCAACTTGCTGGCTTAAAAAGCCTACATTTGTACTTGTTCCTCACCTTTCCTGTAACTAGTCTAGTCCTGGTACAGATTTGCTGTAATCCAGGACTCTTTGTAAGCTTCTGAGCCCCCCAAGCCTTTCTGTGTTAGAGGGAAGCGTTCTAGCTTATCAGTGGGAGTGGTAAGCACTAGGTAGCCTGTCTACCATGAGAGGAGAGGTTCTTGGCCCAGAATTGTAGTTTATTGACAATTTGGACAGTTTGTCCGTCTATTTCAACTTTCTGGTTTAAAAGACCACATCTGCGCTTGTTTCCCATCTTTCCTGTAACTAACCTACTGGGTAGCACTAGAAAGCCTTAAACTGATACAAGCCTTCTAGTGTAGGAGAGAGTCTTTGGAGTGATTAAGTATCAGTTTTCTGTACTTACTTGCTGTACTTAACTGTTTTCTGCCTAAATACAGATTTTGCAGCATTTATTGTGATTTAAAAGTTTGTTTTTTTTTCAAATATTGTACTTATTTGACTGCCTGCACTTTTAAAAAGTTGTTTTTTGTTTAAATAATTTGTTTAACTGTTGTAGGCTACACACTATGCAATAGCCTTTTCTGATCATTTGTAGTTGTTTAAAGCTATTTTAAGTGCATTTTTTTACTGTTGTTGCCTTATCTTTTCAAAAAAACAAAACAAAAAAAAAATCCTTGTTTCCCACCTTTCTAAGCTAGTATAGTCCAGTTTTCAGGCTAGTGCTGAATTCCGGGCTGTGATACTAGTTTCTGAGTTGTCCATACCTTACTTGAATAGAAGAAAGTTTCTCTGTTCACCTGTGAGAGAGGGGAGCTTTGAGCAGCCTATCTGTCCCCGGAGGAGTGGTTCCAGCCCAGAAGTTAGTAGTTTATTGACCATTTTGTGCTAATTTATATCTCTTTTATTTCCCTACTATAAAAACTGTGTTTGCAAAGTTTTGCACACTGGGCAGTGCTGGTTAGCTATGGTTAAATTATTCTCGGCTCCACTAAGTCTCCTCTTCAGTTTTTCCCTTGAAACTAGTGTAACTCAAAACCTAAGTACTCAAAAAGCATCTTACAGCCCAGCACTTGCTCAGACCTAATAGCAAGCACTAATATACCTTGACACTGATTGCCCAGCAGGGCAAGGCTCTTTATTCACCCCTCACCAACCAAGCAACTAAGCAGCTCACCCTACTATTCAGGAATGACCAAAGGGCAACTTCAGGTGCACTCTCCAGTCCAGCTGGTGAATCTGGGTATCCTGAGACAATGTTACAACTGCCTCATGTACAGAGACAACCATCTCCTCCTACCACAAAACACTAACATATGCGAAAGATGCAATTATGCAGCCAAACTGTAAGCTAAGCTGTCTCTTCCCAAGACTGGAACAGACAGTCAAGAGGAGAAGGTTAACACTTGCACCACAACTCCAGCCACACACAGCCCTACTAAAACAGCACTGGCAAAAAATACACATAAATACACAAAATCATACTCGGAGGCTCTAAATAAAATCCTGCAAAAGCATCAGAGCCTCCAAAGCAGACACCCAAAAAACCTGCACCTCCCATCACAAACCAGACAACACATAAAACACAAAATCAGTGTGCCACGCAATTACAGCCCTTAAGGCAAAATAACATACCTAACACACTAGTAATAGGTGACTCTGTATTGAGGCATACTGACGTCCCACTCACTAGGCTGGACAAGCAGAAGGTTACTGTTAGCTGCCTGTCGGGAGCCAGAATCCACCACATAACACAAGCACTCAGGTCACTCCAGAGCAAGTACAAATATGACTTTGTCATTGTTCATGACCTGAGACGTAACTCCCTGGACTGCATGAAAAAAGACATGGAAGAGCTCTCTGATCATGTAGCCCAGGCTGGTATGACCGTGACCCTGAGTAGCATCCTGCCCTCACCAAGAATGATACCTCAGTATAAAGAAAAAAATGAACATTTTCAACAATCGGCTGAGCTTCTGGTGTCATTCAAAGGGGATCCAGTGTCTGTCAGCCTGGGACGATATGCTGAACAAGCCATGTTTTTTCGCAAGAGACGGCTTGCACCTGTCACCACTAGGCATTTGAATACTGGTAGTGCCTTTTTTAGCTAAGGCTTAAAAGTCAAGCCCACGTCCATAAACAGTACAATTAACAAAAAACTGAGGATTATGCTACTCAATGCCAGGAGTTTAAATCTCAAAATGCATGCACTCGAAGCACTCCTCAGAATGGAGAATGTCGACATCTGTACAGTAACCGAAACCTGGTTCAAGGCTCCAGAGAGCACCCCAGCACTACTGGGCTACAACTCATACCACACATTTCTGCCACAGAACATGGACCGAAACACAAAAGGTGGGGGTGTATCCATATTCATCTAGGATACCTACACCTCCAGGTTAGTGGCACAGCATGATACCTCTGAGATCATCCATGTGCAACTAACATCGGGCAAATCTGCAGTGCAAGCTGTGGCCTGCTACAGATCACCCACCATGACCCAGGACCACCACACCACCTTTCTGGAGACACTGGAAAACATGAAGGTCCTACCAAACACCCTGATACTGGGTAATTTCAATTACCCTACCATTCACTGGGAAAACTAATTGAGTACAAATTCCCAGGCCCAGCGCTTCCTGGAATTCATCAACTCAAATTCCCTGGATCAGCTGGTAAACTCTCCTACCAGAGGTGAAAACATATTGGATCTGATCATCACCAACATGGGTGACAGGTGTTCCATACCGGAGGTCAACCCGTCACTGGTTAGAGCAGACCATAAACTAATCACTCTGGATGTCCACACCTCACCACCACCCCCAACTATGGAATCCACAGTAAAAAGCTTTTCTAAAGCAAACTTCACCTTACTTAAGACAGAGGTGGTAAGTTTCACAGCCCCCACGCTAAAGGATAATGCTGCCCAAGATGCAGAAATGTTTATAAATGCACTCTATGAGCACCTACAATGATGCATGGATCGTGCCATCCCTAGCAAAACCAAGACTCACTCCTCTAAAAGAAGGAAACCAGTTTGATGGACCCCTGCAATAAACAGGTTATACAATAGAAGTAGGGAACTAGTGCAGAAAAAAAGCAAATCTCAAGAAGGAAAGACATCCCTGATCAGTATCAGTAAGAAACTGAGGTCCTGCATGAAGTCATCCAAGGCTAACTTTGAAAGAAAAATAGCCAAGGACTCAAAAGATAACCACAAAGCCTTATTTAGCTATGTTAAGAATCTAAGTGGCAACTCAGAGATATGCACTGAACTCGTGCAAAATAGTACAAAATATACTGAACCTACCAATATTGCCAACATCCTGGCAGATAGATTCAGTGCAAACTTCACCCCCCCATTCATCTCCAAAAGGGCCCACAAAAATACCAGAAAAGTGTAGTGTCCCAAAAATCACAGATGCACAGGTGAAAACAGCCCTTTCAAAAGCCAAAAACACAGCATCAATGGGACCAGATGGTGTCCCAGGCTGCTTCTTGCACAAACTACAGAACGAACTAACCCCCCACCTAAACACACTGTTCAACCTCAGCCTCTCCACAGGCTATGTGCCCATAGAATGGTGAACAGCAATGGTTATTCCTCTCCACAAAGGAGGGGCCACAACTGACCCTGGTAACTATCACCCCATAAGCCTGACTAGCCTGGTCTGCAAGGCTATGGAGTGAATCATCATGGAACTCATTAACAAAGACATTGGGAACCTCCAAACACTTGACTTGACCCAGTTTGGCTTTGTTAAGGGCAGATCATGCCTACTAAACCTGGTTATCTTCTTCGAGATAGTCACCAAGGCCATAGACGAGGGAAAGGTGGTTCACACAGCCTACCTTGACTTCGCCAAGGCTTTCTACACCATTCCCCACTTGGGTATTGCAGAAAAACTCCCCAGCCTGAACATAAACCCCTACATCATGAGATGGATTGCCAACTGGCTTACAGACAGAACTCACATGGTAAGAATAGCAGGCTCCAGGTCCGACTCTAAACCAGTCACAAGTGGTGCTCCACAAGGCTCGGTCCTGGGACCGCTACTGTTCAGCATATACTTCTCAGAAGTACAGGCAAACACAGGAGGACTATGGCTAACCAAGTTCGCTGATGACGGCAAACTGGGAGCCATAATTGACTCTCCAGCTGACATGGACATCCTCCAAAAGGGCCTTACTGAGACAGACACCTGGTGTCAAAGTCATGGCCTCAAGCTAAATGTCAAAAAATGCATAGTTATCCCATTTGGGAAAAACATGAATTATCACATAGGTGGCAGCCCCCTTAATACAGAAGATGTAATAAGAGATCTGGGGACCCAAGTAGATAGTAATCTCTCCTTTGGCAATCATATTGCCAAAGTAGTTAGGAAATCCTTCTATGTGGCCCATCTAATTACTAAAGGGCTTGCATCTAGAAATACAGGTTATAGTGCCCCTCTACTCGTCACTCATTAGACCCATAATAGAGTACAATGCCCCATTTGGGATGTACCTCACAAGACACTTCCAACAGCTGGAAAGACCACAAAAGTACCTCATCAAGAAGATTACTGGTCTCAAACATATGTCCTATGCAGCCTGACTGAAAAAACTCCGGCTGGACTCAGTGGCATATCGCTTACTCAGAGGTGATCTCTGCCTGGCTTACAAAGCCATGTCCAACTTAGAATTGATGGACATGCTCCACCTAAAGAAATCCAAGTCACTGCGAGCCACGTGCTCTAGTGAGCTAAACCTCACCACAACAATAAATAGAACATGCTGGAAGGATAGATTCCTGTCACAGAGACTCCTTATGCTTTGGAACAAAATTCCAAATTACATCAGGCAGAGCCACTCACTAACACTCTTCAAGAGAAACCTTGACGAGTGGATGGGTAACAGAAAATACACCTCTGGGATCACCTCATTGGCTCTGCTTGACAGAGGATCAGTTAATTAATCAATGGGGCAGCGGAAGCCGACACAATCTGGCTAGGCTTATAAATGCCCAAGGGCAGATAGCCTAGTACCTACATTTGAACCTATGTTTAAACAAGGAAAAAAGTAATAGATTGGGATACAATGGAGAGATAGCAGGAATACAGTTCAATCTTAATGAGAAAGCAGTTTTAGGAATATGTTTTGGGGTACAAAAGGTGACAGAAGTGCAATGGAAAAAATGATAGACATGATAAAAAACATATACATTTTATAGTTCCTTTAAAGTATCTTTTAAAAAAGATACAATTGATAAATTTGATGTTAATGGCAAAAATCATGTATCTGGCAAGTGTTTTTGGTTTACCATTAACATATGAAAAGGAATTATATACAACAGTTTTTACATTTATTCCAGGTCAACCCAGAGAAAAGAGATGCATTTTATGTTAATAAAAAAGAAGGATGTCTAGGTTTGATTATTCCAATTGTAGATGCTGCCTCTTTAAATTTGTGTAGGGTCCTGAAATGTATGAACGAAGATAAATAAAGTTTACTAAACAAAATATTAAGGTCTAAATGCAGAAGAGGATAGGAATTATTGCAGAGATGTAAAAGAAAAAAAAAAACAAGAAATAAATGAAGAACTAAAAATTTATCAGGAAAAGATATTGCGTTGGAAAATAAATGTAAACAATATTGAACAAAATAGAAAAGTATGACATAAAAATATTATGGAAAAACATTACAATGTGTATCCTTTGAAAGACCTGGAAAAAAAATTAGGTCAATAAAGGCAAGAATGAAAAGATGCAAATATGTGTTAGAATGTCAGGATTTTTTATGGAGACTGGAAATAAGAAAACTGCCAGTTAAAGCAAATGATATAAAAGAGAATAAGATAGAGTATGTACTTATTGTAAAGAACTTTAGACAAATGAGCATCTATTTTTAAAATGTAAAAGAATTGTAAAAGCATGGAAAAATTGATAGACATATATCATTTTGAAGATATAAAGAGGATAGACGTTGTTGAATATGGATATAATGGGAATAAGACTAAGGAGTATGTATGCATGTAAGACAGATAAAATGTTTATGGTTACATAGGTTCTATGGTACCCAAGGGTAAACGAAATAATGTTTAATGAAAGATGGGATTTGGCAAAAATATTGAAAAAGATAAGATTTTAGTTATGGAAAATGGAGCAGAAGTTTAATAGAATGTATAATAAGTAGAAAGGTGAAGTGTTTAAAATATTGTAAATAATGTATAAAGTGCAAATATAGTATGATTGTTGTAAAAAAACTATGTAAAATAAAGGACCCCCTACTCGTTTCAATAGGTCACATGAGATCTTTTGCATACACCGAAGCTACTACCTACTCACGTAGGTGGAACTTTGATTTAACATCTTATCCTCAGGGTGGCACACTCAGGAGAGCAGCACGCCCCTATGCTGCATTCCACTGTCAATGATCAGTCGATCTGCTGGTGGAATAGAAGCCATAGCCTTCTATACCAAAGGTGAATGTGCTATCTGTTGCAACAGTTACATTTAGCATCTGATCTAGACATGAAATGATTCACAGACTTCTTTCAGGGTACAATAAATGATGGATTAACCAAACTCCCCCAAATTCTTGTTAGGCACAAGACCCCGTGGAGAAATATGTCAATTACTAAAGGATGGTATCACAATTGGACCTAAAAATCCCACCAGACTTAACTTTGTTTTCCAACAAACTCAAAACAATGGCTTCCTTTCCTTTAAATGATCTCAAATTACTACAATCCACCATAATAGCCCCTACACTTGATTTAAAAGGAAAACCATTTGTGAAACTCTCAGTCAACTATTCTGCAACACGTTGACCTGGGAATTTCCATAAATAAGCAGCCAAGCTTACACATTAATGGGAAAATGGTATGGTCTATCTCTTTGACATGCCTCAAAATAGTAGTGCTCCTCTAGCCCTACAAAAATGACTATTTTCCTTGAAATTGGGCTGCCCCATTATGGGCTGCCTTCCACCATTTGGCAGTATGGAACCCATATGGACAGCTCCCCTCTCCCATCCTTACACTGGCACTTAGCCTCTACATGACCACCCACAGCTGGAAAATATGTGATTAAATCCACATATGCCACCCAGAAAGATCTGCCCTGGTTAAAAGCCCATCATGTGCCCAGCTTATCTTGTGTGTCTCTCAGCTACCTACCCTGCTACCCTGGCATATCAGCCATGGTCACCATTCAGACATCTGCATGCCAGAACTGCCACGATACTGCCTTATCCACTACTTTCCTATTTTGAAAAAGCTGGTCATGCCATAACCAAATGTTTCTAACCACACTTTCTGTACCTTCCTAAGGATAAGAAAATATGATAACAGTGGCAATGCCTGAAATACATCCTTCTCTAACACTGCTGTCACGTAGAAAACAAAACTCAGGACCCAGTTGTCTGGGCTCTGAACTCAAAGTCTACCTGGCTTTGTATTGCCCAGGGCAGTTAATGCTGCCAAGTCCTTAGTCACCAGAGCTTCTGCTTCCACCAATCTCTGAACCTCATCAGTATCAATCAGCTCAAATAGATCCACATAATAACCTCTTGAGATCATTTCTTTTCCCAGTGTAGAAGTATGCGAGGTATTAAATACCCTGACCTACCCAACAAAATTGTCTGGGTAATGATCTACACACCTAGTTCTGGACCTAAGCTGACTTCCCTTGGGGCCACCATCTTGCACCATCTTATCACCCACCAGCACCAAGATCACCCCAGGGCTGGCATCCCTATTTGAAGTCTAACTTCCTGAACCTGCTCATCGAATCTTAACACCACTTGTAACCTCCCACACTCAGTATCATCTAATCCTTATATCTACTATCCTATCAACAAATGGCCACTTTCTATTACTTCATCCACATTCACACACCATTCAGAATTACATGCTGACATTTGGGGCCAAATGTCTGAACTGTGCTAACCCCTCTGTCAGCCACTATGAATCTCTTCCTGGACCTCCTCACATGGGTATAGCATCTATGCATCTCTGACTTCCCTTCTGTAGCTCTATTGAAAGTCCGTCTACTAACTGTGGTGATTCCTGTACCTCTTTGAACAACACCTATACCTGCAACACAGTCAGGACCCAATGCTCCTTTAACCTCTACACCTTGAACATTTGTAAAATAAAACAATTAGTATTACCAAATTCTTTCATGAACCTAACTTCCCTATATCCTGACTCCAAATATCGAAGACCCACTGCTCTTAAATATCACTTCCCAGCAATACTAATCTGCCAGACTACAGCTGCCTACTGTCACAAGTAATACCTCACTTGGCTAATAGTTACAAATTTCCAAAAAGCCTCAGACAGGGTGGAGGCAAAAAGGATGGTAGAGGTGTGACATCTACCCACTTCAGTATAAAAGAGTGATGGAAAGAAGCAATACTTACAACTGCTGCAGAAGACCATCTGCTAAGCTTCATCCAAAATACGTTTATAAGATTACTGTTTTTGTAATTATTTTTTTAAAGGACAACTACTAGAAAATTTTAAAAAAGACATATTTTTTAAGTTTTCCTTAAGTTTGGATCATTGCAAACCTGTATGCACCAGATAGAAGTAGTCACTACTAATTTTATTCTGTTTGTAACCCTGAATGCTCTCCTGGGGGCAGACATCCTCATGGGAGTTGAGAAGAAAACAAAGAAAAAGAAAAATCTTCCTTAAAATACACTTACAAAATACACAGCTTAGAAGTGATACTTTCTGTACCTACTTCTCCAGTTGTGTCAGGACATATTATTTACGCACAGTACTATCGCTGTAAAGCTAGTGATCTATTTGTGCCAATAGTATTCTATGCTTACTGACTTGCTTAACACTTCTAATCAACTAGCCTACTGTTCATGTGTCTGTTTATTATAGTGCTTTCCTGCTATGAGTAATTATTTTGTTAAACTGTGGTGACCATGCCATAATGTAGTAGCTGATGTTGTCTGAATGCATTTTCTTACCTACTGTAATAGCTGATGTTGTTTGAATGCATGTTTTACCTTCTGTATTTTATGTTAAGTAGTCTGCTTTAAATACTAAGGTTGGAACAATTTGTTATTTCAATATTATGCTCTACAGTTATCTTATCTGACTGCTTTCTTCACCCTTTTTCTGAGCCTACATTTCCTCTCCTACCTTTTTCCCCCTGCCTGACCCTGTTCTCTGCTTTCCCCCTCCCCTACTCTTCTCTCAACTAAGCATGTCTCTCTAACCTCCTCTTTTTCTCTTCCCTTATTCTTTTTTCAGTATAGGTTGTTCCTTTATACTATCTCTTCCCTCCCCCTTTTTTTCTAACCCTGTAATTTTTCTCAAACAACCTCCTCTGTGTTCCTGTCCTACATCTCCCCTCCTCCTCTGCACTACTCTGTCCTAGCTAATGCTGCCATTGTTTGTCTCATCCTCATCCTTTATTTCTTTCTTTATTTTACAAGTCCCTTGCATCACTACAAAGACTTTAAAACTCTTGCCAACCCAGGCGGACTACCCATTCCCTGTTTGAGCACTGTTTCATCGATGGAATTTTTTCCAGCAACAGTTCCCTTTTAAGAACAGTGTATACATAAATGCATATTATTTTACTCTGCCTTTTTGCCATTTTATTTTGCCTTCTCTTTCTGGTCAGCTACAACTTGTCTCGGTGCATACCCCACCCCCTTGCTCTCTCAGCCATTTAGTTTAATAGTTCCTGCCAACCTACCCTATAACCTGGCTGTTTTTGTTCTGCTAGCTCCATTTGCTTTGTAACACATTTCTCCCGCTACCATAGCCCCCATACTTTAACCTGCATATTGTGTCTCCCACTCACTCTACCTACCTTTCAGCCTTGTACACTTTTTACTCTTACTACCTCATAACCCTGAGTCTCTTCTTCCTCGTTCTTCTTCTAATTCACCCCACATACCTCCCTGGCTTATCTGTTTGCTCTGGAACCAGACAGTTTTCTACTCCATAGACTAGTGCATAAAGTGAAAGAAGTAGAACCAATTGTTAGAGCTGTCCTGCTCTGTCTTAGCTAACCTTTCTCCCTGACTTTTTTTGTGTTTGCCGCTCTCTGCTCGTCATGGACACTGTAGCCACACTCTGTTCGCCCTTACTAATGCTCAGGCTCACTTTGCTCCCCTAACCTAACCCCATTTCCACCCACCACCACATCAATTAAATTTATAGTTATACACCACACCCCCAAACACATCTCACTCCCAATTATCCTATCAAATCCTACCTATCATCCCCTATACCAACACACTTCACCACACCCCATTCAACACCTAACCCCTACTACTACTGATAGCACTCCTTCACACACCCAACTCCTTCTACAACTAAATAAGATGTCCTATACACCTCACACCCACCTTCTACAACCATTATGTTGCTCATTAACTCTCTTCTCAGTCCTCCTGCTGTCCATCCTCTCCTCCTTCCACACACAACTTTATTTCACTCACTCCCACCACCATGGCAGACAGAATCCATTACCAATCCCATAAAACCTAGAACATTCCCTATATCTTCTTGTAACCTCACCACCACCCTACCTTTTTCCTGCCTATATAAAAATCTTACATACAAAACTAGCCCTCAATCCTCCTAAAACTAGCTAAAATATTACAAAAAGTAAACAAACTCCATCTATACCTACTCCAAAAACTCACATGCTGTGGGGTTGTTCACCCTAATCCAGGACCCAATAAATCTAACACAAACTTAACAAAGCCAAATTGTCTATATCTAGGACCTACCACTTCTCTCCTCCTTATAAACATTAATGTCAGGAGTATACTTAACAAAACATAGGACCTTCATGCCCTTCTAGCTCTATATAAACCAGATATCATTGTATTAATAGAAACTTGGCTTAAACCTGAACGTCACAATAATGCAATTACTGCCCCTGGCTACATATTATACATAGAGATAGATCAGGAAAAAAGGGAGAGGTTGTAGCAGTACTATTCCAAAACCACCGCACTATTGAACAATTTGAATGCAACTCCCTAGAAGTCAAAGATGTAGAGCTAATTCTAGCCAAATTAAAACTTAACCCCAACAAACAAATAATTATTGCTGGTGGATATATCCCTCCAAGCAATAACACTACCATACTGGAAAACTTACTTAACTGGTTGTCATCTTCTCTTCCACAAGAAAACATACTATTAGATGACTTTAATATTGACTGGTCTGACTGTTCTAGCCAAAATCCCTCTACATACATTTACCTCCATGGGTTTACCCAAATTATATCTGCACCACAAGAATTGACAAAACCTCCAAATGCCATTCCATCTTAGATTGGATTCTACTATCAGACCCCATTGTGGCTCAACAATTGAGCTGTCTCCCTGACAGTCTGAGTGACCATCAAGCAACCTACTTAATTAGGAGCTGATCCCACCAGAATAAACAACCCATCCTCAGAGTAGTACATAACAAAAAGACCTTTAGAGCTAATGACCTAATCAATTCACTAAAATGCTGTAACTGGACTCCCCTAAAACAACTATCTCTAGACAAAGCTGTGCAGTACTTTAAATCAACCTTCCTAAAAATCTTAAAATGTCGTGCACCCCCCAGAACCATTATAATCAAAACTAATTAAACTCTATGGCTAACATAAGATACTGGAACTAAAATGAAAAAAGACACAAAGCTTGGTTACAATTTCACAAACACAAAGCCACTACACTGAAACAGAATTATCTTGAACTCTGCAACAAAGCCAAAAAATTAATAAAACTTGACAAAACAAACTACCATAAAACCATGCAGGAAAAATATGCTCAAAACTCAAAAACTTCTGGGCCACAAGAAATAGTTTGCTGCACCCAGGAAAATCAACCACTCCTTCCCCTGTATTACCAAACAACCATGACAACATCCCCACCCAATTTAACAAATACTTTACTGAAACAGTCCAGTCCCTAGCCAACACACAAAACTCGACTAGTAGCCCTATACCAACAGAGACCCCTACCCATTTCAGTACAAAAAACAACTCCTCCAGTTTTTCCCTGCACCCAGTCCCCACTAATATAATTGCTAAACCCCTCAAAAAACTAACCACACTGGCAGCTGACAATCTGCCAGAAGATTTCCTTCAGATATCAGCAGAAGCTATAGCCTATCCCATGTCCATTCTCATAAATAAGTCAATATCAGAATATATAGTACCTCACTCATGGAAAATATCACATATTATACCATTGCACAAAGGGGGTACCTTCCTTGAACTTACCAACTACCACCCTATTGCAATTCTATTACCTTTATCAAAAATATTAGAGAGAGTAGTTCATTCCCAACTAATGCAGTACCTCGTAAAAATGACCTATTATCCAAATCCCAGCATGGCTTCAGACCTTCCCATAGCACCACCACAACATTACTTTCATTTATCAACATTGTCAATCACCATAGAAATAATGGAATATTTTTATCCTCCATATTCTTAGACTTACCCAAAGCCTTTGATATGGTTAACCATAGCATGCTCCTAGAAACTCTAGCTACCCTTAACATAAGCTCCTCCACCATATCATGGTTCAATAACTATTTATCAGACCATCAGCAGACAGTTCTATGGCAAGACCAATTGTCCCCCCTATTACCAGTAGCCATAGGAGTCCCTCTGGGGTGCATCCTCAGACCCTTGTTATTTTCACTAGTCACTAACCAGATTGCCTTATCCTCACTCTCTGCCTCAGTAGTGAAATACGCAGATGACACCACTATTATATGTGCCGCCCCCACCCTAAATGAGCTAAAAAACATAACCTAAAATAACTTTACCTTAGCAGAAACATGGTTCACTAACATCAAACTTATTCTTAATCCCAAAAAAAAAAAAACTCATTCTCTTTAGCCCAGGTAGATCTCCTCCACTAAACAATCTAAAGATAGCATACAAATCACCCCAACAACACACACAAAACTGTTAGGTGTAGAAATTGACAGTAATCTGAAATTCGACATACACATAGCCCAAACAATCAAGAAAGTTAACAAAAAGCATGGTCTCCTTTATAGAAACGGACAGTTCATCACTAAACATACCAAAGCCACTATTGCAAGAACCCATCTCTTATCCATCCTTCTTTATGCCTCCCCTATCTTAACTAACTAACCTTCACCACACCGAACTAAGCAAAATGGAATCTTGCTACAACAAGATTGCCAAGTTTGCTGCTGATGCCTCTCATAGATCCCATCACTGTTTAGCCCTCAAGCAACTTAAATGGCTTGAGTTACCTCAGATCCTCCTACTCAACCAACTCTCAATAGCTCACAAACTCTACTACCTTCCTGACAAAACCTCAGCCCTTCAGCATCTAATCCATCCCATACCACCACCAGAACCTTAGGATCTAGTAATCAGAACCACATAAGTGTCATCAAACATAAAAATGAAGCGGGCAAATCTCTCTTTGCCTGCTCTATTGCCAGAACCTGGAATTCACTCCCAAATCACTTAACATTAACCACCTCTACTTCCCAATTTTAAAAAAAACTTCTCAAAAACAGCTACTTAAATAACTGGCTTTGCCCATATTACTCGCCAGGTTAAGCCATACCACCGCATTGTTGCTGGGATTCTGCTAAGTATCAGATGGTTGCTCCCCACTTCCCATTCTCTACTGGTTTATCAAATGATAAATCCCCTACAGCACTAATCGACTGATCAGTCAATGTTATGCTCTCAACAGAACTACAAAAAAAAAAAATTAATCTCTCTCAAGTATTCATGTTTGCATATTCTTTAATGGAAATGAGTCACTATTAGATATTAAAAAAAAAATGTTAATCTCTACTAAGCATCTGGGATAATTCCTCCCACCCCCATTCTTCTACCTACATTTCAATAGCACCTATTAGCTTTCATCTGGCATTCTCCCATCCCCCTTCCAGTACCTTCCCTCACCACTCTATCTTCCGGTGTTGCATCACCAGGTAAAATAGTTTCTTAACTCACTAGCTGAATCACAGATAATGATATACTCCTCTTTACTACCCCTTTTGTTCGCACCATACCTTCTTACCTTGTATGAAAAACAGTTTCTCACGGGATATCAGGTCCTGAAAGGCCATACTTTCACCCCAGATGTAAATCCTCCCACCTTCAACCATACTTACAGTACCAGGTCCTATACAACATCTTGTTCAGTCTATCAACGTCTCAACCCCAGGCACATTAGCTCTAGATCCAAACACTACCACAAACTAATAAACAAATTCCTGAAGTTCATCACCAAGTATAGACTTAACCTAATACTTGGTGGTGATATTCACCCCAACCCTGGCCCACCCACTTTAGATACACATACCCCCTCTACTTGCAATCTAAGCTACAAACCTACAATTAATAGGCCAACTAACTCTCTCCTAGCCTGTCTTCTCAATATTAGAAGCATTAATAACAAGGTACATGAATTACATGCACTTCTGGATGTCCACTCCCCTGAGATTCTCTGTTTATCTGAAACCTGGTTAAAACCTAACACTACAGACAATGAAGTGTTACCACCTGGGTACAACATACACAGGCTGGATCATGCTTCGAGAAGGGGTTGGGGTAGCTGTACTCTATAAATCTGAGTTGAATATCACCATAGATGTAATACAACCACCTCAGATTAATAACTCGGAGATTCTTGCCACCAAATTGCAACTTAATAAAAATAAATGCATTAATATCATCTGTATGTACATACCCCCAGGTAACAATATATCTACACTTGAAGATATCCTGCACTGGCTATCATGTCACTACCCCAAGAAAGCCTACTACTTGGAGACTTTAACATAGACTGGGGCACCTGTTCCTCAGAATCCCCAACCACCCATATTAACCTACATGCATTTACACAAATCATATTCACCCCTAACAGGATAGGTAAATCCAACCAAAAAAAGCATACTTGACTGGGTACTCATAAACAGCCACCCCCAACTGTACACCTATGGTACCCTCCCTGATGGCCTAAGCGATCACCTTCTCACATATGTAATTAAGCACAAAGCCATTAATTCCCAACAACCCTTACTCAGAAAGGTTAGAAACAATATAAACTTTGACCCTGCCAAATTCCAACAAGAACTAAACTCATGTAATTGGTCTATTCTAAAACACCACCCCTTAGAGGAAGCAGTAGCATACTTTAGCAACAAATTCTTTGAGGTCCTTGATTTGCATGCACCTGTTCGTTCAAAGAGAACAAAGGCAAAAACTGCGCCATGGCTTTCTAAAGAGTCTAAACTCAAAATTACCCTTAGAAACAAAGCATGGGCTTTATGGCATTCTTCTAAAGACCCCCAAGATCACATTAAATGCAGGCAATCCAGGAATGAAACTAAAAAATCCATTTTACAAGACAAAAAACAATGCTACTGTAATTTACAGACAGCAAATCAAAATAACCCTCAGAAGTTTTGGGCAGGTTTAAATAATCTACTACATCCTGGACAAACTTCAATCCTAATCCCTGCTGCTGCTATTGATAAAACCCCTGAAGATGTTTCTGACAGTTTTAACCAATTCTTTACTGAGACAATTCAAGCCCTAGCTAGCCAACTACCTCCTAGCTCCCCTGGTCCTGAAAGTAGCACCCCTAGAAACCTACTCGCATTCAGCTTCCAACCAGTTGCCACTTCATTTATCCGTACCTTGATCAAAAAATTAAAATCCACTACACTTTCTGCTGCTCAACTCCCTGCCGAGTACCTACAAAAATCAGCTGATGCTATTGCTTACCCCGTCTCAATACTAATCAATCGAACCATAGTAGAAGGTAAAATTTCCACCATCTGGAAAATATCCTATGTAATCCCACTTCACAAAGGAGGCAGCTCTACTGAATTCTCCAATTATATGCCAATAGTTATACTCTCTCCACTTGCAAAGATTATGGAAAAATGTATTCATAGACAACTCATGCACCACCTAATCCAGAATCACCTTATGGCAGTGATTCAGCATGGGTTCCGTCCTCATCACAGCACTACTTCAGCCCTCCTAGCCTTTACCAACACCATAAACCATAATTGCAACAATAATTATATATCCTCAGCCCTCTTCTTGGATCTTTTCAAGGCATTCGATATGGCTGATCACCAACTTTTAATCCACACCCTGCAAACATTCTGTCTAGATACTAGAGCCCTTTAATGGTTTCATTCCTACTTGAATGTTCGACAGCAGGCTGTCCTCTGGCAGAACAAACTCTCTAACCTTCTACCTAACACCCTTGGAGTACCACAAGGCTCTATACTAGGGCCTTTGCTTTTCTCCATCTTAATTAACGACCTTTATACTGTCATCCCAAAAGTCAGCTATATCCAATATGCTGATGACTCTACTCTGATTTGCTTGGCCACATCTCCAATAGAGTTATGGTCAGCTTCCCAGACCACCTTTAATACAATAGAAAACTGGCTTTCTGAATGTCGTCTGATCCTAAATTCCAAAAAAACTAAAATGCTGTTATTTTCACCAACACCTAGGTCTACTGCTTTCACCGTTACCATAAATTCAAATGATGGCACAATAATCTCCCCTGGCCGCTCTACAAAACTATTAGGTGTCATCATAGATAGTAATCTAAAATTTGACCTACATCTTAACTAAACTATCAAAGCCATCAATAAAAAAACTAGGGTCCCTTTACAGAATAAAAGCCTTCCTAACCCCTCCAGCTAAAATTGCCATAGCTCGCTCTCACCTTCTTTCAACCCTTCTGTATGCATCCCTCTACTCTCAAATTTAAATAAGACTGTTCTTAACAAACTCTCAACTTGCTACAACCACATTGCCAGGTTTGCCACTGGGCTGCCATTTAGGACACATCATTCAATCAATCTAAACCAGCTTGGGTGGCTTGAACTACCCAGCCTAATCCAGTATAACCAACTGATTATGGCCTATAAAATTCTCTATAATCTGGACAATACTCCTGCACTTAAAAATATTATCTCCCTCTATAACAATCCCAGACCGCTTCGATCCTCTATCAAACTACTAATTCAGACTAGCAAAATTAATAACACAGCCGGTGACTCTCTCTTTGCAAACTCTGTAAGTAGATCCTGGAACTTTCTTCCAGCTGATATTACCTTACTTTCCACCTTAGGTCAATTTAAAACTAGACTCAAACAACATTTGTCACTTAACTGGCTATGTCAGTGTATCAAGCCTGGATAACTCTCTCTAGAATGTGTAAAAATCTGTTAACCATTTTACTGTGTAATTTAATTTAATCCTGACTTACGCTCAGGATTAATTCTAACCTGTGGAACTTGTTTAACTTGCTTACTTATGTAATCTCTGTAAATAGTCTGTTTGTAATATGTAATGCTGTGTCTGCTTACCCTTGGAGCTTTTCTCCCCGGGCCTCCGCTGAAAATGGGCATGTATCCAGTTGGACTATCCCGATTAACAAATGTAAAATAAAAATAAAATAAAACAAAAGCATGCTCGATGGTATTCATAATACATATGATGATATATTTCCTTTTAAGTTGCTATATTATCTACTTTGTACTGTATTGTTTTTGGAGCTTTTCTCCCCGGGTCTCTATGGAAAATGAACCTGTGTCCAGTTGGACCTTTCCGGTAAACAAATGTAAAATAAAATAAAATAAAATAAATAAAAAGTCCACTGTTTCCGAGAATACAATGTCCATAACTGGGCTGTCACATTACGGTTCCATTCACTTAAAATGGAAGAACAGAAAAGAACAGCTCATTTTCAGAGGCCTCAGTAATAGTATATTTTACTGTCATGCAGGTCCTCTTACAAATGAGTTTCCTGCTGATGTTACACATTCTGTGAAGAAAGCTTCCAGAACTGTCAGCTCATTGCTGAGATTACAGACTTTTTATAGACATTCAACTTTGATCTGATTCAGTTCCCTTCTCAAGTTACTCCTCCCATATTCCAACCCTCAAATAACAAGAGTATCAAATTTCCTGCCCTGCAAGGTTCTGCTGAACAGTCAGCTTTGCATGTCAATACACATCAATCAGATTTGTTCTGCCATTTGTGCCATTAAAAGTGCTCCCACGTCTGTTTCCTTGATCCTATCATCTGAGTAGCCACTTTCACAGCAAATTATATTACAAAAATGCTTTTACCAATCCTTAATATACAGGTGTCTAAATATTCCTATAAACATGCCTGTAACATAATGAATTTTTTTTATCTTTTTGTCAAAGGTTTTAAATTTGTTCCTAAAAAGAAAAGTAATCTGACACAGGTTATTTTTGATTTAAAGATGTTTATTCGAATGTTGAATCTGGAAAACATTTTTGGAGATCAGCAGATTTACTTGGATTCTGATATACCTAAGAAAAATAGTGTATTTAACCCTCCAATACACCCACAACTCAAAAATTTAGAATCAGTTATGAAAAATGAAATTAGGAAGATGTTTGAAAACAACAGGGTATATTCGAACCTGGATATTAAACAGTGGCAGGTTTTGGGTCACTTGTGTTCTAATCCATCTATTTGTGTTATGGAACCCAATAAGGGTGGGGGGGTTGTCCTCATGGACAAGATTATATATGAAGGCAAGATGTTTTCTGTCCTTAATGATGGTAGTAGATACAGTAAGGTCTCCATTAATGAGGTTAATCTATCATATAAGAAAATTGATTTGGCACTTAAAGATATTTTTAACTAGGGTGTTATAGATTTTAAAACAAAACAATATTTGGAGAACAATTCCCTGAGGGTACCCTCAATTTTTGGGATACCTAAGATTCATAAGTGTATTGGGGACCCCCCACTCTGACCCATTGTGGCCTCAGCAGGTGCTAAAATAGCACCTTTAGCTAAGTTCCTTGATTGGAAACTTAAGGTGTTATGGGGTAGGGAAGTTTACCTACTCAAGGATTCATGGGAATTTTTGAGTAAAGTTAAACATGAACTAAATACACCAGGACTAACATTTGTTACACTCAACGTTGTTGACTTATTTTCAGTAATTCCCCATGAGACTGGACTAGCCTGGCTTGAGGAAGCCCTTAGGAGTAGTCCTGGTACTACTGAGAATTATATATTCATGTGTTTGGAAAAAGCGGACCTTATCTTGAAAAATAATTTTATGTATTTTGAAGGGGAGTTCTTCAAACAGGAGACTGGAGTGGCAATGGGGGCTAGTTGTGTCCCCATTCTTGCAGACATGGTGGTATCCATATGGTAGAAAAAAAATTTGTATAACAGTGAATACGTCCAAAATTGGACCTTATACACCAGGTTTTTGGATGACATCTGTATTTTTTGGATAGGTAGTTTAGAGAAACTAGATGAATTTATTCATTATATTAATCAAACTACTACATTCTTTAAATTTACCTACCAGACCAGTTTTGACAAGGTGAACTACTTAGATGTCTTAATTAGCAAACACGAACAAGGTTTTAAATCTTCCATTTATAGAAAACACACCTTTTCCAACACATACATCAGCTTCATGAGTGCATACCCTTTCTTTCAGAAGAAAGGGATTGTTAAAGGCCAGTATGTGCGTGCAAGTCGCATGACATTGACTGAAACTGATTTTGAGATTGAATGTTCCCTACTGAAGGGAATGTTTTTGGAACGAGGCTACCCTGAGGATTTAATTATTAAAATTCAACAAGAAGTATTACAGGGTAGGAAGGATAAATATATACCAATTTTGGGAAGGGGTATTGATTTTTCTAACCAACATGGAGCACTTAGTCATACTGATGGAAGTTATAATAGATCTTTTATTACCAATTTTAGTGGTAATGCATACCATATTAAAGCTATTGTCAAAAATAGTGTAAAACATTTTTCGACCTCACCAATTTACCCAGCCTTAAAAATAAATCTATCAAGGTGGTTTTCAGAAGGGGTCAGAATATAAAAAAATGTGTTGGAAAAAGTCAATTATGAGTCCATTCTTTCACATAAGAGAAAGAGGACATATAAGTGTGGGGCTTGTAAGCAATGCCCCTACATTATGCAGAAGGAAGAAGTTTTGGTAGCCTCTAGACAAAAAGTTTTGATTTCCCCTAGTTATTTTAACTGCAACAGTTCTGGGGTAGTTTATCTAGTTATTTGCAGTGTGTGTCAATTTTTTTTATGTGGGGAAAACAGAGAAGCAATTCAAACATAGGATATATGAACACATGAACAGTATTAACAATAAAAACAATCACAATCCTCTAGTCAGCCATCTTGCCTTATGTCCTGAGGCTAAGTTTGGCTTTTTTGTTATTGAGAAGGTACAAAAGGATTTGGGGGGGGGGACCTTGGTAATCTCAGCTGACCTATAGAGAAACCTTTTGGCAAGTTGTACTTCAGGCTAATAAGTCCCCAGGCCTCAATGACAATATTTTTTTGACACCACTTTTAAATCTAAGGTTGGCGAAACTGTGAGTTGTTTGAAACATTTAAATTAACTATAGTTTATGAAAAAATACACTCATGGCTTTATGTTTTACATCTTATATAGTTTGAAAAATGCATACTTGAATATGGGCCTTTCATAGATTAAATAATTTCAATGGGTTTATTAATGTATCAGAAAATAGCATTTAGGATTGGTTTTATTCAATTACTATTTGAGATTTGTAGTATTACATGCATTTTATTTTATGCGTTCACCATATACTTTGGGTAATTTCCCTTTTAAATATTAGTATTTGTTTTTATCAATGAATTGCATCAGTTATATTTGTGTGTGTGTGTGTGTGTGTGTGTGTGTGTGTGTGTGTGTGTGTGTGTGTATATATATATATATATATATATATATATATATATATATATATATGTATATATAAAAATATATGGATAATTGATTTAACATGTTGATTGTCTGATGAAGTCTGAGGAATACTTGGATGAAAACGCTGCTTGTTTTTTTACTGAATTGCGTTAAAAAACAATAAATCCAGGAGACGACTTTTACAGCTATGAGTGGTGCCGTGCTACTTTTTATCTTGTTTTTTACTGACTTGCGTTAAAGATCAATAAATCCAGGAGATGACTTTTACAGCTACGAGTGGTGTAGTGCTACTTTTTATCTTGTTTTTACTGAATTGCGTTAAAGAACAATAAATCCAGGAGACGACTTTTACAGCTACGAGTGGTGCAGTGCTACTTTTTATCTTGTATTTTACTGAATTGCGTTAAAGAACAATAAATCCAGGAGACGGCTTTTACAGCTACAAGTGGTGCAGTGCTACTTTTTATTGTCTTCTTCTTGGTTTTATGCCTGTAACATATACAGATTACACTTCATCTCAGCCACTAACAGATTTAGCTGTCTACAAATTAACACTCTCATCATAAAGAATATTCATATTTTCATGTCACTGATGTCTCCTTAGATCTGTAGGTATTACTGCTTTTGTGTGCAGATATTCATTGGTGTTAAGCTATTTTTGATGCACTTAATATTTTCTTTACTTCCTGCTGCTTAGTGCTCACTCTCACTGTTCCAAAAAGTGTACATACTCTTCTTGCTCACTCTCAATAGTGTTTCCACTGCAGGCTGTCACAACAAACCTTTCTATTTACTGATATCCCAAATTTCACACATTTCCTCGAGAAGCTAAATAAACCAGACTACCGCCAACAATATGTTTTATACCACAGTCATTTTTTGTGTAACCATGACTGTTGAATTTCAGTTTAAATGAATTTAGTTCTTACAGCAGGGATCAAGCATGAGATGCCCCTTTTCCCTGGAACATCAACAATGTAAATGAGATGATAACACTTGGTATGATTATACACAACCATCTAGTCATATGTATCACAGGGATGGGCTATGGCCTCAGAAAAAAAAGGTTTTAAATAGCTGAGCTGAAACGTCAAATTACAGGCAGGCCAGCAAATGTACAACCAGCCCATGGCAACAACACTGCATAAAGACAAAGATTATAAGAGATTCTCTAAAGTTAAAGACAAATCAGGTATGCAGATAAGACACCTTAACATCTGCACGTGCATAACTTGTAAAGTCTGATGAATAACAATGACTCTGGCTTTCAGTACAGGAAGGGCCAAGCTGAGCTGACAGGTATAATGCTGAGGAGATGAATTCATTATGCAGATATCATGACTCCTCAGTGAATAATATTCAATTGACTGTTCAGCAAAAGAAGATGAAGGAGGGTGATGCATATGCATGGGATTCCTAAGTCAGAGACAATGGCTTAGCATAATCACAGGAATCTTAACAATAGCATGAGATGAGCTATGAGATGTATCACAGAGGAAACCAGTTTTTAAACTGAAGAAAGACATTAATAATTACAAGGTGCTTGTGTCACAAAACAGTTGCATCTAAGCATGGACAGGTCACCAGATAGTACTTCAAAACAAATATACTTCATATTTGTGCAATCTCTATTCCACTGTACCATCTGACTATCAATTACTGCTTTCCTTACATGTGTACCCTACAGACTGCTTATGCAAGTCACATAAAAAAAGGCACATCAAATAGAAGGTAGGCATTATGGCTGAGACTGACTCATGTTCACAGCATATTGTGGCATTTATACACAACTATGAAATATACTAAAGTCTTCTTATTTTTCCGGTTAGAGGTCGCCACAGCGGATCACCTGTCCACTCATGATTGACAGTGGAGTTTTATGGTGCCAAGGTGCCAGCCTGGCGCCCAACCTTCCACAGAAGGCACACACATGCACACACGCACACACTCACACCTAGGGCCAATTTGGAGTGTCCAATCCACCTACAGCATGTCTCTGGCATGTGGGAGGAAACCATAGTACCCAGAGGAAACCTACGCAACCACAGAAAGGACATGCAGACTCCACACAGAAGGCACCCCAGCCGAGAATTGAACCAGAGAACCTCTTGCTGTGAGGCGGCAATGCTAACTGCTGCACCACTGTGACCGCCCCATAAAATATATTAAAGTACAGTCATCAAAATACGCAGCTTCCTGCATCAGACCACATAGCAATTTCATTCTGGCTTCCAGACACAGTGCAAAACACAATGTAATCTGCCATGTACAGTATGCACACTTAATGAGAAATTCATCTTCCAGAAGATGAATACTCAGACAGACATTGACTTATCCAGAACATGTTTGAAGAAGTAAAGCCACTGCTGTGTACTTAGGCATACTGATCACCTGTATGAAGCACCACTGGGAACCCCTTTCTTCAGCAATACCACTATAGGACCATTAATTCATGTGCAAGAGCCTTGCAACAGGATCTCTAATCACTACTGACAATTGGCCAAGTACTGTTAGAGATAGATGATATGACCCTTGTTCATGTGACTAGTATTCACTGCACATTTTCAACAACTTCTCCACTCAGTATACATTTTTCAAGAACATTCTTACCATGCTTCCTTGTTTTTTGTGGAATCAAAGATAAGAAGGTGTTAAATAGGAATTCTACTGCTTACTTATTTTATTTATTTTATTATTTTATTTTACATTTGCTTACCAGGATGGTCTGACTGGATATATGTCCATTTTCAGTGGAAGCCTGGGCAGAAAAGCTCCAAGTTAGTAGCTTACATTAGTAACATTTACAAATTAACATAGTTTACAGTCTTCGGTAAGGTTACAAACATTTATATAACATGGTTGGCACAATTAGTATAGGAAACTAAAAGTTTCACACAAGGTTTCACACAGATAAGGACTTTATCCCTTAACGAGCTCTAGATATGCCACAAAGCAAAGTCATATACATTTTAGAGTCAAATGACAGATTTAATCAGGCAAGGTATCCAATATCAGCGGGTAGGTGTTAGTCAGGTTTTAAACAGGGACATTGCCAGTACATTTGAAAGCGTAGTTTGAGGTTTTCTTTGAACTGGGTTACAGAGGGCTGGAGAGTAAGTTCAGCAGGTAGAGAGTTCCAAGTTTTGCCTACAGAGTTGATAAATAGAGAGTCACCAGCCACATTTATGCTTTTGGCTGTTTGAACTAACAGTTTGTCAGCAGAGCACAGTGACCTCAGGTTTCTGTAGGGATTAATGATCTTTTTTAGTGCTGGTGTCTTATCAGAGTAATTTAGAACTTTGTGGGCTATTATAAGTTGGTTGGTATTGGAGAAGACTAGTCCATTCAAGCCAACCTAGTTGAGTTACGTTGAGACAGTGGTGGGTCGTAAAGGTTGCACCTGTAGCAAATCTAGCAATATGGTTGTAACAGCTAGCAAGTTTGCTAAGAGTGGTTTTATTCAAGTTAGTGAAAAGGGGGGAGGCATAGAGTAGGATAGACAGTAAGTGGGAGCGAGCAATAGAAGTTCTTGCAAATGGAGTAAGGAAAGGTTTGATCCTATAGAGGGAGCCCAGTTTTTTGTTGATGGTTTTGATGGTTTGATTGATATGGGTTAGGGTATTGTCGACTGTGACCCCTAGGAGTTTGGTGTGAACACCTGGGGATATCAGTGTGCCAATATTGTATCTTATAGTAAAGAATGGTAGAGAGAACTTACAGGTGGGGGAAAAATTAGCAGCTTAGTTTTGTTGGGGTTTAAAATAAGCTGACAATTTGCAAACCATTTTTCAACATCATTGAAAGTATTCTGAAGCTTAGTTGGGGAGGAGACTGCAGAGATTAAAGTGGAGTCATCTGCGTGTTGGATGCAGGTGGCCTTGGGAGTGATTGTGGGTGGGTCATTGATAAAGACTGAGGAGAGAAGTGGTCCTAGTATGGAGCCTTGGGGGACTCCTAGTGTGATGGGTAGATGAGTGGATAGTGTATTCTGCCATAATACTGCTTGTTGTCTTTCAGATAGATAATATTGGAACCATTTAATCGCACAGTTATTTAGTGACAGTTTCTTCAGAGTATGAATAAGTGGTTGGTGGTTGACCATATCAAATGCCTTAGAGAGATCTTGGAAGAGAGCTGAGGTAAGTTTGTTATTGTTTTGGATTAGGTTAATGGAGTTAGAGAAGGATTGGAGGGCTGAGGTGGTGCTGTGGTTTGGCCTAAAGCCATGCTGAAAACTGGCCAGTAGTTTATTCTGGGTGAAATAGCGCATTAATTGGTTATAGACGCATTTTTCCATTATTTTGGCCAGTGGTGATAGTATGGCTATTGGTCTGTAGTTTGAGAGGTCTAATGAGTTCCCTCCTTTATGGAGAGGAATAATATGAGAAACCTTCCAGATAGAGGGGATGGTGGCTTTGGACAAGGTTTGGTTTATAATAATAGAAATAGGGTATGCAATGGCATCTGCCACTTTCTGTAGATATTCTGGTGGGAGGAGATCAGCTGCTAGGTTAGTAGGTTTTAGTTTGTTAATTATAGATCTGATGGTTAATATAGATACAGGCTGGAAGTTAAAGGAGAGTGGGGCAGTGGTCAAGGAGGAATCATGATTGGAGCAACTGGGAGCCAGCTGGCTAGCTAGTGATTGGATGGGCTTAGTAAAGAAACCGTTAAAGACATTTGCAGTTTTCCTGTGGAGATTTTAGGTTACAAGCTGATGGGTTGAGAGTGATAGATTGTCTGGGGTGGAGCAGTTTGTTTATTCCTGCCCTGAACATTTGAGGTTTGTTCTGATGTTTTTGTTGAAGGTGTTGATAGAAGTTTTTTTTCTAACAATATGGCTTTCTTAGTATCATTCCTTAGCTGCTGGAATTTAATATGGTCAAGTGGGTCTTTTGAGGTATGCCATTTGTCCCATTTATATCTTGCTATGATTTTGGTTTTGGTTACATTAGAGAGCCATGGGACAGTTTTAGGTTTGGCTCTAAGGGTGCGGGCAGGAGCATGGGAATCTAGATTGGTAAAGAATTTAGAATTAAAATAGGCTACAGCATCATCCAGTAGAAGATATTTTTAAGATGGTCCAATTGCATGCTTTGAGTTTGTTCTGAAAAGCAGTGGTGTTGAAGTTCTTGTTATTTCTAGTAGATTTATAGCGAATTTGGTGGTGGTTATCTACTTTATGCTTGATGATGTAAATGAGTAAGTGGTCACTTATATCATCTGGGAGGGTACAGGTGTTGTAGAGGTCTGGATGATTGTTGATAAGAATCCAGTCCAGAATACTACCTTTGTTGTAGGGTTTATTTATTCTGGTGGGTGAGAATATACATTGTGTATAGCCATGAAGGTTTATGGGTTGTGGGAGAGTCAAAGGAACAGTTTTTCCAATCAATATTAAAGTTGCCTAGCACCATAGTTTCATGGGGATACATGTTGGATAGCTATTGTAGGAAGTCCTCTAGGGTATTTGTATTATTGCCAGGGGGATATAAATGCAGGCAATGAATATAGATTTAATTTTGTTAAGCTGTAGTTTGATAACGAGAGTTTCAGCATTATTGAACAAGAGTACTGCTACTCCCCATCTTTCCTAGACTTACAGTCTAGTCTGAGTATGTTGTACCTTGGTAGGATAACGTCATTGTCTTTAGTTCCCGGTTTTATCCAGGTTTCTGTGAGACATAGCAAATCAGGTGAGTCGGCTGCTAAGAAGTTATGGAGATTATGGACCTTGTTGTTTATACTCCTGATATTTAGGTGACAGGTCAGGAGAGAGTTATGGGGTTCTTGTAGTTGGCCAAATGTTAGAAGGGGTAATGGGCTGGGAGATAGTGCTTGTGGGAGGGATAGAACCAGGGTTTAGGTGGATGTCTCCATCCCTTATCAGATTGCATTGTACAGTAATTATTAGTTTCAGGGCTTTGCTAATTATTTTATGATAATATCTGATTTTGGGTGAGATAGACCATAGTCTGGTTAGTTGGTGGTTGTTAAGTGTAGAAACGTCAGGTATGTAGAGAGCTATGACTTGATTTATTTATTTATTTTATTTATTTTACATTTGTTGACCGGGCTAGTCTAGCTGGATACATATCCTTTTTCAGTAGAGGCCCGGGGAGAAAAGCTCCAAACAAAAAGAAAAGAAACACAATACATTTAAAAGTGAATAGTAAATAGCATAACATAGAGACAAATAGTTAGAGAAAACAGTGTGCTTACATATTGGTTAAATAACAATCACATAATTGAATAGATAATCTTGAAGATAGTTTACGTTGTGGGGTTGAGAGGTTAAGTTAGTAAAATCTGGGATAGGGAAGAGTCAAAGGTGGATTAAGACAATTGAGGTTAGTCTGGTTTAGGACATGGGCATGACCAGTGGGACTTGAAGAATTCTTTGAGGTGATTTTTGAATTGATTTTTGATCTGTTTTATTTAAAGTAGGAGTAGTGTTGGTTTGGGAGAAAGGGTGGTGAAAGCCAAGGTAGGGCTGATTTTCATAGGTGGTGAGGAGATATGGAACGAGCATTATTGGAATTAGTAACATTATTTGTCTCATTTTGATAGTTAACATAGCACTTGGCTAAGGTATGTGGATTAGGTATACAGAAGGATTAGTTGCAGGAAGGGGTGGTGTTTGGAAGTATGGGCTATCTGTGATAGGTTGTGGAAGGGGTGTGGTTTACTGATCTTTAAATTTAGCACCACTGGGGGTGGGTGCAATTTGGGGGTAGGGAGCGGAGTGGGGCTAATCCAGACCACAAGGTACCTTATGTGTAAACCTGTGAGGTAAGGATTAAAGGCTTTCCTTTTTCTGAATCCTTTTTATTTGGCAAATAATTTTTAAGTTCAACTGCAGTTTCTTCTGTTGCTTATACCAACATATGCAGCAGTTAAATGAGCGACTTCTGGAGTTAGGTGAAAGGGATTTTCTTAGTTTCAGTTAGCGACTGCTGATTCTAGTCTGAGAAACTAAGCAAAATGAGTTCAGGTAGTTCAAGGGGCTGTGTCCTGGTGCTGTGGACCCAGAGAAAGTAAAGTGCCTGCTACAGTATTGCACACTAAGTTTAATAATAACCTTCATAGATTGTTTAGGGGACAGATGGACTAGCTTCCCGTGAAGTCGCTGGGCTGTTGAGATCTATGGTGTTGCAGAGCAGAGCCGTGGGGGGATACACCTGGCAGATGGACAGAGAAAAAGATTTTTCAGGTTGTAATCACAACATATGTAGCTTAATACAATCTCTATACATTCTCTGAAAACACTGATTATTTTAAACAAACAGTTGAAGAGTCTAGGACTATAATATTACTCCTATTACTTTTCATCAACTGCCAAAAACATAGATTGTGGTAAGATTTGAATACACTCTACAAAGTGTGTATACATCCCTAATGGCTCTGTGTCTGCCAGAAAGGTCAGCAGTCATATTTGAATAAGTTACTTGCCTGCCGGTGTGTAGTTGTCCATCCTGGGTTATCTTCAATAGCACTGTTGAGTGAAAACTGGATGTAAAACCAATGAACCCACCAAGCATGGACTGAGAATTGCTACTCAGTGCAGGTTCACTGACAGGATGCAGCTTGGAAATGGATGACATGATGGTAATGAGGAGGCTGGACTTCCTATGTATCCAGGAGACAAAATGGAATGGGAGTACAGACAAGCCCCTTGGCTTGGATCCAGAGTCTACTACTCAGGAGGAGGACAGGTTAGAAATGGTGTGGAAATACTTGTGAGAGAAAGCTACAGAAGGCAATGAGGGATATCGTCAGAATTAGTGACAGACTCATGGCAATCATATTTCAGTGTAATGATAGGGCAGTATTCATAATCTCAGCCTATGCCCCACAGCATGGTTGTGATACTGAGGAAAAGAGAGCTTTCAGACAGCAGTTACAGGACCTACTAGATAAAGCAGGACAGCATGAATTGGTGTTGATAATATGTGACTTGAATGCACATATTACAGGCAGAAAGAGCAGGATGTGAGGACTGCCTGGCTCCACATAGGTAGGGCAACAGGAATAAGGGAAAGGCCATTCTAGACGTCTGTCTAGCAAGTGGCCTGATAGTAGTCAATACATGGTTTGGAAAGAGAGACAATCTCATATTCACATACAAGAGTGGCCAATATGCAACTCAGATAGACTTACCCTAGTAAGGAAAGGGTACTAGGGTATAATCAATTATTCCAAAGTGATGCCCAGCAAAACAGTCATCCAAGAACATAAACCACTGGTTGCCACAATCAGCTGCAAGCAGTGGTCAGAGAGGGCTCTAAGGTCAACGCAGAAGTTGACTGAAGAGAAAGTATAACAGTTCTAGGAATTACTCTGGGCTCTAGCACCCCACGAACAGCAGGACATAGGTGTAGTTGAAGAATGGCATCACCTAAAAACAGTAAGTGTGAGGACTACAGAACCGATGTGGCCAAATCCGGTATGTTAATACGGTACATAAGGAAAGTGGGTGGTAGAATGCAGCAGTCCAGGAACTCTGCAAATGAAACACAGAGTGCAAAAGAAAGTGGGAGATGCAAAAGGCCAACCAGGCTAGGAAAGAATACAGGCTGCATAACAAAGAAGCTACAAAAGGAGTTGTAATAGCACAGAAAAGGGCATTGAAGGCACTCTACCAGCTTCTGCAATGAAACTCAGTAGGTGGCACAAAGAAACTACATCAGGATGCAAGGCCATGACCAAAAGATAAATAATATAGTCCAACACCCTTCATAAGGGATGCCAGCAACAAAATTCTCACCAGTCTGCAGAATATCAAAGGGACACAGGAGTATTTCCAGCAGCTTCGGAATGACAATAACCTCACAGATGGGTACTGCACCAGAAACAGGCTATGATACGAGATGAACAGGATACCACCCTGGAAGAAGAAAGAATATCACTAAGGAAACTGAATTCAGGGAAAGCAGCAGGCTTAGAGGAGGTCATAGCAGAGAGCTGGGCAGTATTGTGGTGGTTCAAAGCCCCAAAAACATTGTTAGAATTAGTGCAGGCTAAGTACAAAGACCTAATGGCTCAAGTACATCTCACTTCTGGGTCAATCAAGGCATCCATAAGTGGAGCCGTTTTTTCTTTCTAAAGCAGAAAAGGTTATAGAACACTGCAAATTGCCAGCTACTACTGCAAATGTGTAATTTCTCCAGTGGGAAAGAAACTAATCTCCCCACTTTAAAGGCTGTCATGCAGAATGAGGTGATGCAGATGGAAGTGGTGCAGTTCCCTGGTTACAAACCACATTACTCACAACTTATCTTGCTCACGTTTTTTTTCATTTACCCTATCTATAGTTTTGATGTGACTGGCATTTCCACAATGCTTGTGCACCAGTCGGTAAAAAAATGAAAAAGAGCATTTCTGATACTTTGTGCAAACAAAATTCAAAATGACAAACTGCATTTACCTCTTACTTGCAAATCCAAGTAGCTGACATCTGAGGGATTTGTCATGATAGGATATATAGAGATACACACACAGAGGCCATTCAGCACACACGGGAGCATCAACAAAGCTAATGTGATGACACCACTTACACAAACATCAACTCATATGTTCCCATGGGATGGGCTATGGCTGCATAAAAAGAAAAGGGTGCAGAGGGCAAAGTTTTGGTTTTAAACCACTGAGCTGAAACAGTAAAGGCAGGCCAGCAAATGTCCAACAACACTGCATAAAGACAAATATTATAAGAGATACTCTAAAGTTAAAGACAGATCAGGTATGCAGATAAGATACCTTTCAGGTATCTTAACATATACAAGTGCATTACTTGTGAAGCCTGATGAATAACAAAGACTCTGGCTTCCAGTACAGGAAGGGCCTAGCTGAGCTGACAGGTATCATGCTGAGGAGATAAATTCATTATGCAGACATCACAACTCCACAGTGAATAATATTCACTTGACTGTATAGCAGCAGAAGATGAACGAGGTGTGATGCATATGCATAGGCACCTTAAGTCAGAGAAAACAGCTTAGCATATTCACAGGAATCTTAACAATAGCATCTGGTGAGGTAGAAGTATCACAGAAGAAACCAGTTTTTAAACTGAAGAAACACATTAATAATCACATGGTGCTTGTGTCAAAACAGTTACATCTACGCATGGACAGGATACAAAAAAGTAGCTGAAAGCAAATATACAAGCACATTTGTGCAATCTCTATTCCAATGGCAAAGAAATCTTAAGCACATTCAGTACATGGAGATTTGAGGCCATATCAATATCTTGTTACACGAGGGAATCTTGCAGTTCAACATAATGGAACTAATAGAGATCACAGATGATATCAGTACCATGTTGGGCCATCTCACTATCAATTACTGGTTTCCTTACATGTGTATCATATAATAGACAGCTTATGCAAGTGACATCAGAAAAAGCATTTCACCAAATGCAGCTAACTATTTTGGCACTGGTTCTCTAATAGCCAAAGAGAAGAGACAATTACACAAAGATGTGTGATGGTGAGAAGCACCTAAGCAAAAGAAACACTGCTCATGACATCCTTATGGGGAATTTGTCTCCCACACTGGCAGTTCCCTTTTCTGGGTGACATGTCACCCAACAAGTAAAGAAAAAACAAGATAAGAAGAAACACCCCAATAAAACAAATCATAGCCAAATCAAGCAAAATGGCAGTTGCAATCCACAGTTCTATCTTGGTTGCCAAGTCACATCAACAACATGCCATGGCTTCTTGTACAGTACAATAGAAAAAACAAGCAACATGTACTAACAGCTTAGCATTTTGATAGTTTACACAGTACTGTTCCATTAAAATAGCAGAGCTATGACACTGCTGCCAAATGGATGTCATCAAGTTGCTAGACAAAAAAAAAATGACTGAGGTCCTTGAACAAGCAGCGCATTACTTGTGTGTGAATTTTGAAAGTTTGCTAGGGTGATCCAGTTTTAGATTTCATCAGGGCAAGCACAAGCACAATCTTTGCCATCATAATGCATTAGCAATCAATAATGGCTAACAGGCTGCGTGTTATTGTGTAAATAACACTCATCTAAGGGGTTTATGAGGCCCAGTGCCCTACATCATTTACACAGTAACACACACCCTGGAGGGCGTTATTGCACTTAGACAATGGGCTCGGTGTGCTTTACTGTGTAAATAACACTCATCTAAGGGGTTTATGAGGCCCAGTGCCCTACATCATTTACACAGTAACACACACCCTGGAGGGCGTTATTGCACTTAGACAATGGGCTGTATGTAAACTTTTACTTTACTTACCTTTTTTATTGCTGTAATTTTTTAATATATATTTTTGACATAAAGTAGTTCCTCCACCCGTTTTTAATATTGTCTATGACAGATGACAGGGTAAAGGGCTGAACAGCTACACTAATCCCTTTGCACTAAGGGGGGGCCATCAACTGACCCTAGGAACTACAGAAGTGTAAGTCTAACCAGCCATATCTGCAAGGCCATGGAAAGTATTATCACGGACCTTATCAACAAGGACATTTGTGACCTCCAAACACTGGACCCAACCCAGTTTGGCTTCATTAAAGATAGACCATGCTTACTAAACCTGGTAGACTTCTTTGGGAATGTCACCAAAGCCATGGATAAAGGTAAGACAGTGCACACAGCCTATCTTAACCTTGCCAAGGCTTTCAGCACAATTCCCCACTCTGGCTTCTCTACGAAAATCTCCCAGATGGGGTTTAACCCTTACATTACTAGATGAGTAACTAATTGGCTTACTGACAGTACATACTGTCAAAATAGGTGACTCCACCTCCACCAGTAGACCCATCACCAGTGAAGTACAACAGGGGTCTGTGTTGGGCCATTTACTGTTTGGTATCTATTTCTCAGAAGTCCAGGGCAAAGTAAACGGCATTTGGCTTGCCAAGTTCACTGATTGCAAACTGGGAGCAATCTTTGAGTCCCCCAATGTTGTCAACATATTACAAGAAGGGCAAACCTAAAGAAATGATTGGTGCCAAAGCCATGGTCTGAAACTAATTGAAAAAAAAAAAAACATTATTTTTCCCTTTGGTAAAATGGAATTCCCTAAAAGTTACAATATTGCCAGCACCCATCTGAGTTCCAACCCAATGGTGCAAGATTTGGGAACACCAATTGATAGCAATCTGAACTTTGATCACCAAGTTTCCATAGTGGTAAGGAAAGCCTTCTAAGTAGCGCACCTCATAAGCAAGGGCATAGCATCCAAGTCAATGGATGTTATACCTCCACTGTACTCGTCCCTCATCAGGCCACTAATAGGGTATAACAGACCCTTTAGCAAGTACCTCATGAGACACCTGCAGCAACTGGAGAGACCTGAGAGGTTTCTCACTAAGAAAATACAGGGACTCCAAACCATGACCTACGTGGACAGGCTGAAATCCTGTTACTTTACTCTGTATCTTACAGGCTGCTGAGAGGTGACTTGTGTCTGTTCTATAGGATAATCTCCAATCCTGCCCTAATGGAAATGTTGCACATCCACAAGTCAAATGGCTCAAGAGTCACTTGCTCTAGGGTTCTCAACCTAGCTTGTGACATTAACAGATCACGCTGGAGAGACAGACATGTCTCCAAGTAACTGCTGCTTCTCTGGAATAGACTATCTATTCATGTAAGACAGAGCTCCTCACTGACCCTATTCAAATTCAACCTAGATAATTGGATGGGAGATCACAAATTCACCCCTGGGGTGGCACTCATGTCCCTCATGACAGGGGTAGCCAGTGTTGATTACAGAACTGCTTTGTTCATAACTTTGTTCTGTGAGCTATGCAAAAAAGAACAAATGGGGACACTTGGGATTAACATAGCTTGACTCATAAAGGCCCTAGGGATGCTAGCCTAGTAACCACCTATGAACATATGATGTCATATACATAATTGATGTTGGAGGAAGTATTTTTTCACCTAGAAAATTATATTTTCAAAAAAAAAAATTCTGGATATTTAGTTCAGATTTTTTTTTTTTTTTGGGGGGGTCTCTTACTCCTAAAATGGCTAGTTTGTTCCAGTCATTGAGGAGTGAAATCAATAAATAATGACATACAATTGAGTTTCAGACTTTAATTCCTTCTGAAATAAATCCTGTTATTCAAGAAACTTTGTAATTTTATAAGAGCAACATTTTAAACTTTATTCCAACTTTGAGTCTTCGTGCCCCCTTTATTTTAGGCTTTATACAGATTTCTTGAGCTAGAAGGTCAAGAGGTACCTCCTGACTGCTGCCACTGCTAGATCGATCTTACTCACCCCCCCACAAAAAAACACATTTGTAGTTCAGAAAATGCATGCTAACACAAATTCTGTTAATCAAGCAACTATAAGAATAATATTTAACATATGTTGCCACTTCTGAGTCTTTGTACCCCTTTCAAACCTCTCAGCTGCCCAGAATTTTGCAGAATGTCCAGATTACTGCATATTATTTATTGGTCTTTTCCTCATAAAATTTGTAGTTTTCTGGAGATCGAAGTCACTACATACAGACATGCATTTGAGCTTCAGACATCATATCCTTTCGAAAATGCATACTAACAAATCCTGTAATTCTAGCATCTTTGAGTTTATAAGAAGAGCATTTAAACATTTTCCCTGGTTTTGGGTCCTATTATTATAGTCTGTGACCGGATTTCTTGCTTCTGGAGGTAGAGAGGTGTAGACCTGTTTATTTCACGGGTAGCTTGGGCTTAGAGGTCGAGAGGTATGCAAACCTCTTTGATCTGCTACTGCTTCTGCCACTGATTGATAGCTGTCACTCTTCACAAGCATGCATACACAAACACACTTTAGCTCTCGCTCTTCACAAGCATGCATACACACAAACACACTTTAGCTCTTGCTCTTCACAAGCATGCATACACACAAACACACTTTAGCTCTCACTCTTCACAAGCATGCATACACACAAACACACTTTAGCTCTCACTCTTCACAAGCATGCATACACACAAACACACTTTAGCTCTCACTCTTCACAAGCATGCATACACACAAACACACTTTAGCTCTCACTCTTCACAAGCATGCATACACACAAACACACTTCAGCTCTCACTCTTCACAAGCATGCATACACACAAACACACATTAGCTCTCACTCTTCACAAACATGCATACACACAAACACACTTTAGCTCTCACTCTTCACAAGCATGCATACACACAAACACACTTTAGCTCTCACTCTTCACAAGCATGCATACACACAAACACACTTTAGATCTCACTCTTCACAAGCATGCATACACACAAACACACTTTAGCTCTCGCTCTTCACAAGCATGCATACACACAAACACACTTTAGCTCTCATTCTTCACAAGCATGCATACACAAACACACTTTAGCTCTCATTCTTCACAAGCATGCATACACACAAACACACTTTAGCTGTCACTCTTCACAAACATGCATACACACAAACACACTTTAGCTCCTACTATTCACAAGCATGCATACACAAACACACTTTAGCTCTCACTCTTCACAAGCATACATACACACAAACACACTTTAGCTCTCACTCTTCACAAGCATGCATACACACACACTTTAGCTCTCACTCTTCACAAGCATGCATACACACAAACACACTTTAGCTTGCATTCTTCACAAGCATGCACACACAAACACACTTTAGCTCTCACTCTTCATGAGCATGCATACACACAAACACACTTTAGCTGTCACTCTTCACAAGCATGCATACACAAACACACTTTAGCTCTCACTCTTCACAAGCATGCATACACAAACACACTTTAGCTCTCATTCTTCACAAGCATGCATACACACAAACACACTTTAGCTCTCACTCTTCACAAGCATGCATACACACAAACACACTTTAGCTCTCACTCTTCACAAGTATGCATACACACAAACACACTTTAGCTCTCGCTCTTCACAAGCATGCATACACACAAACACACTTTAGCTCTCGCTCTTCACAAGCATGCATACACACAAACACACTTTAGATCTCACTCTTCACAAGCATGCATACACACAAACACTTTAGCTCTCACTCTTCACAAGCGTGCATACACACAAACACACTTTAGCTCTCACTCTTCACAAGCATGCATACACACAAACACACTTTAGCTCTCACTCTTCACAAGCATGCATACACACACACATGCAGAGAAAACATAAACACACATACAAACAGACACATACTTATCTTTTATTATTTCTTATTTTACTTTTACACTCATTAAACAACAAAATCGCTACATAGTGAGTGTAAAATAAGTGCTCGATCGATCTCACTGATACTGTCATGCCAGCATTATTTCTTCTGATACTTATTTTTAAGGTTTTGTAATGTGATCGCTATTTAGTTATTAAGGTACCGATCACATTACAGAGCCTTAATTAAAAATAAGAATCAGCAAAACAAGACATTAAGGCAGCGGGTGGAACATGGTAAACAAAATAGTTATTAATGGTTTCTCTAATGCAATCATTACTTTAAAAGCTAAGAACATCACAATCACATTACAGAACCTTAAAAAAACATAATTATCAGAGGATAAGTGTATGTCAGACAACAAAACTGTAAGGGCAGTGAAGAGTGCTAACAACAGATACCTGTATTAAAAGAATAAAAATTGCTTGCAGGAGATCACTGGCTTCTCTCTACTGCTGGTCATTTTAAGATCCTTCAACAAAACAGATGCACCTAACAACTACAGTGAGCAAAATAGCTCCCACAGATGCCCACGTTTGTCTTCTATTGGCTGCAATAGCCATATCAAAACTATGTGATGCATATTAAATTAGCAGGGGCATTGTCAGGGTGAAAGGAACAGAGGAGGGTGGTTTGTGGGTGGTCCTTGGGCAGCAACAGAGTAAACAGTGAGAAAAAACAAAGGGTGGTATTACTGAGACACTGCAGTGCCTGTATGAATTGTACAGCTCTGCGAGAATGCCACAGGCTTAAAGATAGATGAAAGTGCTGGAGTTGTAAGTGCAGGGAAAGGAAAAAGTCAGAATTGTTATTTTCTGTAGCACTCTGTATGGTCTATGGTGCAACAGTAAAACAGTCGGGAAGAAACATTTTTTAAATTGAGGTAACTTCTGAGGAAGCACGTAGTGGTCCTTTAATACAAACTAGGACCATCTGTTCATAGTGAAATGCTTGGCTATCGGACTATTTATTTATTTATTTATTTATTTTATTTATTTTACATTTGTTGACCGGGCTAGTCTAACTGGATATATGCCCATTTTCAGTAGAAGCCCGGGGAGAAAAGCTCCAAGCATCAGCAGTGACAAAGAATACAATATTTAGTAATAGTCAAGTGAATTACAATATATTGTATACATTGGGCTGAACAAGAATTTTAGTAGGTTTAAGCTAAGATCAAATACAGAGAGCAAAAAACATAACTTTTTTTTTTTTCAGTACTAACAAGGAAATTATTAATTACAGATAGGTGACATAAAAAGTAGAGTAGGGAAGTATAGAGAGAGCAGGAAGGTGAAAGAGATATCAGTCAGGGTTAGAGCAGGGACAAAGCCAGTGAGTTGTAAGATATTCTTTAAGATGTTTTTTAAATAGAAGAGTGGAAGCAAGGGTGGAAAGTTCAGTAGGAAGCTGGTTCCAGATTTTACCTACTGTGTTGGTGAAAAGTGAGTCCCCAGCTTTGTTATTTGATTTAATAGTGGAAACTAGAAGCTTATTAACTGAGCGTAGTGTTGCAAGATTTTTGTAGGGTGCAATCAGATTAGTGAGGATAGGGGTATTATTCGGGTGGTACAGGATCTTTTGGCTGATAACAAGTTGTTGACAAAGTAGTTGGTTCTGCAGTTCTAGCCATCCCAGTTGTTTTAGGTTGAGACAGTGGAGTTCTAAAGGTGGTGCCAGTGGCAAATTTGGCTATGTTATTGTAACTGGTGGAAAGTTTTGTGAGGTTGTTTTTTGTTAGACTGGTATATATTGCAGATGCATAGAACAGGGTAGAGATAAGGTGGGTATGGGCAATAGTTATTCTGGCTGAAGGGGAAAAGAAGGGTTTGATTTTGTAAAGGGTGCCTAGTTTTTTGTTGACAGACTTTATTGTATAATTAATGTGGTCATCAAAACTAAAGTTATTATCAATTGTTACTCCCAGTAAATGGGATGAAGAGTCTGGGGATATGTTAGTTGCGTTGTTAGAGGTTATTGTGAAGTGCAGTTGAGGTGGCTTATGAGTAGGAGCAAAGAGCAATAATTTTGTTTTTTTGGGGTTCAGGAGGAGGCAGTGTTGCATGAACCAATTTTCAACACTGTTAAATACTGTTTGGGTGAGGGACTGGAGAGAGGTTATGGACTTGGCTGAACAAATTAAAGTAGAGTCATCTGCATATTGTATGCAGGTGGCCTGAGGAATTTTGGTATGTAGGTCATTAATAAACAATGAGAAGAGTAGAGGTCCTAAAATAGAGCCTTTGGGTACTCCAGTGTTCACAGGGAGGGATTTAGAAAGATTATTATCCCATAGTACTGCTTGCTGTCTGTTTTCCAGTTAGGATTTATACCATTGTAATGCTTGTGGGTCAAGAGATTGGGCTTTTAGAATGTCTATAAGCATATTATGGTTGACCATATCAAAGGCTTTTGAAAGGTCAATAAATAGTGCAGAGGAAAAAGTGTTATTGTTATGATTTTTTTTTATGGAGTCAGAAAAAGATAGTGGGGCAGTTGTTGTGCTATGGAATGGCCTAAAGCCATGTTGGCAGTTGGCAAGTAGATTATTTTGGAGAAGGTGGTCAAGTAGTTGTCTGTGTATACACTTTTCCATTATCTTATCTATTGGAGACAGTAAGGCGATAGGCCGAAAGTTGGAAAGTTCAGTAGATGACCCACCCTTATGTAGAGGGATGATGTGGGATACTTTCCATATGGAGGGGATTTTGCTTTCTAAAATTGTTCTTTTTATAAGGATGGAGATGTGATAGGCAATAGCTTTTGCTGCAATATGCAGGTATTCAGCTGGAAGACAGTCAGCAGAAGGGGTGCATGGTTTTAGTTGTTGAAGGAGTTTGCAAATGAGGGATGTAGGTATTGGTTATATTTGAAAGGTTGGAGAAGGAGTCTTAGTGGTATTTAATGGGGATGTGGTAATAGCTGGTAAAGTATTGGTTAGGGTTTGAATGGCTTCAGTAAAGTAGTTATTAAAGGCATTAGGAATTTGGTTAGAGTTATTTTGAAAGGGCAGGAGTTTTAGAGTGTCCTGGCTGAAGAAGTTTGTTTATGCCAGACCAGAATTTTTGTGGTTTTTGTTGATGGGTTTGTTGGAGATAAAGGTAATAGTCTTTTTTTGTCTCTGAGAATATCTTTCTTGGTGGCATTTCTTAACTGTTTAAAGTAAAGATGATCTGATGGGCATTTGGAGATTCTCCATTTGGCCCAATTTTATTTCTGAGGAGGATCTTTTGCCTAGTTTGTTTTGTGAGCCGGGGGCAATTTTGGTCCTTAGTCGGGAAGAGCGATAGGGAGCGTGGTAATCTAGGATCTGAAGGAATCTAGTCTTAAAGTAGGTCACTGCTTCATCAAGTGGAAGATGAGACATAGGTGACCAGTCACATGCTTTCAGATCACTTTGAAAGCTCTCTGGATTAAAAAATGTTTTGGATTGGAAGGTTTAAAATTATTAGTAGTTGGGCTATGGATTCTTTGTTTAATAATATAGATTAGCATGTGGTCACTAATATCATCAGGAAGGGTTCCTGGTTTATAAGTATCAAGGTGGCTGTTGAGAAGGATCCAGTCTAGGGTGGTTTCCTTACTGCTTGGCTTATGGATTCTAGTAGGAGTGGTTATAATTTGTGAGAATCCATAAAGATTTATATGATTGGTAGGATTAGGGGAACTGCAGGTAGCCCAGTCTATATTAAAGTCACCTAATACAATGGTTTCCTGAGGTAGGTGGGTAGCAAGGAGAGTATTGATATTATTTCCAGGGGGGAGATATGTGCAAATTAGATAGATAGATTTGGAGTTGTTGATTTGAAGTTTGGCACTAAGTTTCTGACTTGGTATCCGATGGTAGAAGCACACTGAAGGGTGAAACTTGGAGTTCAGATTTATACATAATGGCTACACCTCCACCCTTTTTGGTTTTACGGTCACATCTCAGGATATTATATCCAGAAGGAGTAATCTCCTGGTCCAGAGTTGAGGGCTTTAGCCATGTCTTTGTAATACAGAGAATATCGAATGAGTGCACATCTAAGAGTGTGTGTAGGTGGGTAATTTTATTGTTAATGCTACAGATGTTAAGGTGAGCTATTAGGAGGGAGTTAGAGGGTCTATTTAAGGTAGTGATAAGAGGAGATGTTAGGTTGTGTAGGTTATTGGGAATATCAGTATTGGGGCCAGGGTTTGGATGAATATCACCATCTAATAGGGGGTGTTGTTGAGGATATTGTACAAACTTAAGGATTTCGTAGAAATTGTTTGGGGATTTTTTTATAAGGAAGTAAGTAACATGGGTAGCTCTATGGTATTTTGGTAATATATAGATAGAAGTGGAGGTTATGTTACTGTGGTTGAGGTAGTTTATGGAAGAAATTGGTAGAGTTTGCTGGTAGGGGTGGTGTTGTTCAGGAAGAGAGAAGTGTTCAAAAAAGGTTAATGTGTATGGGACCACCCACAAACGACCCTCCTCTATGACCTCTACCAGCCAAAACACTAACCAGATCAGACCCAAACCCTATACCTTACAACTGTAAGGTTAGTACCTGAAGCATTATATGAATCCTCCTCACATACCTGTCAATGCAAATGCTCCCACCTCAGACAACCCAGTATGGATGTGTAAGGAGGTGTACATGTGGCTCATAATTCACAATGTTCTCAAGAACAACAGTCAACGGGAGCATGGAACAAAAAAGAAATAACTCAATACAATCAGGGACTCTATTAGAATTATAAACATTAAACTCAGGATCTACACTAATCCTAAAAATGACCAGCCAATAACACTGGCCTCTTGGAGTTGGGCAGCAGATATTTCTGTTATGCAACAATACCCATGCTGAAGACCTACCTACTCTCAAGCTCAGCTATATACATATATATATATATATATATATATATATATATATATATATATATCAACACACTAACCCTCCTGTCACTCCTCATGCATATCTTCAATAAGACGAAGAGGCTTGGGTGTTGATTTAAGTAGTTCATTACATACAAACACATCAGGATGGAGGATTGGAGCATAAACTTAAACAAACTAACAAAATGACTGATTATTTCACTCATATATGCTTACACTCTGGCTGCTCAGTCAGAATGGCACTGCTGCCTGCACATGCTCTGTACTTATATACACATGCCCACTGACTGGAAAGCTTCTTAAAGGTACAACACATACTATGGTCTACACCCCCACATCACATCCTGATCTCACATCTCCCATCATACAGACTCATTCTTTTCCAACCTGCTAAGAGGCAGCAGTTCTTGAACCAAACAAGACTTCTTTGGATCTAAATAAAATTATCTTTGCAATCAGCTGTATCAGGTAGAAAGATTTCCCAACCACCATTACAAAATGATAGTCAAAGTCCAGGGAGTTATCTACCCATGGTCCAAGATACCTCACAATGCTTACATTTTGAAGTGGGATGCCATCTACACTATAATCTGGATGTAGGGCTGTTTACCAAATGCAATAATATTGCATGTTTAGGCATTTAGATTTTGCAAATTGTATTCACTAGTTATTGTCATGTGTGAGTTCATGTTGGAGCATCTGCTCATCATAGGAGGATTTGAGGATGACACTTACTTGGCAGTGATCTACAAATGTGGTTTGCCAGAGAGACCTAGTTTTAATTTACAGATTTATGAACCAAAGGCTGAAGTGGTAGTGAATGAATCCTTGAGGAAATCCCCTGGCCATCTTCATGCTCGCTAAGGATTCACCTGCTACTCTCATGATGCTGGTTCTATCCCTCATCCAATTTGCTATCCACTAACTTGAAAGGAGGTGACTTGGAACTCATTTAGCATGTTGCTATGTGGTATAGTATCAAATGCGTTAGCCAGGTTGAGGTATGATGTATAGACACCATAACCTCTGTTTACTACTGGCATTACTCTCAAAGAAATTCACCAGATTCATTATACAGGATTTACCCTTAGCAAAGTCAAATTGCAGGGGGTCAAGTCTTACCAGATTTTGATATCTTAGATTAGATGAGTTATGACATGTTTTCTGGCTTTGCAGATGATCCTTGTCAGACTAATGGATGTGTAAGCCCCTGGGTCTGTGAAGGGGACACCCTTGTGAAGTCTTATCACAACAACTGTGTGCCATACCACAGAAACAAAGGCAGTTGTCAAGGTCAGGTTGAATAGCTGTACATGTGGGTCCACTAGAGCTTGTTTGCGCTGTTTAATATACAATTGGGGATCAGGCCCCATGGAGGATTATTTTTTGTTTTAGAAGGTATCTTTAGTAAGTGTTCTTTGGTTATGATAGGGGGTCTGACATTCAGTGGGGTAAGGGATTTTTGTAATCTTGTCTCTCAAGTAAAACTTAAATGGAATTTGTTTGTTAGTATATTGCTGCTATCCAGTGGATATGAACAGGTACTGTCATTTTGAATAAATTTTGAACAATGCTGGGCATTACTCCTTTGTTTCCTAATGTAACTAAACGAACATTTGCAATTATCTTTAGCTTCTGATGCTTATATATGATCATGGGATGCCTTTTCTTTTCTTGAAGGTGCTTTTCACTTCTTTCAATAACTTCCTAATAGTAAATTTAATCTGGGGGTCCTTTGCTTTGATGTATATTTTAAGAAGTTTTATTATTGTATATTTTATGTACGTATGTGAGCCACCAGACTGAGTTACTGTTGAATTTTCCATTTTGTTTCGATGTGGTAGGGACTGTTAAGATAATGCATTTATCCAGGTGGGCATAGAATTTGTTTACATTACTACTTACCATGTCAGCATCTTGGGTAATAATGATAAACTTGAATTTTGAGACTTCATCATAGAATTGTAGAAGGTTAGTCCATTTGAGGTCCTTTAATGTAATATTTGCATCTGATAGTTAAGGGATTTGGAGATTTTGAAGGAAAATGTTATCAGTTTGTCATTGGATTTAACTGGAAAGAGAATACCAGGAGGGTATTACACATTGATCCTGTGTTAGTGAGGACCAGGTCAAGAATATTTTACCCTGTAGTGTTTTTTTTTTTTTTGAAAATCTGATGCAGGGAGTTCTTGTTTATGAAATCTATATCCTGTATTTCAGGTATAGGCATTGCATTCTAGCTTATCATTGGGTAAGTCTCCTATGGTAATGGAATTTCTCTAAATTGTAAGTTCATTCATTATATTTAGGAATTTAATATAGTTTTCTGGTGGCATAGGGGGGCCCTGTAACATGCTATGATCTCCGTCTGTTTTGAGGAATGTGTTTTATATGAAAAAAGGAATTAATAACGTATGCTATATCCTGCTGAAAATGTCTTTCTTATCCCATAATTTACCTGTACTGAAAGTCAAAACAATATGCAGCTAAACATAAAAACATTATATGTGCTGTTATACAAGTTGTTTTTTGCCTTGACTGACTCAAAGCACATTCTACTTACACAGATGGTGTCCTATAGGGGGAAGAGTTGTACAGACCAACCACTTTGGGTATCTACTGTGGTACGTAGTATCCTCAAGATAGGCGAATATGGATCACAGAATGCATGCCGTGGCAGGGCTAGCCACTTGATGTTGTAAAATATGTCTCTAGGTGATTTGGTCCTGTTGACTAATGTCACTAAAATGGACATGTGTAGTTACCGGTGATAAGTGGGATGAGGACCTGGCCTACTCTGACCTACAACAGGGACCCTTGCTAATGGTGGGAAGAGTATAAGTGCCCCTGTTGGCCAGTGTGTGCCTGCCATAAAGCACAGCAGCCCTGAAACAATAAGTTACTGGCTGACTGGTGTCTAGTTGCTCAGACTGGGTTACTTGGGATAGCTCTGTTGAGTGAAAGCTGGACATAAAGTCAACTAACCTGCCAAACATGAACTGAGAATTGCTACTTTTAATGTAGGTTCACTGACAGGATGGAGCTTGGAAGTGGATGTCATGATGACAAAGAGGATGCTAGACATCCTATGTATCCAAGAGATGAGACGGAAGGGCAGTGCAGCAAAGCTACTTGGCTTTGGACCCAGACTCTACTACTAGTCAGGAGTGGGGCAGGCTAGAAATGTTGTGGGAATTGTGGTGAGAGAGAGGCTTCAGAAGGCAGTGATGGATATCATCAGACTTAATGACAGACTCATGGCAGTCAGACTCCAGTGTAATTATCGGGCAGTATTCATAATCTCAGCCTATACCCAACAGCAAGGTTGTGATAGTGAGAAAAATACTGCATTAATACATCAGTTGCAAGACCTACTAGTTAAAGCAGGGCAACATGAATTGGTGTTGATAATGGGTGACTTGAATGCCCATATCGGACAGACAGAACAGAGTATGAGGACTGCCTGGGTCCGCATGGGTGGGGCAACAGGAATAAAGAAGCAGAAGCCATTCTAGACTTCTGTTGGCAAATGGCTTGATAGTAGCCAACACATGGTTCAGAAAGAGAGACAGTCACAATATCACATACATCAGTAGCCGAACATGCAACTCAGGTAGACTTCCTCCTGGTAAGGAAAAAGCACTGGGGTAGAATCCATGATTGCAAAGCCATCCCCAGTGAAATAGTTGGCCCACAGCATAAACCACTGGTTGCCACAATCAGTTGCAAGCAGTGGTCAGAGAAGGCTCTAAGGTCAACAGATGCCAGGCTGAAGACCTGGATATTGACTGGAGAGAAATTACAACAGTTCAAGGAATTACTCAGGGCTCTACCACCCAAAGAAGAGGAGGAAATAGGCGGAGTCGAAGAAGAATGGCAGTACCTCAAAGCATGTGTTAGGACTACAGCAAAATATGTGGCCAAGTCAGGTATGGAAATAAGGTACGTAAGGAAAGCTGGGGGAGAAATGCAGGGAAGTCATCAAAAGATCAAGAAAATCATCTGTTTATATGGAATTCACTAGAAATAAATTAGTTATCAGATGTACAAAACATTCAAACAAATAACAATGAATGCCAAATTTTAACAATCAAATATTGTCTAGGCAACCTTTTCCCAACAGGTATCAAACACAGATGTTTAAAAGTATAACTGTCTGCACAATAGTTGCCTGATTCATCCACCCACACCAGAGTTGATTTCTTCACTGATGCTTCATACATCTAGAATTTCGTTTTTTTATTGGTTATTTTTCTTATCAAAGCTACTTATGGTGTCTGGGTATCCAGATTTTCCTAGGAAAGTGGCAGTGGTGTTTGGGCTATGCATGCCATTACACATTATTTGGGTGGGCTTCAGTGAGCTGTACATTGCATGATGGCTAGGCACAGTGCAGTTTGTGGATTTAAGTCTTTTGCTCTAACTTTTGGGTATAGTCTCTGTGTTACCTTTGCTATTTCCAGTACAGCAATAGCTCTCGCTTTACTATGGCATAGTCTTGAGGTACTTTGCTGTGCCAAGCTGCTAGTTCTGCTGCCTACCTTCACTCAGTAATGTTTTGCCTCCCTAAACATCAGCCAGTCTATTGTCTTAAAGCACAGGAGGCCATCCTCCCACCTATTACTATTTGCTTATAGGTGTTAACCTATCAGTACAAATCAGTCCTTAATACTATAGTTAAACTTATAGACTGATAACTGAAAATACTACCACTGTGCACGTATTTATAACAACTGAACTTCACTAGTACCTACAAGCTGAAGAATTAGAAATTCCTTACCTAGTCAGAAACTGACTGCTTGTACTCCCTCTTATTAAAACAATAATACTATTATTTGCCCATGGAAGTATTGCATCACATTCTACCCCTGACAATGTCTTGCCAGCTTATTAAAACCTTGAGGTAGTACACAAACAGTCTCATGCTTAGTGGCAACCATTTACTTTTACAGCACCCTGGATGTACGTGTGATAGGTGTAGATATCTACTAAAACTGGAGGTCAACCTTTCAGTAGAATGTTTTGTTTGCACTGAACTGATGGAAAGTACTTGAACTCACTTCAATACAGTCAGGTGCTCACCAGATAATAAAGAAAAATATTCTGATGCTGTCCCTAAAACAATAAAAATAAAAATTATCGTTTTATTTAACCAAGAAACTTCTTTATTGAATTATCACTTATGCCAGAGGCAATAATGCATTTATAAATAAAAACAAACCACATTCACATGCATCACCTATAAACTTCTATGCAGTCATTATCAGCCAGACATGACACAGCTTATTCATTTCCTTCCTTCCCTTAAACCACATGCCTCCTCCCAAACATTATTCTGCATGTGTTCTTCCCACAGTTCCATTGCTTCTATGTAATTTATTCCTACCCTTTTCTAAAGATCCCATTTTGAGTTCTTTCATCTACAGTATGTTACTATATTCACTACTTCTAGTACAGTTAGTTTAGACTTTGATTTTCATTTTTTAGTAACTACTGTTTTGCCAGCCACCAGAATTAAACTCAGCAAGGATCATAGTATCATTGCATATCCCATATCAATCTTGATTAACAGAACTATAACTGAAGCTACCATCCCGTCTATTTGGAAAATCTCATATATCATCCCTCTTCATAAAGGAGGCACCTCCACCACGGAAACATCTAACTACAGAGCTATAGCCATATTGTCTCCAATAGCTAAAATTATGGAACGGTGTGTTCACAAACAACTCCTACACTACCTCACCCTTAACAGTCTTTTGTCCAATACCCAACATGGTTTTCGCCCCCGTCATAGTACAACCACTGCTCTCCTCTCCTTTGTTGACTCAGTCAGTAACAACCGTAATAATAAATTAATATCCTCTGCTCTCTTTCTTGACCTATCGAAAGCCTTCGACATGGTCAATCACCAGCTTCTGCTCCACACCCTGGAAACCCTACATCTCGACAACCTAGCTCTAAGTTGGTTTAATGCTTACCTCTCTGGTAGGCAACAAGCTGTCCAGTGGCAAAACAGGCTATCCCACCTGCTCCCTAACGCCATTGGTGTTCCTCAGGGCTCTATACTTGGTCCCCTTCTTTTCTCCATCTTCATAAATGATCTTCACTCAGTCATCCCCAAATCCACCTGCATCCAATATGCAGATGACTCCATCCTGATCTGCTCTGACGTCTCTCTCCCAAAACTCCAAGCAGTCACCCAACACTGTTTTGCTATAGTCGAAAAATGGTTCTCTGAATTGAAACTCATACTTAATCCAACAAAAACCAAGTTACTGCTATTTTTCCCCTCTGTATCGACTCCCCTAGGACAAGCACCTCCAATTGCCAACAACATGACCTTCCACGTGGAATCCACCAATGGCACCATCATTGAACCTGTCTCCAATACCAAACTATTAGGTGTTACTATTGACCACAAGCTTAAATTTGATATGCATATTACCCAAACCATTAAGTCTGTAAACAAGAAATGCGGCTCAATGTACAGAATAAAGAACTTTTTAACTCCTTATGCCAAACTAACCATTGCTCGCACTCATCTCCTCTCCGCCCTCCTATATGCCTCCCCGGTACTTTCGTTCCTCAATAAGCACGATCTAAATAAACTCTCGGTTGCCTATAATCCTATAGCCAAATTTATAACAGGAACACCTTATCGTACTCACCATTGCCTTAACCTAAAGAAACTTGGTTGGTTAGAATTGCCCAATTTTCTCAAACTCAACCAACTCACTGAAGCATTTAAAATAATTAACCAACCGGATAGAACCCCCTCACTGAGCAAAATACTGACCCCCTACTCCAACCTAAACTGCCTACGATCATCAAAAAGTGTTCAGGTACTAACCATTAAATCTAATAATGCGGGTGGTGATGCTCTCTATGCCAACTCCATCGAAAAGCTTTGGAATTCCCTTCCTAACAACCTAAGACTTAACGACCTCACTTAATCAATTCAAAAATAATCTCAAAGAATTCCTTAAATTACACTGGTTATGCCCTTGTCCTAAACCAGACTAATCCCAATGGTCTCATACCACCTCAGTCTCTTCCCCATCTCAGAGTTTATAATCTTAACCTCACGGCTTCTCAATGTAACCATGTTTAAGATTATCTACATAACATGTGAATGTTATTTAATCAGTATGAAAATTTCGCTGTTTTCTTTTATTATTATGTTAATGCTAATTCTTCTGTATGTAAATGTATTCTGTCTTCTCTTCATGGTGGAGCTTTTCTCCCCGGGAGAAATTATCTACATAACATGTGAATGTTATTTAATCAGTATGTAAACCTCGCTGTTTTCTTTTATTATTATGTTAATGCTATTTCTTCTGTATGTAAGCGTATTGTGTCTTCTCTTCATTGTGGAGCTTTTCTCCCCGGGCCTCTACTGAAAAAGGACATGTATCCAGCTAGACTAGCCCGGTCAACAAATGTAAAATAAAATAAAATAAATAAAATAAGAAGTTACTAGGCTAATGGCACAAGGGCCCTTACAAGCCTAACTAAGTTCTGCTCTTGTTTCCACGATTAGCAGCTATTGCCTCTGTCCAACAGAGCCACAGGTGGAGCCCCTGGCGTGAATTTACAGATACCCATCCAATCATTCAAAACGGACAAAGAGATGCTCTGCTTGACATATAGGATAATAGGGCGTTAGGCCTTTCTGTGTCTAGGCAATTTTGATTCTGTATCACAACTCAAGAAATCATTTCCTTAGTTACAACAGTTTGCTCACCCAGTATTTCTGACAGACTAGCCTGCAGGAAATTTTTAAAGAATGAAGACTCACTACACTCTCAAAAGAGATTTTTTCAATTACTTCTTTCTTCCCCATCACACTTCCAACCTTTGCAATGTACCCGAGGAAAAAATCTTTGGAGTCTGCTTGAGGCATAAAAATACCTATGCAAACAATTCCAAGCAAGGATACTAAATCTTCTAGACTTTACTATGTATTTGTGGCCTATGCATATATCCTGTCATTGTTTCTTTGTGAAATGCATATCCATTCTCTCTTCCCAATCCTTTCTAACCTCCTCTGATTGATTTCTATACTTATCATAAAATATATCACATGCCTTACTAACTATCCACTTAACAGCAGCTCCTATTCTGGATTCTATTAAAACTTCTTCAGCACTGGTCTTTACTTAGGATCCCCTATTCCTTTTTTGTTGCCTGTACTCTGATATCAGTTCTTGATAGGGAATGAAATCTCTAGCCTGCAATACAAATTTCTTGGCCTCTTCCCATTCTATTACCTTTCCTCTCTAATTATCTGTTCCCAATACCTTGGTTCCTTTCCAGTTTTCTCCGGTAAATCCCAACTCCCTCTTGCCTATTCTCTGTACCTCTAATTGCAGTCATCCCCATCTACAGAATCTCCTTTCATCATTCCCATGTTGGCTTAGTTTGTAGAATACTTTCTGCTACTTTATGAATATAATATTCTGTGCAGTTATTGTTATTCTCTTTAAGGATCTGCATCCAAAAACCCAGGATCTCCTTATTTTATTAGCTTGCCCCCTGTTTCATCATCATCACTTTCCCCTATGAATTATAACTTTCTGCTTGTGTTATATATAGCAGCCTTAATTGTGTAGCATTGAAATGCCCCTTCAAATTAGGTAATCCCAATCCACCTTGTTCTTTTGGAAGGATCAACTTATCCCATTTGCCTCTTACACTCTTCCTCTCCCAAAGAAAATAATTCAATTCTTTATTAATTGCTATCCACAACTGTTTCTGTGCTTGATAACAATTATGCCTGACCTATGTATAAAACTAAAGGAGCTAAATGCATTTTCATTGTTTATATCTTATTATCCATATTCATAAAACACAGCTACCAGTTTCTCAGCTTTGGTATTATCTTTTGTTTAGTCTTCCCACATATACTTAGCTGCCATAACAGAATCTTTTTTAACCCATACTGCTAAGTACTTCATTTTATCATGTCCCCATAAATGTGGGTATTGCTGAAGCAATTCATGTGTGGGTACATAGTTTAAAGCTACTGCCTTTGTTTTTTCTTCATTAATTTTGAATACCATAAAGAAATTCTCTCAGAATGTGCCACAATGCTGAAATGTCCTTTTCTAGTTTCATCGAGTACAAAATAATATAATCTGCAAATAAAGTAAAATTTTCTTCATTATCATACCAATTATATCCTTGAATGTCCTACTCTCTTATTTTCTTTGCCAATGGTTCTAAATATAACATAAATAACAAAGGGGAAAGGGGGTACACCTGCCTGGTTCCTCTATTCTAATATAACTTTTCAGAGAAGACCACCCCACTTTAATTTTCTCCTCCTATCCCTCATATATTCTCCTAATTAACCTTATTATTTTGTCAGTGAATGCAAAATCTTCCATTCCCCGTCTCATAAAATCCCAACTTAATCTGTTGATTGCTTTCTCTGCCTTAAGGCCTACCAACAACAGTAGTATTTTCTTACATTCTGCTTCCCTCTGCATAATCATTTTTCTGTTAATGTTATCAAATGTTTTCCTCCCCTCCCACTAAACCACTCTATCACTTTTGGCATCACCTTTGACATTCTTTTAGCTATTATAGACACAAACACTTTATAATTGTGGTTTAATATTGAAATAGGCCTAAATGAAACTGGATCTGATGGGGCTTTACGACCTTTTGTTCCATGATGTTGGTGCTTCTCATACTTTTGAAATGCTGTTAAAACCTTCCAGATCCTTATCACATTCTTTCCTCCAAGATTCCAAACTTCCACAGGAATACCATCTCTTCATGGACACTTTCTTGTAGATTGGTTATACATCATCATTTTTATCTGATCTCTTCCTATCCCTATCCTGTTAGTATGTGAGCCTCATCTACCGCTAACCTTGACGAATGTAAGTCTTTCATAAACATTTCCATTTTACTTTTTTTTTGCATTTCCACATTTCTCTGTTTTGTACAGATTTTCATAAAATGTCTGAAATATTTCTAATAGCTCTGTAGGAGCTCTGGTTATTTTCCTTGTTATAGACTTCCTAAGCTTGGTAACAGCTCTTTCTCCTTTTTGTTGGGTGAGCCATTGTGCAAAAAGCTTTTGTGTTCTAGAGTTATTATCAAAAAAGTGTGGCTTGAAAGAAGTATTTCTAAACTCATGCATGTTATTGAGGTGGTCCCTTATTTAAACTTTAGCACTCTGCAGTTGTGTGTCTTCTTGCTCTGTGAGATTCCCCTATTCTACAATACTTTAAACTTTGTCACTCCCTCTTCATAATTCCGGTTACTTCTTAACCATATTTTGTTTTTTATTTCTACCCAATTTTTAAGCTTCACTTTCATTTTAACCCATTCCACAGCTATAGTTTCTGAAGAAATTTCTATCTTCCCTGATAAATCTCAAATAATTTCCATTTCAATTAATAGCTCCTGCTGTGGAATACCAGTCCAGCTACTTATTTGTGCTTTCCTAAAATTAATATAGTCTGTTTCTTCCAGTTTCTCTGATACTGCAGAAAATCTGAGGCTTTCCCTACATGCTCTGGCCTATAATTCTACCATATGTTTAAAATATCTCTTCTTCAGCAGTCTTATATTCAGGCAGATTTTTCTTCATTTCATCCTCTAATTTTGCAGTTTTATCAGCTATCTGAATATCTGTTTAAAGCTTCCTCCATTTTTTCCAGCCTTTTTTTATGAGTTGATATACTTCTCCAGTATTTTATTTACTTTAATCAGCTCTGTACATATATGATTTATTTTTTCCTCTAAATTACTGAAAGTCATATCTTTCACCAAAGCTGGAGTATGCACGGGTTTTTACAGCTGCAGGATTCTTCCCTGCCAGAGTTTTCTCTGTATCATTCATGCTTGATTTCCTTTGAGGACCTGTCAGTTTCTTCTTTATTGGCATTCAAGTAGTGCACTTACTAGCCAGTGACTAAAATATACTGCAAAAGACAAATTCACTGGCTCTCTTTTCTGATTTTCTGTTTTCACACTAGGAGAGTTGTAATTAAGCAGTTACTCAGTGTGCAGCCATCTTATAGATTCATAGGTAGGTACTAGGCTATCGGCCCAAGGGCCTACGTAAGCCTAGCCAGCAAGATTCCATAGCTTACACCATCCAAGAAAGTTATTTTCCTATGCCACTAACCAGCAGAGACACAGATGTCATCCCTGGGGTGTATTTCCTATTTCCCATCCACTCATCAAGATTTTTCTTGAAGAGTGCTAATGAAGAACTTTGCTTGACATAGATGGGTAGCTTGTTCCAGAGTATAGGAAGTCTCTGAGACAGGAATCTATCCCTTCAGCGTGTCTTGTTTATTGTGGTGACAAGGTTTAGGTCCCTAGAGCATGTAGCTCGGAGGGACTGGGATTTCTTTAGGTGTAGCATGTCCAACAGCTCTGGGTTAGACATAGCTTTATATGTTAGGCAGAGATCACCTCGGAGTAGGCAATATGTTATGGAGTAAAACTGGAGTTTTTTGAGGCGGTCAGTGTAGGGCATTTGTTTGAGGCCAGTAATCCTCTTTGTGAGGTACTTCTGTGGCCTTTCCAGCTGCTGCAGATGTCTTGTGAGGTACATTCCAAAAGGGGCTTTGTACTCTATAATGGGTCTAATGAGTGACAAGTAGAGGGGAACAATGACCTATTTTTTCCTAGATGAGAACCCTTTTATGATGAGGTGTGCCACGTAGAAGGACTTCCTGACTACTGTGCCAATGTGACTATCAAAGGAGAGACTACTGTCCACCTGGGTCCCAAGGTCTCTTATCACACATTCTATGTTAAGTAGATTGCTGCCTATGTGGTAGTTCATGGGTACAGAGTTTTTACCAAAGGGAATGACACTGCACTTTTTGGCATTGAGCTTGAGGCCATGGCTCTGACAGCAGGCATCTGTCTCAGTGAGGCCCTTCTGTGGGCTGTCCACATCATTTGGGGACGACTATGGATCCTAGTTTGCAGTCATCTGTGAACTTCGTTAGCCAGAGGCCTTCTGTGTTAGCCTGTACTTCAGAGAAGTAGATACCAAACAGGAGAGGTCCCAGGATGGAACCCTGTGGTACTCCACTAGTCACTTCTTTGAAGTCAGATTTGGAGTCTGCAACTTTTACAGTGTGGGTTCTGTCAGTGAGACAGTTGGCAACCCATCTTATGACGTAGGGATTTATACCTAGCTTAGTGAGTTTAGCTATAATTCCAGAATGGGGGATGGTGCCAAAAATCTTGGCAAGGTCAAGATAGGCTGTGTGAACCACCTTGCCCTCATCCACGGCTTTGGTGACTGCCTCAAAGAAGTCAATCAGGCTCAGGAGGCATCCTCCGCCTTGCACAAACCTGAACTTGGTGGGATCCAGAGTTTGGAGGTTACCAATGTCTATGTTTATGAGTTCCATGATGATACGTTCCATGGCCTTGCATACCAGGCTTGTCAGGTGACTAGGTCAATAGTTCCAGGGATCAGTGGTGGCTTCCCCTTTGTGGAGTGGGATAATTGTTGCTGTGCACCATTCAGTGGGCACAAAGCCTGATGTGAGGCTATTATTGAACATGGTGCTTAAGTGGGGAGCCAGTTCGTTCTGAAGTTCGTGTAAAATGCAGCCTGGGATATTGTCCGGTCCCATGGATGCTGTGTTTTTGGCTTTAGAGAGTGCAGGTTTTACCTGCATAGTTGTGATTACAGGGACACTGCATTCTTCCTGTACAGATATGGGCCCTTTAGGGGGTGAGAGGGGGTAACGTTAGCACTGAACTTATCTGCCAGGATGTTGGCAATATCAGTTGGTTCTGTAATTTTCGTGCCTTTGTGCTGTAACTCAGAGCAGATCTGGGTGTTGCCATCTAGATTCTTGACATAGCTATAGAATGCTTTGTGGTTGTCCTTGGAATTAGTGATGATTTTGTTTTTGTAGCTAGCTTTGGAGGATCTTATTAGGGATCTCAGATTTTTACTGAGGCTGACCAGGGAGCTCCTCCACTCATGGAATTTTACTCTCTTTTGCAACAGTTTCTTCCTTCTGTTGGACAGTTTGTTTATGGCAGAGGACCACCAGATTGGCTTCCTTTTTTTGGAGGATAGTGTCTTGGTTCTGTTTGGGGTAGCATGATCCATGCACTCGTGTAAGTGCTTATAGAGTGCATTTGTGTAGGATTCAGCAGTTGTAACTGTATTGTCCATCTGCATGGGTGTCATGAAGTTCACCATTTCTGTCTTAAGAAGCATGAAGTTGGCTTTGGAGACATTTTTTATTGTGGTTTCCTTAATGGGGAGGGGCAGGATGTGGATATCTAGGGTGATAAGCTTATGGTCGGATCGGACCAACGAGGAGTTGACTTCAGGTGTGGAACACCGGTCACTCATGTTGGTAATGACTAGGTCTAGGATATTGTTGCCCCTGGTGGGGGTGTGGATAAGTTGATATGGGGCATTGGAGTTTATGAATTCCAGAAAGCATTGAGCTAAGGAGTTGGTACATGAGTAGATTTCCCAGTTAATGGTGGGGTAGCTGAAGTCGCCCATTATTAGGGTCTTTGGTTGAACCCTAATATTTTCCAGTACATCAAGAAAAGAGGAGTGGGAATCCTGGGGCATGGTGGGGGATCTGTAGCAAGTTACAATTTGGATTGCAGTTTTGCCCATAGTTAGTTGCACTTGGATAACCGTGGATGCATTATGCTGAGCAACTAGCCTGGAGGTGTGGATATCCTTAATGAATATGGACACACCTCCACCTTTGGTGTTTCGGTCCAGGTTACATGGCCGAAAAGTGTGGTATGAGTTATAGCCTGGTAGTGCAGGGGTGCTCTCTGGAGCCTTGAATCAGGTCTCAGTCACTGCACAGATATCGATGTTCTTCATTTTAAGGAGTGCCTTGAGTGAGTGCATTTTGAGATTTAGACTTCTAGCATTGAGTAGCAGTACCCTCAGTTTTTGCTTGCCTGTTCCTGTTATGGTGGTGAATTTATTTGAACCCTGCCTAAAAAAGGCACTATAGGGGCAACAAGAGCCTTAGCCAGTATCCAGAATCCCAGGGGTGACATGTGCAGGCCATCTCTGGCAAAGCATCATGGTCTGTCGACCATGTCATTCCAAACAGACAGATACTGGATCCCCTTAGAATGACACCAGAAGCTTAGCCAATTGTTAAAGTCAATCATTTTGCCCTTGTACTGCGGTATCATTCTGGGTGATGGCAGAATGCCACTTAGGGCTAGGGTCATACGTGCCTGGGCTACAAGATCAGAGAGCTCCTCCATGTCTCTTTTCATGTAGTCCAGGGAGGTACATCTCAGGTCATTCTCACCAACATGGACAATGACAGAGTCATATTTGTACTTGTTGTGGAGTGACCTGAGTGCGTGGGTTATGTGGCGGATCCTGGCACCCGACAGGCAGCTGACAGTAACATTCTCCTTATTTAGCCTGGTAAGTGGGACATCAGTGTGCCTGACTATAGAGTCACCTATGACTAGTGTGTTGGGTACGTTGTTTTGCCTTATTGGCTGTGGTTGAGTGGCATACTGAGTCTGTGGACTGTGTGTAATTTGGGTTGTGTTGGGGGATGGAGGATGCTTGCATTTCTTCTTTGGAGGTCTCAGTTGCTTAGACAGATTATTATTGAGAGCCTCCGAAAATGTTTTTGTGTTACTATGTGTGGATTTTGGTGGTGTAGATTTAGTGAGACTATGTGATGAGTGTGGTGTGGTGCAAATGTTTACCTTCTCCTCATGACTGTCAAGTTCAGTCTTGGATGGAGAGAGCTTTACCTCCAGTTTGGCTAGATAAGTGCATCTCACACAGGTTGTAGTGTTGGGTGGTAGGAGGAGAGGGTTGTATCTGCATTAGACGAGTTACAGGACAGAAACAAGTACAAATGCAGGCTTTCAAATCAGAAAGTTGATAGAGATGGAAGATTGCCCAAACAGCCAGTAACTACAATTTCTGGGCCAGAACCACTCTTTATGTGGTAGACAGGTTACCTAGTGCTTACCACTCCAACTGATAAGCCAGAAGGCTTCCCTCCAACACAGAAAGGCTTGGGGGACTCAGAAGCTTAAATACAGTCCTAGATACAGCAAATCTATATCTGGAACACTAGTTACAGGAAGCGTAGGAAACAGGCTTACAGTTTTTTTTACAGAAAAGTAGCAAAAACAGTAGTAAAAACAATTCACATGCAGTGCAAGCTAGCACACTTGAGTATGCAGCAATATTAGACCAAACACAGTTTAAAAAATGCAATTAAATTAAAAAGGACTAAACTCAAGTGCAGAAAGAGTTTATTAGGTAGAATGTGGTAAAGAGATGGGACTGGGGGAGTGTCCCAGGTCAAATCTACAGTGGGGCGGGCAACTGCAAAAGCCACCAAATTTAAACTACAAACCAAAAATAGGGAGGGTGGATGGGACAAAACAGAGATCTAAGCAACAACTAACAGTACAAACTTTAAAAACAAAAAACATATTCTCAGCTCTGTATATTTGCTGATCAGTCTCTCAGAACAGTGAGACAACCGTTTCAACATAGATCTAAGCAACAATTAACAAACTCTATAACCAAAAAAATATACTCAGCTCTGTATATTTGCAGATAATCTGTAAGGCAGTCTCTCAGAACACAGGTTCCAGCAATTTGAATACAGCTGTTACTACACCAACTGAAGACACTGCAGAAAATGGCGGGGGGGGGGGGGCAGTTTCAACAGAGATCTAAGCAACAACTAACAGTACAAACTTTAAAACAAAAAAAAATATTCTTAGCTCTGTATATTTACCGATCAGTCTCTCAGAACAGTGAGACAACAGTTTCAACAGATATCTAAGCAATAATTAACAAACTCTATAACCAAAAAATATACTCAGCTCTGTATATTTGTAGATAATCTATAAGGCAGTCTCTCAGAACACAGGTTCCAGCAATTTGAATGCAGCTGTTACTATACCAACTGAAGACACGGCAAAAAATGGGGGGGGGGGGGGCAGTTTCAACAGAGATCTAAGCAACAACTAACAGCACAAACTTTAAAACCAAAAAAATATTCTCAGCTCTGAATATTTGCCGATCAGTCTCTCAGAACAGTGAGACAACAGTTTCAACAGAGATCTAAGCAAAAATTAACAAACTCTATAACCAAAGCAAATATCCTCAGCTCTGTATATTTGCAGATATTCTGTAAGGCAGTCTCTCAGAACACAGGTTCCAGCAATTTGAATGCAGCTGTTACTATACCAACTGAAGACATGGCAGAAAATGGGGGGGGGGGGCAGTTTTAACAGAGATCTAAGCAACAATTAACAAACTCTATAACCAAAAAATATATACTCAGCTCTGTATATTTGCAGATAATCTTGGAAGTCACAATATAAAAAATGCTCTCAGTTTTACATATTCTGCCTTTTTGGTCAGTTTGAAAGTTTGATGGCACTACATATCTCAGCTTCAGCTTTATATTCTGAACTCAAAACAACAACCAGATCATCTGAAGGAGTTCAATTTTATAGTGGATGAAAGTGCTTATCCTTTTATTGTGTACATTAAAATATTTCTTGAACTTTTCCAGACTTGAACTTGTCATTGTTTTGAGCTGTTGTTGGTTCGTTGTGGCTACAGGTGTTTTATATACTGAGCTTTTTTTATAATGTGGGGGATTGCAATGGCTTGTAATAAAGATGTTTGCTTCTCATTTCATGAGTTGCTACAGTGCAAAAAGTCCCAGTTAACAGTTGTGCAAAAGGAAGTTCAATTAATATTTTGTGTTTGTACAATTTTCCACTCATGATTATTCAAATCTGTTTCAATTTCTTGTGCTTTCCTTAGTCTATTGGAGGATATCTCAGGCAGGTTATAACCAACTTTAACAGGATTTATGTCTCAATCTTCTGATGAAAAAGTGAACTAATTAACAAGAATGAGTTTTAATATCTACAATAAGCAATGGTACCTAACAATGATGTTCCATTATATCATTGTACTGGCTTTCATTTAGTCATAATGAAATATAATTGCATTTTGCCTTAAAATGTACATAATTTGTTATGCTAATTTTGTCCAGATTAATACCGCTCAACTGTCCAAAATGTTGCTGAATATCCCCGTTTTGACTCATATTTTTGCACTGTCTCTTGTAAAATTATTGACTTATTTATTTTATTTATTTATTTATTGCATTTGTTGACCGGGAAAGTCCACTGGGCCAAGAAAAGCCCATTTTCAGTGGAGGCCCGGGGAGAAAAGCTCCACAGAATTATATAATTACAATTCAATAGTAATACATAAGTAAAAGAAACAATCTTGATACATAGAATGAGTAGAAGATAATTTGAAAAGAAAAAAAATAGGATATTGTCTTTGCTATAATTACATTATCATAAAAAGAATTTGAGTAAAAAGGACATTGTAATTGCATTAATTACATACAAAAGATCCCTACTATTTGTGATAGTTAAACTGTGTAAAGTTTGGGAAGGAAGTTATGTGCTGGGAAATTATGGTGGAGTACACACAGAAAAATCCTTAGTGAATTGCAACAGTTAAACTGTGAATATAGTAAGACAAGGAATTCAGGTGGTGGGATTGTTAGGTGAGGTACGGGGGCATAGCCGGTGAGAGGAAAAATGTAGTTTGAGGGATTTTTTGAAGGAAGCAGGATTATTGATTGATCTGAGTGAGGGAGGGAAATTATTCCATAACTTGGAGACAGAATGAGAGTACAGCATTTGGCCAGCTGAGAGTTTGGGTTTCTGAATGGATAATAACATTTTGTTTTCAGACCTGAGATGGCGATTTGGGTGGTAAGTGGTCAGTATGGAGGCGATGGACTTCCTGATACATCACCAATTGCTACAGTCTGTCCATAATGATAAATGTTGGAGTATCATGCTTCTTATTGTTCAGAAAAAAATGCATGTTGATGTAAAAGAGTGATACTTAAAAATTATTCCTGAGGTTTAGCCTTTGTCTCCCATTATTTTTGGCTCCACCCAGAATTCTTGAGCAAACAACGTGAGAAGTATTGCCAGGTTGTAGCATCTTACTTACATTTATTTTGACTGCTATAGAAACATGATTTTCCTTAGCTGTTACTGAAGTCTGTAAGTAAACCCACATCACTGGCACTGCTGACCCCTTTCCCATGAATATGAAGGGTTGGCTTGTTTACCAGTTGCTCACAGAATGGTTGTAACAAGTAGGGTATGTAAGGGAAGGAAAACATGATATCAGATTGCATGCAAAGGATGCAGAAAGAGAGAAATATCACGCTGAATCAAATTATGCTACCTAAACTCTCCTGGAGTATTAACTAAAAATATGAGAGGGGCATATAAAGGGAACAGAGAAGGACATCAGGTGGTTGGAGGCAGGTAAAGGCTTGAAGAGAGAAAAGGGGAGAGAAAGATTTTTTTTTTGTCCTGATGGTCTTATAAGCCTGTTCAGCACATTATCTTGTCTCTCTTCAGGACCATGTGGATGTAGTCAAAATCTCTTCATTATTCAGAAAGCATTCCAGCTGGAGTTTATGTACGACACAAAGCCTCACTAGCATTATTTGATGGTGATGAACCATAACATAATGGATATCATAAACACAAATATAGGGACTCTACAGTCTCTATATCCAAGCCAATTAGGACTTGTAAATGGCTGAGCATGCCTATTAAACCTAGTTAATTTCTTTGAAGGCACTGCAGAAACATTAGAAGAAGATAAATCGAAATATAGCATACCTTGATTTAGCTGAGGTTTTTGACACTGCATGCCACTCTGGCATCGTTGGCAAAATGGTCAAACTCAATATCAATCCACATGGAAGAGGGTAGTGTTTCCAGAAATTGTGTGATGCATGCCTTCAATGAGCTCTGAAAACTCTTATACATAAACTATGTAGGGCTGGATTCATAAACATTGGCCATATGTTTATGAGCCAGAGTATTATGACTCAGCAAATTTACACAAGGAGAGGACAACTCAGGTTGTGTACTATTCAGAACACACAGCTATGTGATGCAGACAGGCCAAATTCTGATGTCTTCCCTACTATATGCTAACAACTGTAAAATGAATTGCATCATATGGTAATGAGGAAAAACAAAATGGTGGCACTATTTGTGAATGTTTAAACATTGCATAGGGATGCTGAACCCACTGTAGATTGTAAATGGGAAGATGGTCATGCTCAACCAATGTAAACAACTGAAGAATGTTAGGGATTGCTGCAGCTATTGTTACCTTGTAAGTTTAAGAGGTTTTTATAACAACTGCTGCTACCATAAGTGCATGACATCACCCCCAGAGGGGCTTACGACCATGATTAACATTTCATGCCATGTCATCCATGAGAATGACATAGGGTACCATTACCATGAGAACAAGGACACAGTGCAGCAATTAGTGGGCATGTGTTGACCTCATCTAAAGTACCATGGGAGTCATGGACTAACCATCCCATTGACTTCAAAGGTATGTGTGGCTTTACATATACTAGCTGCAGGGAACTTTCAGCAACATATAGGGGGCATAGTTGAAGGGGTGGGTATAGTAGGAATCTACTTACAGAATACTCCACCAGTTCCCTGGTGGGAGTGTATGTGGCTCCTACATACTTCAGAGGAGAGAATAAACATCACATGGGACTTCCATGCTATGACCCACGTCCCTCAAGTACTGGGAGGCATAGACTGTACACACGCGGAAATAAAAAAAACACCAAATGACTTGGGAAGGAGATTTGTGAACCACATAGGGTATCAAACCTTCACCTGCCAGGGGGTCTATAATGCAGTAGGGATCATCTGCAATGCATGTGTAAGACACACAGATAGTTTCCATGACTCCCATATATGGCACACATGTGATCTCTATCAACGGTTTGTGAGAGGGGTCTATAACTACAGAACACCCAAGCAGATATAACGAGTATATCTAATGTATGCAATAACCACCAGACAATGCTTACCCATGCACAGGCTGGTCACACTGTATATCAGATATAAGCATCCCAATAGTAACGTACAAAAGGCAGGGCACAGTTACCATCCTTGGCACAGGTGGGAAAGGGAGTGCAAGACTGCATATCTTTCACAGAGAGATGTATGAATAGGAGCAGTGAAGGGTGTAAAAAGAAATCATGCCTTTAGGGAAGTGTCAGAACTGCTATGAGGGGGGATAATGTTAGGAAGGGACAGGGTCAGTGAATGTCTGGAATGTGCTAGGGGCTGTGGTGGTGTCTGTGTGTGTCTTCAGGGACTGAGCCTCAGAATATTGTGCAGTACTGAGCCATGGCCTACTTGACAGGTCCAGGTCATGCAAGACAGAGGGGTCAGCTTCCCATGCAGCCCCCATCCACAATTGATGGCTATGCTAGGAGTTGCATTGGCTGTTTCACAACCCTGGATAGATGTTGGTGTGTTACCTGACCAGGACTGATGTCTGCTGGATGATGTGCCATCATGATTAACAACACAACCACAGGCACTGCCTCTCCTGGATTTAGACACATCTGAAACCAAAGTTGCAGTAGACATGCTAACACTGTGCGAGTGGGATCTCACTCATCCTTGGCCAGACCAATTAACATCCAAGAAGGACAGCCCAGACTGAGAGTAAACACTGCATGTTCCAATGTGTGATTCACTCTATCCAGTAAATTACTAATTTGGCTCATGCACTTCCATGTGTCAGCATGCACTGGCCTGTACCTCCACAATAGCCCTGCACATGCATTGTATGGCAGCTACTGACACACCAATCTAAGGAGGAAGGCAGTAACCATACCTCCAGTAAGCACCATTACCAACACCCCTGTTTTGATGTCCCCCTACACATGACTGCTAGGTTCTGTTTCAGCTATCACTCTTTCTCTCTCTCTCTGTCTCTCTGTCTCTTCTGGAGTTCAACACACATTTGTGATCCATAGTGTTCCTGTCAACTTGCCCACTTTCAGATGGTATTGTGTCCTGGGGAGGCACAGGCATACATATTGTGTTCATACTTTGAGTAGAATATGTTGGATCAAACTCTGTGTCCACCATATGCTCTGCATCTCCTGAGTATGCCATCATCCCCCCACTATCATCATCAGAGACTAAAGATAATCAAACATCAGATGACAGGTAGTTCCACTGTACTGGTGCCACAAAAAGTGTCAGCTGTGAAGTTCTGCTGTACTAGTACCAGAAAAAGTGTCAGCTGTGAATACACAAAAAGAAAACATATCCAGTGCAAGTGTGACCCAGCACCACAACTACACATGCAAGTGATATCAGTATAATCATCACAATCCAATATCAGGTTATAAACCTGCCCATATCTTGTGCAGGTGAATGTTGCACCTGTATGCCAGCTGTATCTCTATGACATAAGTGAGACAGGGATCAAAAACTGTTAACATGACTAACAGCTATAAATGAGAAAGAGGGTGGCCTAATGGTTAAGGTGTTCACCTTACAAACACAAGGTGCAGGGTTTGAGTCTCACAAGGGATAATTGGCTAGTCTTGCAAGGGCAGTTAGCTTAATAATAACCTATGAATCAGTTGAAATAATTTTGGGCTTATCAATCTCAGCTCCGACATCCAGCATCACTGTGGAACTCTCTGGAGGTGTTACTGCCAAAGCTCCTGCATCTTCATAATTGCTGGTTCATTTGATATCCCATGGCCCACCACCTTCCATTCCTGTGCTACAGATACTGGTCTGTAGGTGGCAGTACAGATAATACCAGTCATTTGGTGGTACATTGCATCAAAATTCTGATCCTCACCACCCATAGCATTGCCACTGTTGACAACCTTATGCCAGACAGTCAGTGAAGGGCCAGTCAACAGACTTGTAAGCAAATAGTCATATTCCATTGAGACAGAAGACCTCTAAAACCATTTCATTTTCTGACTCAGTAAATTTTGGCTTGTGGGTGGATGCATCTTTCTGTTCCTTTTTTTGTAGCATATCTTTGCTGGCATGGAAAGCACACTGGAACTAACAGATGTTCATAGGTTCATAGGTTCATAGGTTCATACTAGGCTATCTGCCCTGGGGCAATTATAAGCCTAGCCCGATTCTGTATGGCTTACGCCACCCCTTGATTTGAGTATACTGTGCCCTTTTTAAGGTTTAGTTTACTGTGCCTCTGTCTAATAGTGACACGGGAGTAATCCCTGGGACGAACCTACGATCCCCCATCCACTTATCGAGATTCTTCTTGAAGAGATTCAGTGAGGTGCTCTGCCTCACATGAACTGGAATTCTATTCCAGAGCGAAGGGAGCCTCTGGGTTATGAACCTGTCCCTCCAGAAAGTTCTATTTATTTCTGTGCTGAGGTTCAAGTCCCTTGAGCGTGTGGCTCTAAGGGATTTAGATTTACTGAGGTGGAGCATGTCCATTCATTCTGGATTTGACATAGCTTTGTATGTCAGGCATAGATCGCCTCGAAGTAGGCGGTATGCAACTGAGTAGAGCTGGAGTTTTTTTAACCGAGCAGCATATGGCATCTGTTTGAGACCCTTGATCCTCTTGGTGAGATACTTTTGGAGTCTTTCTAATTGCTGCAGGTGTCAGGTAAGGTACATCCCAAAAGGGGCATTGTATTCTATGATGGGCCTGATGAGGGATGAATAAAGGGGCACGATTACCTCTCTTGATCTAGATGTGAAACCCTTCGTGATGAGGTGGGCTATGTAGAAGGTCTTTCTAACCACTTTGGCAATGTGGTTTTCAAAGGAGAGATTGCTATCAACTTGGGTCCCCAGGTCCCTAATAACTTTCTCTGTACTTAATGGGTTTCCGCCTATGTGGTAATTTGTGGGCACATTGTTTTTGCCAAAGGGTATGACTATACATCTTTTGGCATTTAGCTTTAAACCATGGTGCTGGCACCAGTTATCTGTCTCTGTGAGACCTTTTTGAAGGATGTTTGTGTCAGCTGGAGAGTTGATTATGGCACCCAGTTTGCAGTCATCTGCGAACTTGGTGAGCCATAGTCCTCCCACGTTTGCCTGTACCTCGGAAAAGTATATACCGAACAAGAGTGGTCCCAGGACAGAACCCTGTGGGATGCCACTTGTGACCGGTTTCGAGTCTGACATGGTTCCAGCAACTCTCACTCTGTGGGTTCTGTCTTTGAGCCAGTTTGCGACCCATCTTGTGACATAGGGGTTTATATTTAAGCTGGATAGCTTATCTATGATGCCCGAGTGGGGTATTGTGTCAAATGCCTTTGCAAGGTCCAGATAGGTTTTGTGGACTACCTTCCCTTCATCTATGGCTTTGGTGACTGTTTCAAAGAAGTCAACCAGGTTCAAAAGGCAGGATCTGCCCTTGACAAAGCCGAACTGGGTAGGATCTAGTGTCTGTAGGTCCCCAATGTCTTTGTTTATGAGCTCCATGATGATCCTCTCCATAGCCTTGCAGACTAAGCTAGTCAGGCTTATGGGGCGATAGTTTCCAGGGTCCGTAGAGGCTCCACCTTTGTGGAGTGGGACCACTGTTGCTGTACGCCATTCTGTGGGCACATATCCTGTAGTGAGGCTGAGATTGTATAGCTGTTTTATTTGAGGGATTAGTTCCTCTTGTAGTTCATGTAGGACGTGACCTGGGACGCCATCTGGTCCCATGGAAGCAGTGTTTTTTGCTTTGGAGAGGGCAGCCTTCACCTGAGCATCTGAGATGTTTGGGAGGCAGCCCTCTGCCAGGATAGATACTTGCTCTTTTGGGGGGGAGGGGGTGGAGAAGTTTGCACTGAACCTGTCTGCCAGGATATTGGCGATGTCGGTGGGTTCAGTGTATTTTTTGTCATTTAGAATCAACTCAGAACAAGTCTGGGAGTTGCATCCCAGGTTTCTAACATAACTGAAAAAAGCCTTATGATTGTCTTTGGTGTCTGTGCAATTTTTCTCTCGAAGCTGGCCTTGGAGGATTTTATGAGGGATCGTAATTTTTTGCTAGTACTGATCAGAGATGCCTTCCCTTTTAGGAATTTTGCTCTATCATGTAGTAGCTTCCTCCTTCTGTTGTACAGTTTATTTATGGCAGGGGTCCACCAGACTGGATGCCTGCTTTTGGATGATTGGGTCTTGGTTTTGTTTGGGATAGCATGATCCATGCATTCCTGGAGATGTCCGTAGAATGCATTTATATAGGATTCTGCAGTTTGGGCTGTAGTTTCCACTGGCCCTTGGGCCTTGAAGAATTCCACTTCGGTTTTGAGAAGTGAGAAGTTCACTTTTGAGAAGTTTTTCACTGTGGTTTTCTGGGCTGGGGGTGGGGTCGGGATGTGGACATCCAGTGAAATTAATTTATGGTCTGATCTTACCAATGAGGGATATACTTCTGGTGTGGAGCATAAAGTCCCCATGTTGGTAATGATCAGGTCTAGTATGTTGTCCCCTCTTGTGGGAGTGGTGACTAGTTGTTCCATAGCATTTGAGTTTATAATTTCCAGGAATCTTTGGGCTAAGGTGCTGGGGCTTGAGTAGTGCTCCCAGTCAATGTTTGGGTAGTTGAAGTCGCCCAATATAATGGTGTTCGGAGAGATCTTCATGTTCTCCAATGTTTTCAGGAAAGCCGAATGGGATTCCTGACTTTGAGAGGGTGGTCTGTAGGATGCTATAAACTGAAAAGCAGTCTTTCCCACTGTTAGTTGCACATGGATGGTCTCTGATACGCAATGCCACTAACCTGGAGGTGTGGATATCCTTGATAAATATGGAAACTCCCCCTCCTTTTGTGGTTCGGTCCAGGTTTTGGGGCCGAAAAGCATGATACGAGGTATAGCCTGGTAGTGCTGGGGTGCTCTCTGGAGCCTTGAACCAGGTTTCTGTCACTGCACAGATATCGATGTTCTCCATACTGAGGAGAGCTTCGAGTGCGTGCATCTTGAGGTTAAGACTTCTGGCGTTTAGCAGCATTACCCTTAGTTTTTAACACATGACATCTTTGTACTAGGGTAGTTTTTTGCATCCTCCTTAGTTTAAAGCTGGAAGTGTGGTCCACATTTTCAATTCATCTTATTAGTTTTTTGCAAATCTGCATGGATGGTCTCCAATACTTCGTGCAATGCCACTAACCTGGAGATGTGGATACCCTTGATAAATATGGAAACTCCCCCTCCTTTTGTGGTTCGGTCCAGGTTTTGGGGCCGAAAAGCATGATACGAGGTATAGCCTGGTAGTGCTGTGTATTTCCTGGGTGTTGTAATTGATAGTCATCTGTCAGTAATTGCTCTTATATGGGTGTTACAAATCCTAGCACACATATAATACAATAATAATATTAAAGCAGATGGCACACTTTAATGGAGGCTGAAAGTAAAATATGTGCATGCAGATTTTTAGCTTGACTGTCAAGCATTATGAAGTGTCCCAAGCACAAATCTCTGACACCAAAAAGAACAGCACATGAAAGCAAGTTAGCAAGCACAATAAGCACTAGGCACAACCTTAGTATATATATTTTTGACTTGTAATCACATATGTGTATAGTACACAATGCTGCATGCTGTATGGTGCATTTTAATGATGATGGTAACATGTTTGCATTCTATTACTATCAGTGCACTTGCAATGTCCCTATTCATAGAGATTTGCAAAAATCTAATAAGATGAATTGAAAATGTGGACCACACTTCCAGCTTTAAACTAAGGTGGATGCAAAAAACTACCCTAGTACAAAGATGTCATGTGTTAAAAGTACAATATAAATCATGAAGCAGATAATACTCTAACTCAACAATTATTTATCAGGTCTGCAGGATTCAAACATAAGCCTGCTTTCCTTAAATTGTTGATGAACTAGGCTTTTAGGCACACATATCGAATATATTACATCCTCTGGGTGCAGTGATTATGCTAGTGGTGGCTCATCTCATTATTATTTTTAAATAGCTCAGTTTGTGTGACAGATAAACCTAACAAACATTGCATTGACGTCTACATGATGCTGAGCACCCGTGGAAAGCTCAGTGCACAGGAAGCCCATATTACAGGACAGGGGAATTGTACAGCTCATACTTTTTAAGTATATCTCATTATAAGTAATGTTCCTCAATGTAAATTATAAATAGCAACGCTCTTCACATTTTCACATTGAAAGGGTTTGTCACACGTTGATATGTTAGCAATTTACTTAACTGATATCTATGGTAAATTACAGTGAATAATATGAATTCATCAAAACAGCTTTCTATAACTCTAACATGACAGCTTTCTATAACTCTAACATGACACATTTTAACCATGCTGTGAATTTCCTGGGTGTTGTAATTGTTGGTCATCTGTCAGTAAGTGCTCCACATGTTGCTCATTTGTTCAACATTATAAGAAGTGTATGTTCCACAATCTTCAGATGGAAGAGTTTGACCAGTGATCATGCTGTCTTTGACCATCTGAAGATGGAGTCACCACTGAGTATTTATTCGAAGCAGGAAACAGAAGGATGGGGGAGTCCTATGTTTCACACCTTAAAGTACAATTAAAAACATAACAATTCCGTACCACCATTTTATTATTTTGCTATCCATCATATAAATAAGATTCCCTTCAATGTGCATTGTTAAGTAAAGAATGGGGCACACAAGAACAAATTTGTTTACCAAGTAACTGTCATTTTTCCTGAGATCATCAGAGGTGATATATTCCTAGAGAAGGTGAGGGTAATGCTCCTTTTAGAGCACAGAGGTGGTGTGAGAAGGAATCTAAGATGTTCCTGGACATCCATTATTAGCAGTAAAACTGCATCCGACTGCATGAGGACTATACTGATTTACAGTATAAGGCTGATACCTGGAATAGATTGAAAAAGGCTGTTACTTATGCTATTGGCATCCCACACAGGGGAGAGCAGTGCTGCCACCACAATAATAACTTAAGCCCCCAAAAACCTGACCATTTTGGATGATGGCAGGATGACATTAAGGCATGACCAGCACCTCAGCACTCTAAGTATAACATACTTTACCTATCCATACACCAAACCAGTGCAGGGCACAATATACCTTTTTGTTGTGCTTCTTCTTTATGTTAATCCTCTGCTGAGATTGAAAGGAACCGGGAAAAGTATTTATTCATTGGGCAGTGCAGTGGTGTAGAATTTAATGTTGTTACGTTACAGAAAGAGTTTCTCCAGTTCAGTTCTCAGCTGGGGTGCCTTCTGCATAGTCTGCATGTCCTCCATGCATTCAGGTGAGTTTCCTCCTGGCGCTCTGCTTTCCTCTCACATTCCAAACACATGCATCTGGAGCTCTTCTTCCCAGTCTTCCCTTCCTGGGCCTCCACTGAAAATAGGTTCTGTCCTAGCTGGACTTTCCTGGTCAACAAATAATAAATAAATAATAAATGTATTGACATTTGTTTACTGGGAAAGTCTGACTGGGTCTACCATTTCCATTTTCAGTGGAAGCCCAGAGAGAAAAGCTCCAAGTACAGAAATAATATTAAAAAATATCAACATCATCATCAATTACACAGTGATATAAAATATGCAATAATGTCAGTTATGAGTGCAATCTATATTGAAGTCAAATATATATATATATATATATATATATATATATATATATATATATATATATATATATATATATATATATTGACATTTATGGGCATACTTAATATTAAAGTAAAAAAATAAACAAACATTATTAGATAAGAGAAATGAAGGAAGACAGGTGAGCCAAAAATAAGAAGAAATTAATATTTGACCAAAACTAAAATAAGGAAATCAGGTGGGAAGCAGTTAAGATATGAAAGGGAGGGTTAATGACAGTGAATAAAGAAAAGAGTGCTAAGAATAATTAGAAATCAGTGGCAAAAGGAAGGGTGGCTGGAGATTAAGGAAAGAAGGAAGGAAGCAGAGAAAAAAGAAAAAGAAAAAATATAGATATAGAAATGTAGATAAAGTATACTAATCATGATGTAGGGAGAATAGCAAAGAGAAGCATAGAAATAAAAAAAAAAGAAAAGTAAAAAGAAATTAGGAAAGGATAGAGGAAAGGTAAGGCGTAAAGGGGAGTTTTTCTTAGCTGGGTTTACAGCAGTAACAGATACCTGCTTAACTTAAGAATTGTTTTAATGTATGTTTGAAGAGAGGTAGATTGCAGTTTGAGCTGATATTAATAAGAAGATTGTTCCAGGCTTTGGTGACAGAATATGAGTAGAAGCTTGTTCAGGCAGATTTAATGGGTTTATGAAGTGAAAGTATCAATTTGTCTGATGCTGTCAGTCATCTTGTGGGAATATAGCTGTGTGGAACAGATTAAAGGGATGGGTAGGTAATGAGTTGAAAATAATGTTACAAACAGTTTTGTGTTATAGATAGGTAAGGTGCTTTGATAATTCAAGCCATTTGAGTGATTGAAGGGAATTACAGTGATGAGTATAGTGTGTAGAACTAGTTGCAAATTCAGTTATTTTATTGAAACAAGATTTAATTTTTGATTTAAGTGAGTAGGAACACTTTATAATAGTGATGGTAAAAGGTAAGCATTAACAAAGGTGATTCTAGTAGATGTCTTTAACTAAAAATAAAGTTTGCGCCTATATAGCATTCCCAGTTTTTGATTTTTTATATTGTTCTGGATATGGAAATCAAGTTTTAGATTTTCATCAATTGTCTCAACTAAGAGTTTAGTGTGAGGAACAACTTAACGAACTGTACTGAGAGTGGATTTTAAATTTTTACTTAGTAACAGCTGAGAGTTGCCAAGCCAGGTTTACAAGGAAGGGAAAGCTTTTGAGTTATTTGAAGAAGGTGAGTTTTTTTTCTTTTTTTCTTTCTTTTTTTGAGAAATAAATGATAGTCATCAGCATAATGAATTAGACAGCTTTGACAGGATGTGGTGTAAATTTTATTACTGAAGATCAAAAACCCTGCTTAGTCTAATACATTCTTGAAGCCAACCAACAAATGAACCACAAAAAGTATAATATAAAAATGTATTAGGAAAAAACAAAGAGGGTTAAAAACTTTCATCCTTTAAACACTGCATAGGACTTCTTCAGAATGAAAAAGATAACAAAAAAATTGAAGAGGACCTACGGTTTGAAATGTATGAGTTATCTTATCATCACATATTTAAAACTTTAGATAAACATTATGATATTTTCCAGAATAAAAAGAAAAAAAATGTAGGTACTGAAGATGATACAAATACAAGGTAGCATGTATTGTTTTTAAGAATAAAAGGAATGGCAAAATAAAAGAAGTGGGTCACATGATGGACACACTTCACCATTTGATGTAAATAGTGGCAGCACCTCTGGATTTGTATGTTAGATGGAACCTGCTGTAGATCATTAAAATATCCCTTTCAAAAAATAGAGGAGTTGACAATTCAATGTATACATCAGAACAAAGCCAACACTCAATTCTGGGGCAAACACAGGATACACAATAGCAATGGTAGTCAACAGGGTAAAAGAAACAAAAATGGGAAAGGGAAATCAAAGATAATGAATTAACTAAACCTACATTTGGAACTCCATGTACTAGGGAAGAAGAATCATTACGTTATGAGCATAACAACATTTTTGTTAAATACAGAGATTTTAACATTTTAATTATAGTCACATTGACATCACTCATGAACATTCTCATTGTTTGACAAAGGGTTCATTTCTGTGCCCATGAAACCTTTTGATGTTAAGGATTTGATATTAGAATTAAAATTGTTTACCAGGAGATTAAGTTTGGCTTTGATGTTTACTGAGCAAGATTATAGTTTAAAACAAAATAGGAAGTCCCTAAAGAAAAGGAATGTGTTTAATCCCCCTATGAATCTTATAGTTACAATGTCTGAAAAGGCTTGTATCAATGATTTATATAATATCAAAAACATGAAATAATTTTGTAGACATAGCAGCCTGAAACCCAGAGAAATCAGCTTGTTCATAACTTTAACACATGACGAGTCCCTTTGAATTATGAAACCTGATAAAGGTGGGGGCATCATCATTTTGATACAATTAACTATATTAGTAACAGATTTCAAATTTTAAGTGACAATAATACATATAATTTTATTTCTAGAAATGAAATTAACATGTGTTATAAAAAATAAATTTATGTCTGGATGATTGGTTATATCAAGGAGTTATACATAAAAAGACATGGGGATTTTTAAAGAATCCACACCACATTATTCCCATAATTTTTTAGCATACTAAAATACATAAAAACATTCAGAATCCAATGTTTAGACAAATTATTGCCTCAAACAGTTATAAAATACACCATTCATGTATTCATTGAATAAAAAAACAATGAACTTTCTAGATACTAGAATTTACAAGAAATATATTTTTTTAATCAGCTATATATAAGAAAGAAACATTTGGTAATAGTTATTTATGTTATCTTAGCCATCATCCAATTAGATTGAAAAATAACTAGTAAAGAGACAATTAATTAGACTGGCAAGGATGATTTCAGATGACACTGTTTATTAATGAAAGTCAAAAATGATGTGATATGTTTCTTGAGAGAGGATACCCCCTGGAGTTTAATTTGTGATTTGGCTAACACTTTTTTGAAAGAAACCTTGTTTTCTACCCTTATTAGGTGTGGCGTTGCAGAATAGGGGTGACAACAATCACACACCTTTGATTTATGAAAATAGGGAAAATACATTGGAAATTAACATTTTAGCACATTAGTTTTACAATACAGTTTGGATAATAACCAAATTAAAGACATTAACTCAGAAAATTGGATCATCCTTAGATGAAACTCCTCTATTATACCTTTGGTGGAGGAAAAATCTTTTGTGTACAAAACTGTTCCAGATGTTAAAAAGTTGTTGAAGGGAAACCCATTTACTAATGAAGTACTTGACAAAATTAAAGGAACCCAAAAATGTGGATTCTGCACACAATGCCTATATATTTATACCGGGAAACAATATTTAGTAAAAACTGGTGGAGGTTATCGTATCCGGCCCATGTCTGGCAATTGTCCCAGCAAAGAGTTAGTATATTTAGCTATTTGTTCATGTGCAACAGTTTTTATATAAGGAAAACACAGAGATCAAGTAAGAGAATATATGAACATTGGTGTGATTTTCAAAAAAAAACATCGAAAAGGTTTTGTTCATACAGTCAGGTGAATGTAGTAGTTTAAAAAAAAAAATCTGTTTTGCACTTTGGAAATAATAAAGCCAAACCCTAAAGGAGGAAAATAGGAAACACTATTGAATACAAGGAACTTTTGTGGCAGATTAGGCTGAATTAAACACAAACTCCAAGGTTAAATGAACACATTTCATTGACCCCTATTTTAAACATGGGGAAGCTAAATTATAAGTATGGATTTTTGACTCTTGTAATTTAGTTCTGGTGCTTTAAAAATTGTGAATTAATTAAGGGAGGAAGTACATTAATATGGCTTCCTGTATTAACTTTTTAGTTCTGAAGATGTCTCATGCACCATTTAATTGACAAAAGCAATTCACTTTGTTTTTTCATAATAAGTTATTGTGGGATAATTTCTGCAATACATTTCTTGGTTGGCTTCAAAGAAGTAACAGACTGTACAGGGTTTTTGTTTCTCAGGTTTATTTGCTCTACTGCCATTTTTGGTTGGTTATTAATGAACATCTTGAAAAGAAGGGAGCCAGAAATGAAGCCTTGGAAAGGCACCACTGATGTTTGGTAGGTAGGACAAGAGGGACCCTTCCCATTTTATGGATTGTAGTCTCTTAGGTAGCTAGAAAACCAGTTGATGGATGAAGATGACAGACCTAAGTCAGAGAGCTGGACTACAAATTTGAAATAGGAAACAGTACTGAATGCTTATGAGAGGTCTATAAATAGTGAAGAGACAAGTTTGCCAGAGGCCCTTGTGCTATTTGCAGTGCTCATAAAAGTACATCTGTTGTTGTACTTATGTTGCATAGGAGTGAATAGATTATTTTGGAGAAGATAGCTGAGGAGTTGGTGGACACATTTCTCTAATATTGTGGAGGGGACAGAATAAAAGTGGAATATAATTATATGTTTTAATGGAGCTGCCTCATTTATTCAAGGAATGATGAATGATTTTTCCATACTACTTGGACATATATTTCAGTAATGGATCTGTTGATAAAGATGCTGACAGGGTATGCTATGGCAACTGAAGATAATTTAAAGTATTCAGGAGGAGGTTGAGCTAATCTTCAGTTTATTTAGAAGATTTTTAAGAGATTTCTAGGGACAGGTTTGTAGTGAAAACTTTATGGAATCTGTTGAGGGGTCTTGTGTGAAATCTGGAGAAAATGTGGATATGTATTTCATGTTGTATTGGGGGAATTGTTATAGGAATGTGACTAGGGGAATTTAGGTCTGAGGATGTGTGATGGTTGGAGCTATTTATGATTAGGTTGGCTATACTATTGATAAAATATGTATTAGAATAACAATTTGAAGATTGTGGTGATTTATCAGGATATGGATTCAGTTCACTTCTGGTTTCTAGATTAAGTAGTGAATTTATGGATGAGTAGAATTATTAGGGTTACTTTTATTGGTATCTTGTGGGTCTATATGACACTTTTTTTGTCTTTAGCAGCTTATTGTTTTTTACTTGATTTTGGAGATGCCTAATATTTTGTAGTTTTCTGCTGGTTTTGTTTTTAGCCATTATTTCCATGCTTTATTGTTATATGTCATTTGCTGTTCAGCTGACTTTGATAACCGTGGAGTGTAGTTATTTTTTTTCTTTTTGAGTGAAGGGAGCTATATAAAGAAATATAATATTAAACTAGCTTACTGCACGGGTATAACATGGGGAATTAGTATATTAAGAAAGTTAGTTGGGTGTAGTTAGAGTATGGTTCATTCTGTAGAGATATTCGTTGGAGATGAGGGAATTATTTCTAGAGGTATACACTGGAAGAATACAAGCTGGAGTATAATTACTTGGGTCAGAAACCAAGGTCTAGTCTAATGTGGAGTCATGGTTATAGTTTTTGTCATATTTAGTTCATATTATAATTATTTGTGAGACTCCAAAGAGATTTTGGTCTTGTAGTTAGGAAGCCCAGTGATAGCTTTTACCACTTTATATTGATGTCACCTAGAGAGTGGTATCATTAGTAATTGTAGTTGATATCCAGGATAAGATATCTTCTACTACTGAAATATGTTGACCTGGGGAAATATAGAGTACAGCTATACACAGACTATTTTTAATTATTTGCCTTTAAGAAAGTGATAAGCATCTCAGAATTACCAAATTCTACAATAGGCTTAGAGTATGAAGTAAAGTATAATAGTTGTAGTAGAATAATACAATTCTGCCAGCATTTTATTTGTTCTATATACCTTGATTATGTTGTATCCAGGAGATGGAATTTCAGAAACATTCATATTATGTTTAAGGATTGTTTCTGTAGTGACTAAGACATCAGGACTATGTTGCACTATCAAGGGATGGGCATCAGTTACTTTATTACAGATGCTTCAAAAATTAAGTGTAACCAAGTTTAGTTTTTTTCTGGGGATATGGTTGTTTGTGGGAAGGACCTTAGTTTGGGTGGATATCTCTGGACAGGGGGATATGTGAGAAGAGAGAAGAGAAGTATTTGCTTAGGAGAAAGGTTTTATCAGGAAGCTCTGAGACTTAAAAGTAATGATTTTACAGTTTATGTGCAGGAATTTGATTTTGGGGACATTTGTAAGGGTAATATTAAATAGGCAAGGGGAGATTTTGGAGTAAATTTGAACATGTGAAATGGATGAAGAGATTGTGACAGCACCTTTGTGTATACAAAGTGATATTTTGTAAATAGATGTCATATGTGAAAGGATAGAAAGGGATATTGGAGTGGAGACTAGCATGATTATTCTATGGAAAAAGGTCATTATGATGAAAATGTAAAATTGGATTTTCTAGGTGTAATGAGAAGGTAGAGTGCTCAACTTTAGAGAGAGACAGATGTGGAGAGGAAAGACTGTGATAGTTGAAGCAGGAAGGATTAATGTGAGATGGAGTTATAGAGATGGGGTGTGTAAAAGTGTATGGATAAGTGGAAAAGATAAAGGAGTGGAGCTATTGAAGTATAAATGCAGCTGATGTGGAGATGAGTGGGAATTGGGGGTAGGGTAAGGAAGCAGTTTGTTAGCAAAGCAAGGGCAGATGGAGTGGCTTGCAGAAGTATTATGAATACAGAAACAATTAGTAAGGTTTTATGCCTCCTTATGCATTGATTAGTACTGTTCATCTACAACTAAATATGATGTTTGCTTAATGAGCTCAAAAACTAAGATAAATGTAAGAAAATACCAGTGCTGGGTAATCATGTGAACATTAGAGAAAGTCTGAAGCAAATAGGGTAATTCTGAATTGTACATATAGAATACAAAAGTGGCGTGCTGAGTCGCTGTACGCCAATGGATCTGGGAAATCCAACTGTTGTTAAAACCACGAAAAATAGTACAGGTGCTGGAAAAAAGGTCCACGGGTCACAGAGCTGATAAAACAATCCAATTTATTCCGTAAACAATACAAGGTTAAGCGCTTTCACACACATAGTGTGTGCTTCATCAGAACAATACTTAATGGTATAAAGAGCCTTTAAATATACTATTTGGCGCCAAATTGCTGTAGCTCATTTAAAGCTGCAACGCCTTACCTAGTGCATATAAAACTTAATATGATATTTCCATGTATTATGGAATTCAATGTTGTACTAAATATTCAATAAACACATTTAAAAAATCCAAAATGTTACACTCATATAAGAATAATGTAAAAAATGTGTAAGAAGTTAATAGATTGCATTTTATACTTCATTCTTACATATTTTAAAAAAGTATACTTCCTATCTATTCCAATATATATTATAAATGTGTACTTTGTTCATTCATTGTATGTCTAAAAAATATGCATATGAAATATATAATAATACCTACTGGATGTGTATATATCTTATCTTCATGATGACTATATGATTGTAACATTTTGGATTTTTTAAATGTGTTTATTGAATATTTAGTACAACATTGAATTCCATAATACATGGAAATATCATATTAAGTTTTATATGCACTAGGTAAGGCATTGTAGCTTTAAATGTGCTACAGCAATTTGGCGCCAAATAGCATATTTAAAGTCTCCTTTTATCACTAAGCATTGTTCTGATGAAGCACACACTGTGTGTGTGAAAGCGCTTAACCTTGTATCGTTTATGGAATAAATTGGATTGGTTTTATTAGCTCTGTGATCCGTGGTACATTTTTTCCAGCACCTGTACCATTTTTGCGGTTTTAACAACAGTTGGTTTTCCCAGATCCATTGGCGTATAGCGATTCAGCACGCCACTTTTGTATTCTATAGTTTTTTCGCTGCTGTTGGTTGAATTGTACATATAATTGGAAGCTCAATTAAAAAAGTTTGTGTGTGAGCATAATAATAGAAAGAGAACACACTAACAGAAATAGGGTTTTGCTGAAAATTTACAATGGAAATATTAAGTGTAGGGGTAAAATTATTACAAATGTATTATATTTAGAAAGGAATAACTAATATAGCTTGTAAGTAACAGTTTTTGAGGGAGCTAATTAATTAGCTGCATCCCACTACTAGACACAAGCCAAATGTTAGACTTTACTTATTATGAGGAGGTAGTTTTACTCAATTATGGTTCATATTGTAGTCATCAATTATTATAATAGAATGACAATGAATATGAGTAGAATAGAATACCCAAGAGAGTAGCAAGGCAGGTATTGCTGCTGTAGAAAAAGATAAGTTAGCAATGGACAGGCAGCAATTACAAATACTATAAATAACATTTATACAACAGGACATCATTATTGGCACTCATCACTGTATTTACTCAGACTGTGTGAATTTAGAAGGTTGCTTCTGCATGCTTTCTCATTTATAGCTGTGGAAGTGATTCAGCACATTAAATATTTGTGCATTGAGGTTGTTCTGATGTCTGAGGGGTCATTTCACACCCCGAAAAAGAGAACGATCTTGATATTGTCATGTCAATATGTAAACAGTTAAAATAGTAGACTGCAACATAGAAAGGTTATTATATTAAAGTAAATGTTTAAGCTTCTTTTCCCTCACAGTACCTATGAAGTAAGAAAAGTTAAGAATGCATGCTCATTGTTTTAGTATGTCTCTTCCCCATCATCTTTACTCCTATACATCCCACTTTTTTTTTAATTTATCCATTTATGTTACTATTATATGAGGTGGCACAGAGACCTAGATCAACCACATGGACGCAGTCTGCTGTTCACCCACAGGTGGCAGCAGCAGTACCACCATCAGAGGCACCCAGCACATCTAGGTCTCAGCCTGCCAGATTTACCTTTACACCTCTTGTCCTGCCAGCATTGACTGTGTCAAGTAGCCTTACACTGGAGGCTGGTACACTGAGACCTGCTGGTAGCAGTGGAAGTGGAGGCAACAATGTGGTTACCCACCAGGAGTTAGCAGAGCTTGTGGGGAGGATACTTGTCAGGCGTTCAGTTCCCACACTGGCCCTATAGAGAACATGCAAAGCTGAAAAACCAATGAACCACAAATAAACAGACACAGTGCGAGCTAGTCGGAATCCTTCTCGGTAAATTCCAGATAAAAGTCAATAAATTACTTGAGTCAAAGGCAACTTGCTGAAAAAAAATTATATTTGCACCACAGAGGATTTTGTCCAGCCAAAACTGATACTTCTTCAGATAAAACATTTTGAAAAAATAAAATAATTTGAAAAGAGCATTCAACCAATCAAATTTCGTACAGCAACACACCTTCGCTTTATAAGCAATATGGTTAATATTTTAATTAAATGACATGGGATAAAGGGAAAACGCACCGCTTCCTATAGACATGTATAGATGTTTAGCATTAAACCAATAAGATTGCATGACAGAATACCATAGCCAATAACCTCCATGCTAGTATACAGTCATGATAACTGACATGCCCCTTCTATACGTAACTATAACAAACTTCATTCCTTTATACTAATCATACGTTTTATTGACAATAAACATAAAACTAGAAATAAAAATACCTTCATATCAGAACTATAAATTTCATTAAACTTATATTTAAATGTCCCTTGAATGAATTGAATGGCACAGACTAGGTACATATATGCCCCCTCCTATGAATTCAATGAGTCATCACCTTTAACCCAATGAAATCATGTACTGGAACAGAATAAGCAATAGCTTTCATATACTAAAACCAACTACACCTTTTGTGTATACTTCTTAAATTGGTGGATTACACCAATGAAATTATGTACTGAGGCGCGAATGCCAATGGCATCCATGTAATAACACAATCGCATGAATGAATGTCACAAAATATATACTTCTCAGTATTTTATTAACTATAAGTACCTTTCATTTTATTACAAATATACTTTTCACCCTTTCATTTAAACATCCCTTAGTTCATCCCTAGACTCAAACATAACAGATAGCTAAGTGGTATAAAGTGGGGACAAAAAATGTCTATTCCTATAAGTTTTTTAATAGGATTAACAAAAACGCATGGGATCACGTACTAAAACATCATATCCAAATGGCATTTATATTATGATTAAATCATGAATTAAATTAATGTAATGATGTAATGTAATGATTCTGAAATAACTATTAGCAGGGACCAGGTCATAGCTGCACTCACTAAGGCTAAAAACGCAGCCTCAGTGGGACTTAACAATATCCAGGATTGCATCATAAATATTCTTAAACATGACCTATCAGGACCACTTGAGTCACATTTCAACTACAGCCTCAAAACAGGCTAAATTCCAAGTGAATGGAGGATGGAAATGGTGATCTGCCTTCACAAGGGTGGTCCGTCAACTGACCCTAGAAATTACAGACCATTATTCTGACTGGTCTAATATGCAATCCATGAATGAATTATCATGGAAATGATCATCAATGACATTAGCATCCTATAGACACTGGACCCATCCCAGTTTGGTTTTGTCAAAGCAAGGTCATGCCTTCTTAACCTGGTAAACTTCTTTGAGAAAGTAACTAAGGCAACAGATGAAGGAAACTGGTGCATACTGCCTACCTAAACCTGGTTAAGGCATTTGACACAATACAGATATTATGAGCAAACTCACTGAACTAGGCATAAATACCTACACAACTCACTGGATTGCCAGATGGCTCAAAGATAGGACCCAGGAAATCAAGATTGATGCGGCTACCTCCACCAAGAGGCAGATCACCAGTGGAGTACCACATGGCTCCGTGCTGGGCCTACTCATGTTTGACATTAACTTCTCAGAGGTCAAGTCTAATGTCAAGGGCCTCCGCCTCACCAAGTTTGTAGATAAATGCAAATTGGGAACTATCATAAATTACCCCAACTAACATCCTGGAAGAGGGTCTAAGAGAGACAAAAGACTGGTGGCAAAGTAACTGATTAAAACTCAATACAAAGAAGTACATTATCATTTATTTTGGGAAAATGTCTACCCAGGCAAATACCACCATTTATAAGATACCCCCAAGACCTGACCGAGTTGTTAGTGATTTGGGAACATATGTAGATAGTAATCAAGCCTTTGACCAATACCTAACCAAGGGCAGTAGGAAAATCTTTCTATGTCACCCAATTTATAAGTAAGGGTATGACATCCAGATCCAAGGAAGTTATACTATCACTCTATTTGTCCCTTATCACACCCATCATTGAATACAATGCCTCCTTTGGCATGTACCTGAGTAGGAACATGAAACAGTTGGAATGCCCACAGAGGTTTCTTACCAAGAAAATCCAGGATATTAATGCACTGTCCTATACAGATCCCCTTAGAGCTGTGGCTCTGTAGTCAGTCTCATACAGATTTTGTTTCTAGGGTGCATTCTTTCTCACAAGAATTTTATTATTTTCACCCTGTTTGGTCATTTTTTGTTCAGTTCATAATATGTGATTGTTATAGTTACCATCTGTAACATGAGTGAGACCCAGTAGGCTGCCTCTATTCCCCATATGGAGTACTTTCAATGGGATATGGGGAATTTAACTTTGTTGATCAATCAGGTTACAAAACAACTGTTAGCTGGTTTAAAGCATATAGCCAGTCAAGTGGAAATTTGTTCTCAGTCAGAGGGAAGTGTCAGTATTCCTCCAGGGCAAATTATTTTGGTCCTGGTTCAGAAGAAATATGTTTTCGTTATGTTTTGAGTCATGCTGTATGTGTTCACTTCAATGGTGGAGTTCTGGTGTTGGAGGATTGGTTTAAAATAAAGGTTTCTTTTCCTTCTGAAACTCCAATCCATAGTGGACTTTGTCAGCCCAGCTTCATGAATTTGAAAAAAAGCTGGTAAAATTTCATAAACTGCAGGTAGAGAATGTTTACTTCTTGGAATGCATTAGAAGTAAGCATGTACCAAAAGCTCTGAGGTCTTGGAAGTTCCTGTCTGAACTTGTTAGTGGTTCAGACTTATACTGCGAGCTTATTGCACTGTTCAACCAACATGGAAGTGAGTTAATGGAAGCACTCAATAAGCATAATAAACAGGTTATGGATATCTGATAAAAAAAAAAAAAGAAAACAAAACAAAGGTAACTGCTTTAAGCAGGGGGGCAAGCCCCCCAGCACCCCCCACATCCCCGCTACTTAAATATACCAACTCCGAGATCGCACTTTAACAGAGTATGGTGCAGAAAGGGAAGATTTCCCTTTGCTATGCTGTAGCACAATCTCGGAGTTGTTATATTTAAGTAGTGGGGGGGGCAGTGCAGGGGGCTTTCCCCCCTGCTTAAACCCATTTACTTTTTTTCCTTTTGTTTTTCTCGTTTTTTTTTTTGTAAATTTTTGATGTTCTGCAAATTTGATTGCTAGTGATCAATTTCTAGTGATTCAAAGTTGTAAAACTTCGACAATTTAATATAGACCCCTCTGCTTGACATAGAGGGGGTGTCTACTCCACAAAAGGGGGACTCTCTGGGACACAAATATGTCCTGCCAACAAGTCCTATTGATGTCACAGACCAGGTTGAGGTCGCAAGTTCAGGTTTCTCGAGTGCAGCTTGACTTGTGGATATGCAGCAGTCTCCATCAAGGTGGATTCTGAGATTGCTTTGTATGCCAGGGAGAAGTCACCTCTGAGGAGTCTGTAGGAGACTCAATAGAGAGACAGGACCTTTAGCCTATCCGTGTAGGGTAAATGTTTGAGGTCCTGGATTCCCCTGAGGAGGAACCTGTATGGTCTCCCCAGCTGCTTGCATGTGCTTTGTGAGGTACATGCAGAAAGGGGCATTTTACTCAATAATGGGCCTTATAAGGGAAGAATGCAGGGAATGAGATACCCTTACCAATGAGGTGGACCACGTAGAAAGCTTTCCGTACAATGGAGGCAATATTGTGGTCAAAAGTCAGTTTGCTATCAACCTGGGTACCCAAGTCCCTCACAACTGATTGCTTATTATTAATGTGATCATTTTTGGGGACATCACTCTCCCCAAAGGGGAAGTTGCATTTTTTGGCATTTATATGTGTATAACTATATGTAATTCACCTATGGAGTTTTTCTTCCCAGGCATCCTCTGAAAATGGGCTCTGTCCAAGTCAGACTTTCCTGGTAAACAAATGATAAATAAATAAATTAAAAGAAATAAAAATGAAACAGTTCTTGAGTTCTTCTTAAGAATGACCTCCCAAGCCTCTGATGTGACCAAGTACTTTCTGTTACTATTGCTTTATGCAGTTTGTCTTAATTGTATACTTGTAGCTTATCACTCATCCTCTCAGCAACAGATTCATGGAGAAAGCTTCCAAATCTGATACTTTTGAAAACAGCAATATTACTGATTTAGTAAGTTCACAAAATACGACTACATTAATTAGCACTCATTTTCTGAAAAAAAATAAGTCTTTAATTGTAATAAATGTCATTATTTGTTCATGAAAATCCAGCACCTTATCAAAAAGCATTATTGACTGTAGTAAGTCAGAGCAAAAGTATAAGCAACATTTGGGACACTCGTGGTGTACACTGATAAGAGATCTGATGCTCCTACTCATCTGTTTTCCATTGCAACTTCCCCAAATCACACAGGCATGTATATACTTCATGACAAATATGTATTGAAACAGTACCAGCAGCTGTAGTAGTTATACCATACTCCAAACAAGGCACACAGACAATGCAATGACAAACACAGAGTAATGTATACGTCTTAATCAAGCAGTTATGAAATTGCTAGGGATCACACTGAGCACAGTTTTACTCTTAATCCCTCCATTTCACAATGCATACATTTACACCACACTTACAAAGGCACACCTCCACTCACCACAAACACACATCCATCCCCATTCACACAACATACCAGCCAACATACTCTGTAAAACACTGTTGTAATGGATTTGTCAAACAAAAACAATTGATGGATGTCAACTCAAGACTCCCATCCCTATCTAATGAAGCTAGAACACTGTACTTAGTACTGATTTGCTCCATAGTTATTTTACACACACACACACACACACACACACACACACACACACACACACACACACACACACACACACACACACACACAACAATGATACATGGTTAATGTGGGCAAAACTGTTTGCTCAATGTCACTACACTTGTCTCCAAGCAGTCTTATGACACCTGCTACCCATCATCATGTCAGCACTCGTCAGTCCACAACTGCAAATCTTGCTGTCCATTACACTCTGAAAAGCAGACAGACAGACAGACACAAACATACATGCACATTACACATGTTGTTGAACAGCAGGGCTTTGACTCCCTTTCCCCAAAAGAGTGCTGTAATGGCTCCTTCTTCTGGCTTTTTCCTGGTTAGGGGTCACCACAGCAGGTCACCTGTCCGCTCATGATTGGCAGTGGAGTTTTTATAGTGTCGAGTTGCTAGCACGGCGCTCAACCTTCAACAGAAGGCACACATGCACGCACTCACATCTAGGGCCAATTTAGAGTGTTCAATCCACCTACAGCATGTCTTTGGGATGTGGGAGGAAACCGGAGCACCCGTGGGAAACCCACGCGACCACAGGGAGGACATGCAGACGCTGCACAGAAGGCACCCCCACTGAGGATTGAACCAGAGAACCTCTTGCTGTGAGGTGACATTGCTAACCGCTGCACCACCGTGGCTAAGGGGTTCAAAACTATTGGTACATGTCAATTCAGGACCTAACCTCTCAAGTGTACCTCATTATGAGGAATGTTCCTCATTCTGAGTCTTAAAACCTCCATGTTCCACATTGTTCCACAATGAAAAGTTCTTTCATACAATTATTAATAGGAATTTTTTAAATTAATATCAAAGGTAAATTACATTGAATCAATTTAGTTCATCAAAAGAACCTTTTATAAGTACAAAATAATGTATTTAAACCAAGGCATGACATTCCTAGTTGATTTTTCCACAATTTGCCCATTTGTTCCACTTTATGAGAGGAAGTGTTCCATATTTTGGAAATGGAAGGTTGAGAGCTAAGCTCAGGATACCTCACAGATGTTGCAACAAGCCCATTGTACTGACACCACTACCCCAAGAAAACTTCAAGACAGTGTCAGTCCAGCTTTGCTCCACAGTTCTTTTACTCCATATACGCAGTAATTACACAGGCACACACACACACACACACATACACACCCCCACAAAGACACACAGTCCCACCCCAAACAGACATGATTACCCACCCAATTTATTAAAAGAGAGCATTGGACCACTTACTCTAAATTGAAGGAATGAAACCTTAGTAATTCAAAAATTAAAACAATAAGCATATGAATGACTATGAAAAACATAAAACATAATGTGTGAATGCAGTTGAATAATAATGAACCTGACTGCTTCTGATAGGAAGGGAATGGTACTTCGGGAAATGTCAGTCATACCATCTGAAAGAGGACTACAGAAATCAGGACCCCTAAGTGTGCTTAGGTTTTGAACAAAAGACAATGGAAGAAAAGGTTTGACAAAAACTAATGGGTTGACAGTTATGCCACAGCTTGCCATAATCCCCTATGGGTGTCTTAATTGTGCTATCTGACAGATTGTCATCCATCTTACTTCAAAGGAAAGAAAAATATAATCACAGTGAGCCATGTAAACAGGACAATAGCTAATGTCATCAACTTCTGGCATGTAAATGTGTAGAGATTTACTCAGGATATCATTCATCTTACATATGTGTATATATATATATATATATATATATATATATAGATGATATAGATTATATATAGATAGATATTAAAATATAGTGACCATGTATTCTGTAAAGTTCACATGCACACATAAATGTCAACAGTTAAAGACAAACAGTAAAATACCCAAGAATTTTTAAAATGCACGCGAGTGCACACACACACACACACACACACACACACACACACACACACACACACACACACACACACACACACACACACACACACATTTCATATATGGTATTGGTTCTTTTGATTGAATCACACTTCAATAAATCAATGTGGACTGACAAAACTAACAATCTCATTTGACTGAAATCATGACTGAATGAGAAATTATAAGTTCTATAGAGTTGTTGTGTTTTATGTTTGAATGGAAGCAGTGACTGACTTGTTTCCTATCTCTACTGTCATGGACTGCACAAGTAATATATTTAAAGAAGGGAGTTTGTGGGGCAAATTCCTCCCAAGTTGTCACCTTCAATCTTCTGGTAAAAATCTGCTTGACATCCATAAGTCTAACAAAAACTGCATTCAAAGTCTTTATTCACACTGTGTAGCAAAAGTCTAGAATGTGAACCCTGCATCAAACAGAGCAATACATATCATTCATTTATTTAAGCTTCAATTAAAAGAATGCCTCTCTGACTCATGGTTTTGCACACGCTTCTCTCCTGTTTAAAATTTTAGCTCCTTCTCCTCTAACCTATATACAGCCTATCTCTCCTTTTACTTGGTTTCATTTCTCTTACTTGTAATTTTGATTTTATTTATTATTTCTCCTGCCTCCCAAATCTACCCCAATTATTAAATAGACAAAATATAAGCAAGGCCCTGAAACTGGTACGTACACAAACCCAAATTAAAATAAAACGACCAGGAAACACACGACTGCAAAACTCTTTATTGTAGTAAAACATGGTTAAGCACTTTCATCAGATAAATACTTGTTCAGAACCATGAAAAACAATGTCCATTGTAAAGGCGAATAAAAGCACCACTAAAAATAAATAAATAAAATAAAATAAATGGACAATGGTAGCAATAAACCAAAGTAATGAAAACCATGAACTGAAAACTGAAGCACTGGAGAAAAACAATCTGCAGATTAAGTGTATACATTTTAATGCACTTTTCATTACTATGACTTCATCAGAAATAATGAATGTAACAAACAATAAGTATTTAAACCTCATATAGCCAATGAAAAATGATCATTAATGATTAAATCAAGTACAGCAATTTAAAAACAATTATCCTAAAAAGTGAAGAATATATATAAAAAATCTTTCAGAAATACATAAAATACAGGGGTGATAATAAACATAAAAAACTCTCATCTGTTAAATATTTTATGTATTAAGTTTTAGTCTTCTGTCTTTTTTAAAAACTTTTAATGTTGACAGTTTCATTAAGACCTGGAAATTCTTCCACCATAAGAAAACACTACCTCTTGGTTTCTTTTTTGCCTAAGGTATTTTTGTAATCACGCCCTGAAGGTCTTCTTGCACTTGTACTTATTCCAACACATAGAACATAAATCTTTTATAATTTTCACATAAAAAAGAGTGATTATACAGAGTATTATTTAAATATTTGGATTTTATGGCCTAAAGAAGCTCCCTAATCCTTTTGTTTAACATTCTACAAACCATACCTATATAAAAAGCATTGCATCCTTACATACATACGTACATACATACATACAAATGTTTCAAGCACGGGCATTAAAGCCCTTCTAGCTTGTCAATATGCCAAAACACTTGTTCCCATAATAAATGTCTAGAGTGTGCTTAAAAATATCTAAACTGGTACTTGCTTTAATGTAATTTGGTAGTCTGTTCCAAGCATCAGCTACTCTGTCAGAGATCCAGTTAGTACACTTCTCATTCCCATAGAATCTACTACATAGGTTATCTGATGATTCTGTAGTATGTTTTGATAACCCCAGACATTTCCAGAGGTAGTTGTCCCTAAATGCCCTATATACCTGAATAAGACCTCCTCTTACATGTCTATAAGAGACACTGTACAAGTTCGGATATTTTAGTCTTTCATAATGACTTAGATTTTCACATACATGGATGCCTTTAGTATATTTCCACTGTACTCTTTCCAGTTTATGCATGCTTGTTTTCCTATAGGGTTTCCATATTGTTATTCCATACTCAAGTTTGGGTCTAATATAACTAACAAACAATGACTTCATTATGTTTGATTTCCTAGACTTTAGAAATCTTTGTATACAACCTATACTTCTATAACTATCATTAGCCAATTGGTTGATATGATTAGAAAAACTCATAGCTGAATCTACCCATATACCCAGGTCCTTAAATGAGTCTACAGTTTCAATCACTGTGTGCTGTATTAAATATTCACCTTTCAGTTTATGTCTCCCAAATCTCATATGCTTAAGTTTTGATGTATTTATCAACATATTATACTCCTGTGCCCAAATGGTCAATTTAGTCAAATTATTTTGCAGACATGCCTTATCTGTAACACTTGTAATCAGTTTACCCAATTTCAGGTAATCAGCATATAGACTGTAGAACACCTCAGATGAAAAAGTAAGGTCTGAAAGATACAATCTAAACAAGTAAAGGCCTAGTACATAGCCCTGTGAAACACCTTGATTGTAACCAAGGATTTCACCTGCCCATTTGGTGTGTGAAACTTGCCTTGTCCCATTTGTAAGCCATGCAGCTATCCATCTTATCAACAGTACATCAATACCTAACTGTACTAATTTATTGATCAGTATTTTGTGCATGACTGTCAAATGCTGAAGTTAAATCTATATAAATCACATCACAGCACAATTTTTCATTCATAGCTGTTATTATATTGTTATAGAACATCATGTTACAGGTGGTAATAGATCTATTTTCAACATATGAATGCTGATATATAGTTTCAAGTCCCAACCTATCCAGTTCTAATAATAATTTATCCAGTATTACCTTCTACATTATTTTTCCACAACATGAAAGTAGACTTAAGGGTCTACATGATTCTGGGTTTGTCCTACTCCCCTTTCACTTAAAGACAGGTTTAATAAGTGCATGTCTCCAATCTTGAGGAATCTCCCCATATTTATATGACCTAGTGAATAATAGATGTAATGGCAGTGTAAGTTCTTGCTTAAGTGTTCTCACGTCATTGTTACTTATTCCATCTCCTCCCTGTGCTTTGTTTGGATCCAGTTTGCACAGTTCTTTTTCAATATAATCTAATTTGATTCAAGTATCTGGGGTTACCTGGATGTCACTAGGACAGCTTACCACCCCTTTTGTGTAGCCAAACTGTTTTGCATAAGATTTTGTAAATATATCTATAATCTGTTGTGTCTGAGAAGAAATTTTAGCATCTGCACACAGTTTATCAATTTGTATATCTCTACTCCTTCCACATCTTATGTATCTATAAAAAGGTTTCCTATTATGCTCAATATCTTTATATAAATTTTCTTCAAATTTTTCTTGATCTTGTCTAACACTATGCTTAATTTGTTTGCCCATCTCGTTTATTTCAGTTTTCAAAGTTGTAGTTTGACCTCTCTCCCATTTCTTATATTTTTTTGTCTCTCACCTTAATTAGGTATCTTGTTCTTATGGAAATATACCCCCGTGATGCTGCATGCCTAGATCTTGATGTTAAACATTTTTTTTTTTACTTTTTTCACTCAGACAATCTCTCTTTCAAACTTTTCCACATTCCATCTGCAGGTTTTCTACTGAACATCTTACTCCAGTTAGTTTTATATAGTAACTGTTTTGCTTACCTATACTCTGTAATTAACCTTCTGTACATTGGCTTAGATTTCAGTTTGGAAATACAAGGGTATTTAATTTGTGCATAAGCTATCTTATTCGAATGTGGTAATATGATATAAGGACCTTTGTGAATATGTCTACAGACATTGCATACTCCACACTTAAATTGACCTTTTTCTTTTTGGGTATAAACTACACTTTTTAAACTAGTGCCCCTTTGTAATAACGTCTTAAAGCTTTTTGTTTTCTTACACACAAGCATGGGCTTCTCAACTACTACTTTGTATATATCTTGATTGCCTTTGAGAATATGCCAGTTTTCTGTTATAATATTCCTAATACATCCATTGTCTGTTGACACATGCAGATTATAAATGGGGTGATTGCCTTATTCCTCTTATGTGCCTGTTCCTTAGGAATACCATTAACCAAGATGGGGGACACTGAGATTTGTTTTATCTGAAATGTCTTTCAGACTATACCTTAGTCTATCTCTTTTATATTCTCTGTCTAAGAACAAAGATGTAATAAATTCAATTTCATTATTAGAATCTGTCCCTCTGGTGATAAACCTTGATGCTCTAATACATTGTCCCCTGGGTATATTTGTCTTTATAAGCCGAGGGTGATTGCTATTAAATTGTATATAACAGCTTGAGAAAATTTCCTTTTGATAGATATTACTATGTAATATTTTGTTAAAAGTATCCCATTCAAGTTCAATGTCTAGAATGTGAATTTTGAGACCTATATGACTTATAGTGAATTTCAAAAAAATCTGTACTATTGTTTAATTCCATTAGAAACTGGTTCACTTCCTCTGTGCTGCCTTTTAAAACAAAAAACAGGTCATCAACAAATCTGTTAAAGAAAATCATTTTCTTGTGAGACCCAAGTTTTGTGATTATTTCACTTTCCCACCACCCTAGCAATATCTTGCCAAATGCTGGGGCTGCTGCTGACCTCATTGCAATGTCATTAACTTGTTTGTAGTTTTTGTCGTTAAACAAAAAATAATTATGTTCTAACAGTAGTTCTAGTAAAGAACAACATAAATTTACTTTTTCAATAGTAAAAGTTTTTTTTTCTGTAAAGAAATGCCTAAGAAAATGTACTCCCTGTCCTTGGGGTATGCTTGTAAAGAAGGAAACACCATCAACTGTAATCATGTGTATATAAATCAAACAACAACAAAGTTCTCCCAACAGAGTTAATGCCTCACCACGGAAAATGAAGAAAATACTAAGTCCAACAACAGCACCACGAATGAGGCGACCAGGCTCACTTAAATTATCCATATACTCAGAGAGTGTATAAAAGCAAAGACCTTTTATTCACATAAATCCAACATGTTAGCGCTTTCACCTACTGCTTCCTTAGACCTTAGAAACTCAAATGCTGCAGTTGCACTCTTTAAATACTGCAACAGTCTAAGGCGAGCCCTTCACTTAACCATTTAAAGGGAAACAACTAGATTTTCTACCTGCTGCCAGATAACACAATATAAAACAATAAATATACATACTTTATCCCTGAACATTGAGACTAAAAACTGTCATTATAACAGATATAGCAGTACATAATCAAAACCTTAAATGAAACACTACACATGTTGTCATTGAACATACATTCAAAATTAAAACTAGTCTACCTAAAACATTCAGAGTGAATCAGCTCACATATTAGCCATTCTACCTATATATACAAAAATAAATGTAAAATTTCACAGCAATCTAAGGATATATACATCCTGCAAAATAATTTCTAGACAGAACATAAATGTACATATCTCACTATCCATAAATGTCATGAAGTCAAAAGGGAGACATGAGCACAAACTCAATATATCTCATCCTATCTAAAAACCAAAGCTGCATTCATTTCCAACCTCACATCTCCATTAAAACATTATTGTGTTGCCCTGATCACATATAATATCACAAATCTATATATATGACAAAGGTGAAAAAGGCTAAACACCCCCTCAGGGTATTTATAAGGCTAATGTGAAACAACCAAACTCTGAGATCTCAAAATTGGTTTGATAGAGGCTCTCTCATTAAGGCCATAGCCTTTGTCAGCTCTCAGCTTTACTATCCAGTTGGTTTCTTTCCTCTCTGTATTAATTCTGATGTTACCCTCCCTAATTATGGGTTGCACATAGTCTATGACCATAAATTTAAAGTGATGTTCTTGCCCAAATGCTAGAACATGTTTTGCTAAAGTATTTTGCATGTACTTAACCCTAATGGCATATAGATGCTCCCGCATCCTATGCCAGAACAATCTGTCTGTCTTACCGACATAGAATGAGAGGCAACCTTGGCACACTGCCAAGTATACTACATGCAAACTATTGCAATTAGCTGACACCCTAAACCTATGAATCTGTCCAGTGTCTGGATGTGTGAACCTGTCAGCAGTCATAACATATTCACAAAAAATATAGTGGCCACAAGATGTAGTCCCCATACAAACACCTAAACTTGGTCTATGATGTTGTTGACATAACAAATGTTTAAGATTAGATTTAGTCTTAAATCTAAATATCGGAGTGTCCCCTACAATTTCTCTGATGACTGAATCTGTGGTTAGGGCACGCCAATGACAGTTGATGATGTCTATGATGGCAGCATTATCCATTGTGTAATACATCAGTATCCTAATACCAGACTGTTTTTTTCTATTGGTTCTAGCATTACTGTTATTACCAGAAAAGTATGGGGCAGCTCTGTTGTCAGCTTTGTTTGTTATATTAAAGTTTCATGATTTTCTAATTGTTTACCGTTTTTGAATTTTGCGTATTATACTAAGACGTACAAGGTATACAGGTTCATAGGTTTATAGGTAGGTACTAGGCTATTGGCCCTAGTGCCTATATAAGCCTAGCCAAAAGGTACCCTGGCTTTCGCCACCCAAGAAAATTATTTTCCTGTGCCACTGTCAAGCAGCCCAAAGAAGTGATCCCTGGAGTGAACTCCCATCCAATCATCAAGATTTTTCTTGAAGAGTGCTAATGAGGAGCTCTGTTTGATATAGATAGGTAGTCTGTTCCAGAGTATGGGAAGTCTCTGGGACAGGAATCTATCCCTCCAGCATGTTCTGTTTATTGTGGTGACAAGGTTTAGGTCCCTAGAGCGTGTAGCTCAGAGGGATTGGGATTTCTTTAAGTGGAGCATGTCCAAAAGCTCTGGCTTTGACATAGCTTTGTGTGTTAGGCAGAGATCATCTCTGAGTAGGCGATATGTGATGGAGTACAACTGCAGTTTTTTGAGACAGTCTGCATAGGGCATCTGTTTGAGGTCGGTAATCCTCTTTGTGAGGTATTTCTGCAGCCTTTCCAGTTGTAGATGTCTTGTGAGGTACATAACCAAAAGGGGCATTGTACTCTATAATGGGTCTAATGAGTGACGAGTAGAGGGGAACAATGACCTCTTTTTTCCTGGATGAGAAAACCTTTGTGATGAGGTGTGCCACGTAGAAGGATTTCCTGACTACTGTGGCAATGTGATTATCAAAGGAGAGACTACTGTCCACCTGTGTCCCAAGGTCTTTTATCACACTTTCAGTATTAGGTAGACTACCGCCTATGTGGTAGTTCATGGGTACAGAGTTTTTACCAAAAGGAATGACAATGCACTTTTAGGCATTGAGCTTGAGGCCATGGCTTTGACACCAGGCATCTGTCTCAGGGAGGCCCTTTTGTAGGATGTCCACATCTTTTGGAGTTTTGATTATGGCTCCTAGTTTGCAGTCATCTGCAAACTTCATTAGCCAAAGACCTTCTGTGTTAGCCTGTACTTCAGCGAAGTAGATACCAAACAGGAGAGGACCAAGGACTGAACCCTGTGGTACTCCACTTGTCACAGGTCTGAAGTTGGACTTGGAGTCTGTTACTTTCACAGTGTGGGTTCTGTCAGTGAGCCAGTTGGCAACCCATCTTGTGACATAGGGATTTTTACCTAGTTTAGTGAGTTTATCTATAATTCCAGAGTGGACGATGGTGTTGAAAGCCTTGGCGAGATCTAGATAGGCTGTGTAAACCACCTTACCCTCATCTACAGCTTTGGTGACTGCTTCAAAGAAGCTTATCAGGTTTAGGAGACATGATCTGCCTTTTACAAACCCAAACTGGGTGGGGTCCTAAGTTTGGAGATTACCAATGGCATTGTTTATAAGTTCCATGATGATATGTTCCATAGCCTTGCAGACCAGGCTCGTCAGGCTAATGGGGCAATAGTTTCCGGGGTCTGTGCTTGCTCCCCCTTGTGGAGTGGGATGACTGTTGATGTGCACCATTCAGTGGGCACATAGCCTGAGGCTATGATTGAACATGGTACTTAGGCTGGGTGCCAATTCATTCTGTAGTTCATGTAGAACGCAGCCTGGGATGTTTTCAGGTCCCATGGATGCTGTGTTCTTGGCATTGGAGAGTGTGTTTTTTACCTGTGCAGCCGTGATTACAGGAACTTTGCATTCTTCCGGTATAGAAATGAGCCCTTTAGGGGATGAGAGGGGGGGTAAAGTTAGCACTGAACCTATCTGCCAGGATGCTGGCGGCAATATCAGTTGATTCTATATATTTAGTGCCATTGTGCTGTAACTCAGAGCAGATCTGAGTGTTGCCATTGAGATTCTTGACATAGCTATAGAATGCTTTGTGGCTGTCTTTAGAGTCAGTGGCAATTTTCTTTCTGTAACTAGCTTTGGAGGAATTTATGAGGGATCTTAGCTTCTTACTGTGTTTGACCAAGGAGTTTCTCCAATCATGGGATTTTACTCTTTTTTTTTTTTTTTGCAAGTTTCTTTCTTCTGTTGTAGAGTTTGTTTATGGCAGAGGACCACCAGATTGGCTTCCTTTTTTGGAGGAGAGCACCTTGGTTCTGTTAGGGATTGCAAGATCCATGCACTCGTGTAAGTGCTTATAAAGTGCATTTGTGTAGGATTTAGCAGTCATACCTCTGTTGTCTGTCAGCATGGGTGTCGTGAAGTTTGCCACTTCTGTCTTAAGAAGTGTGAAGTTGGCTTTGGAGAATTTTTTTACAGTGGTTTCCCTAATGGGGGATTGGGGAGGGATGTGGATGTCTAGGGTGATTAGCTTGTGGGCGGATCTGACCAACAAGGAATTGACCTCTGATGTGGAACACCGGTTTACCATGTTGGTAATAACCAGGTCTAGGATATTGCTGCCCCTGGAGGGGGTGTGGATAAGCTGATCCAAAGCATTGGAATTTATGAATTCCAGAAAAAGTTGAGCACAACAGTTGGTACATGAGTAGTTTTCCCAGCTAATGGTGGGGTAGTTGAAATTGCCCATTATTAGGGTGTTAGGTTCTACCCTAATATTTTCCAGTGTGTTAAGAAATGAAGAGTGGGAATCCTGGGGCATGGTGGGGGATCTGTAGCAACTACTATTTGGATTGTGGTCTTGCCCAGAGTTAGTTGCACTTGGATAATCTCGGATGCATTATGCTGAGCAACTAGCCTGGAGGTGTGGATATCCTTAATGAATATGGACACGCCTCTGCCTTTAGTGTTTCAGTCCAGGTTAGGTGGCCGAAAGCTGTGGTATAAATTATAGTCTGGTAATGCAGGGGTACTCTCTGGAGCCTTGAACCAGGTCTCTGTCACTGCACAGATGTCGATGTTCTCCATTTTAAGGAGTGCCTCGAGTAAGTGCCTTTTGAGGTTTAGACTTCTAGCATTGAGTAGCAATACCCTCAGATTCTGCTTGCTTGTACCTGTTACAGTGGTGAATTTGTCATTTGAACCTTGCCTAAAAAAAGGCACTATAGGGGTGGCTAGAGCCTTAGCCAGTATCCGGAATCCCAGGGGTGACAGGTGCAGGCCATCTCTGGCAAAGCATCATGATTTGTCGATCATGTCATCTCAGGCAGACAGATACTGGATCCCCTTATAATGACACCAGAAGCTTAGCCAATTGTTGAAGTCAATCATTTTGTCCTTGTACTGTGGTATCATTCTGGGTGATGGCAGGATGCTACTCAGGGCTAGGGTCATACCTGCCTGGGCAACAAGATCAGACAGCTCCTCCATGTCCCTTTTCATGTAGTCCAGGGAGGAACGTCTCAGGTCATTCACACCAACATGGACAATGACAGAGTCATGGTTGTACTTGTTGTGGAGTGACCTGAGTGCATGTGTTATGTGGCGGATCCTGGCACCTGACAGGTAGCTGACAGTAACTTTCTCCTTGTTTAGCCTGGTGAGTAGAACATCAGTGTGCCTGACTATAGAGTCACCTATGACTAGAGTGTTGGGTATGTTGTTATGCCTTATGGGCTGTGGTTGAGTGGCACACTGAGTTTGTGGGATATGTGTCATTTGGGTTATGTTGGGGAGGTGGAGGTTGCTTGTGTTTCTGCTTTGGAGGTCCCTGTTGCTTGGGCAGGTTTTTACTGAAAGCCTCCTTGAATGTAGGTATGAGTTTTGTGTTTCTATGTATGTTTTTTGGTGGTGTACGTTTTGAGGGACTATGTGATGAGTGTGGTGTGGTGCAAGTGTTCACCTTCTCTTGACTGTCTAGTCCAGTCTTGGGTGAAGAGAGATTTGCTTCCAGTTTGGCTATGTAAGTGCATCTCTCACAGGTTGTAGTGTTGGGTGGTAGGAGGAGAGGGTTGTATGTGTAAATGAGGCAATTGCTGCATTGCCCCAAGATGCCCAGATTCATCAGGTAGACAGGAGAAAACACCGGGAGCTGACCCTTAGACATGCCTGGATAGGTGCTTATTTGTTAAGTACTAGAAACTGTTTTCCTCTAGACAAGTGAGGAAAGTTGAGTGCTGTAATAATTTGTAGCTTATTTAGTGCTTACAATGAGTTCTGAACAAGTGCTGAGCTCAATGAATCAGACGAGTGCTGAAACTAAAAAACTGGCTAGTTCTAAGAAACAAAATTAAGCTAGAAGACGTCCCTCCAACACAGAAAGGCTTGGGGTCTCAGAAGCCCACAAATAGTCCTGGACACAGCAAATCTGTATCCAGACTAGACTATCCACAGGAAAGGCAGGAAACAAGCTTAGAAATGTTTTTTTTCTCTTGTAAAGTGAAAAGAGAGAAAGGAGCAGAAACTAACTGGATTGGCCATCTCAAATGTTCTCCCTGGATTAGGTAGAATGAGGTAATGACATTAGACTGGGACGAGTGTCCCAAATCAAATTTACAGTAGGGGCGGGAAACTGCAAAGTCACCAACTATAAGAACAGCATACAAATAGGGAGGGACGGTGGGAAACAAACTGCAGAAATGTTTCTCACAGCAGAAAAGCAGCAGTCAGCCTAAGGTTGCTGTGCTATGTGAGCTTTTGATTTTTCAATGTCCAGCTTAACCAACTATGTGTTCCTGAATTCCCTAATGATCCTGATGCAACATCCACAGATGAATATTGCATTTTATTTATCCTTTGTTGACCAAGTTCATAGATTCATAGATTCATACACTGTTACTAGGCTAATGACCCAAAGGGCCTTTCTAAGCCTAGCCAAGTTTTCCTGAAAGGATAATGATGTCCAGAATCCAAAAAGGACACTGATGGCCAGGCATTTATAAGCTACCTCTGTCTGAAGGAATATGGGTGCCAGGCACAGTGTAAATTTTCTATTCACCATTCATTTGTCTAGTTTGTGCTTAAACTGGGTAATAGATGAACTCAGATTCACATGACTGGGAAGCCTATTTCATATGAGGGGCAGTCTCTGAGACACACATCTGTCTCTCCAGCATGTTCTGTTTATGTCACAGTAAAAAATTCACATCCCTAGACCTTGTATTCCTGGTACTCTTTGAATTATGATTATGCAGAAGATTCATATGTGTGGGATTTGCAAATGCCTTGTAAGCCAGGCATAGATCACCACTCAGCAATCTATAGGAGACTGAGTACAGGGAAAGGAATTTAAGGTGCTCTGCATAAGGCAGGTTTGTTATGCCTTGTATTCTTTTTGTAACAAACCTTTGGGGTTGACCTAGTTGCTGCATATGTCTGGTCAGGTACATATCAAAGTGAGCTTTGTAGTCTATGATTGGTCTGATAATGGTGGAGTATAGTGGGATAATGACCTCATTGGACCTAAATGCATACCCTCACTTAGACATTGCACAACATAAAAGGATTTTCTCACCACTGTGGCCACATGGTGGTCGAAGGTAAGACTACTGTCTATGTGCGTACCCAGATCTCTGACCACTGGTTTGACTCTTAGAGGTGTATAATCAGCATGGTAATTAGCCAGGACTGTTGATTTCCCAAAGGGTACAATTATGCATTTCTTAACTTCGAATTTAAGACCATGGCTTTGCCACTATTTATTAGTCAGAGATACACCTTCTTGATGGATGTTAGTGTCAGCAGGGGGAGTTCTTGATAACCCCCAGCTTGCAATCATCTGCATACTTAATCATCCATAAACTTACATTTGTTTCCATTTCAGAGAAATAGATGCAAAAAAGTAGAAGATTCAGTCCTGAGCCCTGAGAGACTTTGCTAGTGACTGGCCTCTTGGTGGAGGTGGCCTTACCTATTTTTACCTCCTGGGTCCTATCTGTGAGCCAGCTAGCTATCCAGTGGGTGATAAAAGGGTTTATACCTAAATTAGTGAACTTGTCTGCAATGCCTCAGTGGGGTATTGTATCAAAAGCCTTGGCCAGGTCAAGGTAAGCTGTGCACAGTCTTACCTTTATCCAATGTTTTGATGACCCTCACAAAAAAGTGCACCAGATTTAATAAGCATGACCTACCTTTACAAAGCTGAACTGTGATGGGTCTAGAATTTGCACATTGCCTATCTCCTCATTTATTATGTCCATGATGATTCTTTCCATGGCCTTACATATGAGGCTAGTAAGACTTATGGACCTGTAGTAAACAGGATCAGCACTTGGACCTCCTTAGTGCAGGGGAATGACTGTAGCCATCTTCCATTTCTTGGACATAAAAACTGACTGAAGGCTCTGTTGCAAAGTGATTCAAGTTGACCAGAGAGGTCATGTTTCATGCTATTTACTAAATATCCTAGGATGTTATCTGGGCCCATAAATGCAGTGTTTTTCACCTTGGAAAGTTACCCATTCTCTAGTAATAGTTGGGGGGATTGTGTTATGTGGTATTTCCTTTGGACTATCAGGGCTGAGTGGGGGAGAAATTTGAGCTGAACCTGCCTCTGATTTAGTGCGAATGATGCCATTTACAATAAGTTCTGCTCATTGTTCTGTATTTCCTCTGAGGTTACAGACATAGCCGTAAAAAGCATTGTGGTTGTCCTTTGCCTGAGAAGTTATTTGTTCTTCAAATTTAGCCTTTGAAGTATTAATTAACCATTTTAGCCATCTGTTTAGATTGGTCAGGGGCTTATAGTATGTATGGCTTTGTTGCTTCTACTCTTGACCAAGATGTTTTTTTCTTTTGTTGTATAATCAATTGATAGTGCGATTCCACCAGGGTGGCTTGTCATTTGAGTTTGTCTTCTTCTTAATATGAGTGGGAAAAGATCACTCTATACAGCTATCACCATGGCTGTACAGAGATTTTGTAAATAGCTCAGTGTATACCATGGTGTTTACTGGGTTTAGTGGTGCTTGGAATTTATCAAAAGTGTTGCTTAGTAGAAATAAGTTAGCCTTGGAATAATTCCTAAAGGTTTTTGGTTTTGTTGACTTCCTGGATTTCATTTTTATTTCAAGTAATACTGCCTTATGTTCAGATCTGACAAACAAAGATCATACATTGGGTGAGGAATATTACCCCCCCTCATGTTGGTGAGTACAATGTCAAGGATGTCTGTAGTCCTGGTAGAAGATTGGACCATCTGTTCCAGGATAGTGGCATTAACAAAGTTTAGGAATCATTGGGCTTGTGCATAAGAAGTGGTGTAGGATTCCCAATCTATAGAGGGGTAATTGATAGCCCCCATGAATATCATATTGGACTGAACAGTGAGGGGCTGTAGTACACTGAGCTAGGTAGTATGGGTTTCCTGGATCATGGAGGGGGACCTATATTTTGCAAGGATATGGTATGCCACTCTGTTTATGGTGACTTGCACATGTATGAGCTCCAGTGGGTCATACATTTTAACTAGTCTGGATGTGAGATTAGTCTTAATATAGACTGACATTCTTCCACCTTTAGTTGTCTCCTGTGCAGTAGCTGGTCTAAAGGTGTGAAAGGCATTATAGCCTTGCATTGCTGGGGTACTTTCAGTGATTTTGACAATGTCTCCATTACTACACAGATTTCTAAACTCTTTAGGGAGAAGAAAGCTTGCAGGGTGTGGAGTTTCTTGATAAGACCTCTAGCATTGAGCAGTATAACCTTCAGATATTCCTTCATAGGTTCAGTTAAGTTTGTAGGTTTTATCAGTTTGGCATTGCCTAAAAAAAGGCACTATGGGGTTTGCAAGGGTCTTTGCCAATATCTGAAAGCCTAGAAAGGATAAGTACAGACCATCCCTAGTAAAGCAGCATGATCTGTCAACCATGTCCTCCCAGGCTGTCAAGTATTGCACCCCTCTGGATTAACACCAGATGCTAAGCCAATTGTTAAAATCAATCATTTTCTGTTGGTAGTGTGACATCATCTTTGGAGAAGGTAGTATGCCATTCAGTGCTAGGATCACACCTGCCTGAGACACATAATCAGATAGCTCAATCATGTCCTGCTGCACATAGTCAAGGGAGGTCTGTCTTAGGTCATTACCACTCACATGGACTATGGCAGAGTCATACTGGTACCTATGGTTGAATGACCTGAGTGACTGTGTGGTTTGATGGATCCTAGCCTTGAAAAGGCAGCTAACCCTGACTCTCTCCTTACTCAGTCTGGTAAGGGGTGTACTGGTGTTCTTCACTATAGGATCACCAGTGACCAGGAAATTTGGCTGTATTTTCCTTAAGGGCTTAGCAATGGAGGCATTCGATAAAATGTTACTATGTGTAGCTGTGGCCAAAGTTTGAACAGAGTGTGTCTGTGATGGCTGAGGACCCTTCCTTTGATGGTACTGTTCAGGAGTTCTTAGAGTTTTAGGAAGGTTACCTGTTAGTGTCTCAGCATTATTAGTTTTATGTGTATGGCATTTACCCTGTGCAGTAGGTGTGGTGCAAGTGTCACTGACAACCTCAATAGGATTCGTTTTGGTTGTATGAGAAAGTTTGCCTCCACTGTTAAATTGTAATTACACCTCTTGCATTACACTAGCTGTTTATTAAGAATAGGTGGGTTGTCAGTGTACATCAGGCAGTTACTACAATGCCTCAGAATCCCCATCTCAACCAGACTGGCAACAGAGAGAGTCGGGATGTGCATATCCATGACCACTGTTCTACTAGGGAGGAATGAGGAAAACTTAAATATTAAACAAGTCAATAAGACAAGCAACTTGATGAGCAACACTCAGCTATGAGCAAATGAGATGCTCTAGTAGTTAAAAAATCTGTCTGTACTGTAATGACTCAAGAGTGCAGACCGCAGACAATAACACAGGCACAATAAGCCTTCACCAGCAATTCCCAGCTCAGAAGGGTGGAAGCTACTCTCTCCTCTCACGAGTGTAGATCACAAATCTTCTTAATGAAATATAACTGCCCTGAAGCCCAAAATTTTAAACCAGAACTAAAACAAGTTTAGAATAACAGACACAATAAGCCTTCAACCAGCAGTTCACAACTTAGAAGGGTATAAGCCACCTCTCCTGCCACAACAGTATAGATGACAAACCTTCCTTATGTTAGAGAACTAGTTTGAAGCCCAAGTGCTTAAATCAAAACTAATCAGTCTCCAGAGCTGTGGATGAGGGTAAGGCAGTCCACACAGCCTATCTGGACCTCGCCAAGGCCTTCAACACCATCCCCCACTCTGGAATCATAGATAAACTTACTAAGCTGGGCATAAATGCCTACATCACTCGATGGGTTGACAAATGGCTTACTGACAGAACCCAAACTGTAAAAGCAGCCGACTCCAAATTCAGCTCCAGACAAGTGACAAGTGGAGTACCTCAGAGTTCAGTCCTGGGACTGCTCTTGTTTGGCATCTACTTCTCTGAAGTACAAGATAACAGGAAGGGACTCTGGCTAACAAATTTTGCAGATGGCTGCAAACTGGGAGCCATTATTGAATCCCCAAATGATTTGGATATTCTACAAAAGGGCCTACAGAAACAGATGCTTGGTGCCAGAGCCATCGGCTCAAGCTTAATGCCAAGAAATGTATAGTTATCCCCTTTGGGAAAAACCATGTACCCATGAATAACCACATAGGTGGCAGTACACTAAACACTGAAAGTGTGATGAGAGACTTAGGGACACAGGTGGACAGTGGTCTCACCTTTGATAGCCACATCACCACAACAGTCAGGAAATCTTTCTGTGTGGCACACCTCATCACTAAGGGCTTTTCATCCAGAAAAAAGGAGGTCATTGTCCCACTGTACTCATCCCTAATCAGACCCATTATAGAGTACAACTCCCCGTTTGGTATGTACCTCACAAGACATCTGCAACAGCTGGAAAGGTCGTAGAAATACCTCACTAAAAGAATCACAGGCCTAAATCAGATGCCCTATGCTGACCATCTAAAAAAACCTCCAATTATACTCTGTTGCATATCGTTTACTCAGAGGCCATCTCTGCTTAACATACAAGGCCATGTCAAACCCTGAGCTGTTGGATATGCTCCACTTAAAGAAATCACAATCCCTCAGAGCCACATGCTCCAGGAATCTAAACCTTGTCATCACAATGAACAAAACATGCTGGAGGGATAGGTTCCTGACCCAAAGAGTTCCCATACTCTGGAATAGACTGCCCATACATGTCAAGCAGAGCACCTCTTTGGCCTTCTTCAAAAGGAACCTTGACAATTGGCTGGGAGATAGGAAATTCACCCCGGGGATCATGTCAGTCACCCTGCTAGACAGGGGTCCAGGGAAGTAAATATTGTGGGAAGAAATATCCAGGGAATTGTTATGGCTAGGCTTGTATAGGCCCTAGGGCTGATAGCCTAGTACCAACCTATGAGCTTATAAGAGGCTTAGAATAATAGTTACCATTTAATCAGACTACTAACAATCAGTAATAAACACAACAGAATAAATGCAAATGAACACTTTAAGAACAAGCAGCAAAGAGCAAAATAATCTAATAAAGAAGGAAGAAGCACAGATACAGTGAAAGCAGCTGATAAAGTCCAATATCTTTTTAGGTAAGTGGAAGGGCAGAAACAGAAGATAATTCAAGTTTAAGAGACTAAAGGTTAGGCCTTCCTTCCCCAACTATTCTCTCAGTACTCAGTATAACGAGCCGATGAGATGGGTCTAGGCAGAGTGAAGTTGATACTAATAACACAAAAACACTAGTAGTGCCTAAGTAAACCCCCACGACTTTATTAACTTTGACTGACTAAGCGCTTTCACCCATATAGGGCATTTTCAGAGTCAGTTTGTCACAACTCATCACAGCCTTTAAATATACAATTCAATTAACATTACAACCAATTGCTAATTAAATACAATAATTCTATTGTCAGTACTTTTGTAGTTTAACCCTTACTTTTCAACTTTGTTTTACTTTACAGATTTATTGGCACCAAATGCATAAGTTTATTAAAAATACAACCACATTAAATCAAATATTATTTTAACCACATAAATTCTGCAGGCATAAAAATATGAAAAATCAGAAAAGTTCACTATTATTTCATAAAAAGCGCTTAGTCAGTCAATGTTAATAAAGTCATGGGGGTTTTACTTAGGCACTACCAGTGTTTTTGTGTTATTAGTATCAACTTCACTTTGATGGTCGTTCAGTACATTTTTGCACTTGGTGTTGCCAGTGGTTTACTCACCACGGCGAGAGACAATAAGTGCGTTTGCATTTATTTTGTTAGAGAAAACCAATGTATTAGTATTCAAATTGCCTTTTGCACAGAGGACCGTTCCATTTTCTGGGTTTGAGCTGAACAGCTACCCCAGGAGATGGCGTTCAGTGAGTGTGGAGTGTTAATCAATCAACGGCTATCCCTGGACATGGTATACATGAAGTGAGATTTAAATATTCAATGGCTATCCTACAAGATGGCACTCAGGAAGTGTGTGAGAGCCAATCGCGGTTACCCTACGAGATGGCGTTTAGGAAGAGCTGGAGTGTTTATTATCCAGCATTTTTGTTTGCTTTGTTTGTACATTTAGACACAACAGGTTGTTGTATGAAGGGCGCCTTTGAGTGGAGTTATTAGTCACTGGTCTTTCTTTCTTTCGAGGACTTACTGGCATTGTTGTTGTTCAGTCAGAAGGTTTCTTCAAAAAGAAAAGATTTTTTTCGGCGATACTTGACATTGGGGTTAATGCGACATCGCCTGCCCCTAACAAGGTGACATTTATTGGTTTATTTTATTTATTCATTTGAACAACATCTTATCAAAAGGTTTTAAGACATTAACTATTTGGAAATATTGCCAACGTTTCCGCAAATCAGTATTTGGGTTTGCTTACTTTATTCAACTACTTATACTATGAAAACAGGGTTGATGATATTTTTTTTCAGTTTTTATTTTTAGTTTTGTTTATTATTCTGTTTTTTCTATTTTTTTAAGTACATCTATTAGAATATTCACTATAAATATTTATTGATTATGTGGCGTTTCATGTGTGGAGCATTATTACGAAGTGTTTGACCTGGCACCTATAGAGACAATTCAAAGGCTGGGACTGAACAATTACATATACTGATATTTTGTGTTTCACAAGGTTTTTTAAACTCTATATCTTTACAGATTACTGCGGTTTAAAATTGTATAGTGGCACCAATTGATTTAAAAGTGTTGACACATTATTTAAAGGGTTATGTATTGTTGTTTCATGTGAAAGGTTCTAGTTTTGCAATTTTATTTTTTACATAAATATATTCCTGATTAGGTAGAGTGATTATTATAAAAGACTATTTACTATTCCGTTACTTTACTATTTGATTGATAATCCCTTTTTAAGGGTGATCTGAGTACAAGAGTCAAAGTAGAATTACATGCATTGTGAGATACATTTTATTAGTTAGTTGTAACTGTTTGTGGTGGTTATTACCAGTTTAACTTTATTACATTATACAACAAAGACATTACTGTCACAATGGAACAGCTAATGAGTCAATACTTCGATTTATCCAGACAAATTATCACTTTATTACACGCCAACAACAGTAATGAAAAGAATGACAGTTTAACTAATTCACAGGCTGAATTATTCACTTTACACACACCACCAGGGACTATTTTAGAGAGACAGAACGATACTAACTTACCAAGGGTGGATAACAACAATGGGAATACCAATAGAACGGGAGGAGTGGGCAGAAGCACTACAACTGACATGGCACCATTTGATATAGAGAATGTTTTAATACCTCCTGTTCTAGGAAATGCAGCACCGACATTAAAAAACCCTGATTTAGGGATACTTAATTCCCAGATATTAAAGTTCAAAAGACTAGCCAAAAAATACAAATCTTTGCAGATGGACAATGTTTTTTTGGAGCGCTCCATTGAACTTAACCACGTTCCCAGAGGCCTCAGGGTATTTAAACTTCCAATGGCAATTGAGGCTAACTCAGAAGCATATTGTAACATGCTGGAGTTATTTGATAGGACAGGTTTTAATTTAATGAGAATAATTATTAGGAATAATACCAGTAGGATCAATAATTTAAAGAATGAACTAGTTATACTAAAACAAAGTATTACGAATGACTTACTGTTTAAAAACAACAGAAGTAGGTTTGAGAGGATTATGATTGATCTTGACAAGTTTGCAAAAACTAGTATGGAAAGAAAACAAAACAAAATTTTGAGAGACACCAATGAATACAAATAGAAGAGGGCCTATCCAACACCAAATATGAAGGAGGGCAATAGGGAATTAGATGAAGGGAGAGAGACACTTCAAACTGAGGCTGCAGAGGTTGAAGTGATACAAATTGACATAAAAGAGGGCGCAGTTTATTTAGAGAACCCACCCCCATTGAGGCGCTCAGATCAATTAAGTAATCGGGGTCAGCCACAGAATTATTTGGAGGGAAGAACACCCCAACAGCAGGGTTTCCAGTCAAGAGGCAACTGGAGGGGTGGGGGACAGTAGAGGAGGAACAACTTCAGCAACAACTGGTACAACAGACAAAACAGCTACAATTGAGGAAAAACTTAGATTTTATTTCCACTATTAATGATAGGTTGTTGGACAATGTTCACTTACTAGTCGACGCTGTCAATGACATTTCTGTCACCTCCTTGAATCAAAACATTAACATTAATATGAACAATGGTCCATGCATTTTTGGGGACAAATCATTCAATATTTACAACTATTCGGATTTGACAATTTCTGATAGTCATATGAGCCTAATGAACAAAGGGTTCTGTTCTGTACCAAATTTCAAATACGATATAAGCAAACTACTTATTAATTTGAAGTTATATACTGGGCAATTAAATTTAAGATTATTCTTTGGGAATAAGCCTACTATTGGTAGAGAGACACAGACACTTACTGTCAAAAGAAGTAGTCTGTTTATACCACCTTGTAACCCTTTGATATCAGTATTTGAATGTTTATGTGTTACTCAAATCAGGAGAATGATTGACAAGAGGCCACCAATAAACAAGAATTTAACATCTGCAGAAGAATTCTGTTTGAAAGAACTTTCATCAAATAGACAGTACACGGTCATGAAACCTGACAAAGGGGGGGGGGGTGTAGCCATAATGACGAACACTGACTATTCTTGGAATATGCAGAACATATTACATGACTCTGATACTTACGAACTGGTTCCTAAATTTGATGTTCAGAGGGCATATACAAAAATCGACTGGCAACTTTATGAATTCAAATCACAAAACAAGCCCAAACAGCTGTAGAGCCATCACACTGATTTAATAAAATTCCACACTTAAAATACAATAACCTGAAGAGCTTTTCATCTGCCAAATTGCAAACTTCATCAGAAATAAAAAAAATCAACAATAAGGATTCTTTAAATAGTCACTTGATCCAAAAAATATGCGGGACAATTAATTAATTAATTACTTAAAAAGACATTTCCAAAATTACAAATAATGTATTGATATATGTATAGTGAACATTTCATTTGTATATGTACCATAATATAAATACAAACAAAGGTACTATTAGAAACTTTGTACATAGTACAAACTTATTATGGACTTACACATTATATCAGACATTTAAACAAACTTTTAGCTCTGTAAACTCTTAAGTTTAACAATGCTACTTATAGAGCTTGCCTCATTTAATCTAGGAACATTACATGCATCCATGCATCCAGTTTGATATGCCACCTTAATTCTAACTCTTCAAGTTTGAGAGGGAAAAGACCCCCTCTAATGTCATGCCTAACACTATCAATAGATAAAAATTTAAAGTTATGATTCACATTCAAGTGAATATGTTTTGCTAGTGCATTTTCAAGCTTATTCCGACTAATAGCATACAAATGTTCATACATTCTATCACGGAGTCTGCGCTCCATTTTGCCCACATAAAATGCAGGACAATGAATACATCTAGCTAAGTAGACTATAAATCTAGAATTGCAGTTAAACCTTGATTTTAATCTATATTTATAACCATTAACAGTAAATGAGTTATTCACATCCACATTTTTACGGCAATTGCAATTCTCACATTTATTCATACCTACTATTCTGGGGGGTTTAGAATGATGTTTTTCTAATAGATTCTTAAGATTTCTACCATGTTCAAATACTATGTTCGGAGAATTACCAAGTTTAACAAACAGTGACTGATTACATCTAAACAATTCCCAGGTTTTTTTTTATTTTAACACAAAAACTACTTTGTGCACTAAACGTAGTTTACTATGGCATAGTCTTGAGACACTTTGCTGCACCAAGCTGCTAGCTCTGCTGCGTAGCTGCACTCAGTAATGCTTTGCCCCATAAACATCAGATGGTTTAGACTTTGATTTCCATTATCTAGAAACTCCTTTTTTTGCCAGCCACTAGAATTAAACTCAGCAAGGCCTTACTATGTCTAGACAATTCCGATTCTGTATCACAGCTCAAAAAATCATTTCCAGAGTTACAACAGTTTGCTCACCCAGTATTTCTGACAGAGTAGTATGCATGGAAATGGTAAAATCTGACAAGTCACTGCACTCTCAAAAGATAAGTTCCCAATTACTTCTTTCTTATAAGTTCATAGGTTCATAGGTGTGTACTAGGCTAATGGCCCTGGAGCCTTTACAAGCCTAGCCCATATGCTTACCCTGGCATCATGCCACCGGACCTTAGTTCCTAGTGCCTCTGTCGAGCAGAGCCACTGGACTGATCCCCAGGGAGAATTTTCTATTTCCCATCCACTCAAGATTTCTCTTTCTCCCTCCTACATGTTCTGTTTATTGTGGTAATGAGGCTGAGGTCTCTGGAGCATGTGGTGTGAAGGCATTCAGATTTTTTTAGATGTAGCATTTCTAACAGAGCTGGGGCAGACATGGCTTTGTAAATCAAGCAGATACTGCCTCCAAGTAGGCAATATGAGACAGAGAATAGTTGGAGTTTTTTTAGTCTGTCCATATAGGACAAGTATTTAAGGCCTAAGATCCTCTTTATGAGGCACTTTTGCAGCCTCTCCAGTTGTTGCAGGTGTCTAGTGAGGTCTAGTCTAGTGAGGTGCATTACTAGTGATTGGTCTAATGAAGGAAGAGTAGAGGGAGACAATGACCTCTTTCTTCCTGGATACAAAACCCTTAGTAATGAGATGTGCCAAAATAGAAGGACTTTCTAACCACAGTGGCAATGTGGTGGTCAAAAGGAGGTTGCTGTTAACCTGTGTTCCCAGATCTCTTATAACACTTTCTGTGTTCAGTGCACTATCATCAATGTAGTAATTCAAGGGAACCGGGTTTTTCCAGAGGGGGATGACAACACATTTTTTCACATTGAGCTTAAGGCCATGGTTCTGACACCAGTTGTTGGTCTAAGTGATGCTTTTCTGTAGGATGTCAACATCATTTGGGGAGTTAACAGCTCCCAACTTGCACCTCCAACATTTGTAGTATACCTGAGGAAAAAAATCGTTGGAGTCTGCCTGTGGTATAAAAATACCTATGCAAACAATTCGAAGCAAAGATCCTAAATCTTCTAGACTTTATTGCATATTTGTGACCCAAGGATATATGTTGCCATTGTTTCTTTATGAAATGCATATCCAGTCTCTCTTCCCAATCCTTTCTAACCTCCTCTGATTGATTTCTATACTTATCATAAAATATATCACATGCCTACTAATCATCCCCTTTTTAACAGCAGTTTCTATTCTAGATTCTACTAAAAATTCTTCAGCACTGGTCTTTACTTAGGATGCCCAATTACTTTTTCTTTGCCTGTACTCTGATATCAGTTCTTGATAGGGAATGAAATCTCTAGCCCACATTCCAAATGAAATCTTGGCCTTTTCCCATTCTGTTACATTTTCCTCTCTAATTATCTGCTCCCGATACCTTGGTTCCTTTTCCAGTTTTCTCCAGTAAATTCCATCCAACTGTTGCCTGTTCTCTATACCCCTAATTGCAGTCACTCCTATCAGCAAAATCTTTCATCATTCCTGTGTTGGCTTATTTCATAGAATACTTTCTGCAACTTTATGAATATAATATTCTGTGTGGTTATTGTTATTCTCTTTAAGGATCTGCTTGCAAAATCCCATTCTCTCCTTAGTTCTTCAGCTTCTCCCCCATTTCACCATCATCACCATCATCATCCCTTTCCACAATGAATTATAATATTCTGTTTGTGTTATGTATAGGAGCCGTAATCGTGTAGCTCTGTAATGCCCCTTTGGATCAGATAATCCCAATCCACCTTGTTCTGTTGGAAGGATAAACTTGTCCTGCTTGACTCTTGCCCTCTTCCTCTCCCAAATAACATCCTTCAATTCTTTATTAATTGATATCCACAACTTGTCTTTGGGTTGATAAAATTATACCTGACCTGTGCATAAAACTAAAGGAGCTTAAAGCATTTTCATTGCTTGTATCCTGCTATCCATATCCCTAAAGCAGAGCTTCCAGTTTCTCAGCTTTGATATGATCTTTTGTTTAGCCTCTTCCCACATATCCTGCCATAACGAAATCCTTTACTTCATTGTATCATATAAATAAATAAATATACACACACACACACACACACACACACACACACACACACACACACACACACACACACACACACACACATGGCTCCACTTCTAAATCTCAAATCTCAAAATCTGTAAATTCAAAATACTGAAAACAAAATCTCTTAAAGCTCAAAATACTGAAATTCAACATATCTAAAAACACACAAGACAGCAACACTAACTATACTGCAGCACAACTACATACATAAACATATTACTCTTCTCCAAGTATAGGCAGGGGGGAAAGCCCCCTGCACCCCCACACCCCCTACTTCTTAAATATATCAACTTTGAGATTGCACTATACGGTAGGAAAATGGCAAACATACCATTATGTGCTTTATGGCTGCCTGTTGTAACCTTAGTCATGTTCACTTCTAATTTGCTATACAACAACATAACTCATCTTACTGTAGTAAAGTGTGATCTTGGAAATGATATATTTAAGTAGCAAGGGGTGTAGGGGGTGCAGCCCCCCACATGGGGGGTGCATTGGGGCTTGCCCCCTGGATATAATTGGAGAAGAGTAATATGTTTCTGTATGTAGTTCTGCTGCAATATAGTTAGTGTTGCTGTACTGTGTTTTTTCGATATTTTGAGTGTCAATATTTTGATTTTGTGCATTTTCAGCTTTAGAGATTTTGGTTTCAATATTTTTAATTTAGCGATTTTGAAATTCGAGATTTAGAAGTGGACTCATGCGCACACACACACACACACACACACATATAAATATATATATATATATATATATATATATATATATATATACACATGTGGGTGTGTGGGTGTCTATATATATAGGTATAGCTGAACAAATTCATGTGTGAGTAAGTAGTTTACAGCTATTGCCTTTGTTTTATCTTCATTAATGTTGAATCCCAAAAAAAAACTGTCTCAGAAGGTGCCACAACAATGAAATTTCCTTTTCTAGTTTTATCAGGTACAAAATAATATCATCTGCAAATAAAGTAAAATTTTCTTGATTATCATACAAATTATATCCTTGAATTTCCTAGTCCCTTATTTTCTTTGCCAGTGGTTCTAAATATAACACAAATAACAAAGGGGAAAGGGGGCACACCTGCCTGGTTCCTCTGTTCTAACAGAACTTATCATAGAGGAACCCCCCACTTTAATTTTTTCCTCCAATCCCTCATATATTCTCTTAAATAACCTTATTGTTTTGTCAGTGAATGCAAATGCTTCCATTGCCCTCCTCATAAAATTTCAGCTGAATCTGTTGATTGCTTTCTCTGCCTCAAGACCCACCAACAACAGTAGTATTTTCTTACATTCTGCTTCTCTCTGGATTGTCATTCTTCCTCTAATGTTATCAAATGTTTGCCTCCCCTCCACTAAACCACTTTGATCCATATCTGTCACTTTTGGCATCACCTTTGCCATTCTTTTAGCTATTACAGACATAAACACTTTTAATTATGGTTTAGTATTGAAATGGACCTATATGAAACTAGAACTGATGGGGCTTTACCATCTTTAGGTATAACAGCCACATCTTTCTTCCATGATTTTGGTGTTTCTCATACTTTTAAAATACATCTTTATCACTGTCTTCCCGCCTAGATTTCAAACTTCCACAGGAATATTCTGGATACTTTCCTGTAGACTAGTTATATATCACCATTTTTATCTCATTCCCTCCTATCCTAGCTGTTAGTATTTGAGTCTCATCTACCTCTAACCCTGACATATTTAAGTCTTCCATGACTTCCATAAACATTTCCATTTTACTTTTTCTTGGATTTACACATTTTTCTGCTTTATACAAATTTTCATAAAGTTTCTGAAATATGTCTAATACCGCTACAGGATCTATGGTTATTTTCCTTGTTATAGGCTTCCTGAGGTTGGCAACAACTCTTTCTGCTTTCTCTTGTGTGAGTCATGCAAAATGTTTTCATGCTCTGGAGTTGTTATCAACAAACAGTTGCTTAGCAGAAGTCTTTCTAAACTCCTGCATGCTATTGAAGTAGTCCCTTATTTAAATATTAACACTCTGCAGCTGTGTCTCCTTGTTCTGTGAGATTACCCCTGTTCTTTACTTTAACATTTGTCAGTCCCTCTAAATAATTTTTCTTAGCTATTAATCATATTCGTTTCTTTTATTTCTTCCCTATTTTTAAAACTGCACTTTCATTTTATCCCACTCCATAGCTATATTTTCTGAAGAAATTTTTATTATTCCCTAACAAATCCCAAATAATTTCCATTACCCATTTCCTTAAATTTAATAAAATTCCTCTCTGTTTAACAGCTAGGCTAGGAAGTGCCAGTGTCTCATTTTTATTTCATTACCCTGCATTTTTATTTTAGTTATTATTGATGTGTGATCTGAAATAGCTATTGGATGTGTGCCAAAACTTTCAATTAAATGCACATGTACCTGTGAAATATAATTTCTATCTAGCCTAGTCCAGTTGTTGTACCTTGGGGTATAGTATATACATTCTGTCTGAACTTTTCTACTGAATTCAAACCTTCCATACCAAATATTTTCATATTTTGTTTCCAAAATCTTGCCTCTTTTATTGTATGTGCCGTTCTAGGCCCCCAAAATACATCTTATTGAAAATCAAATTCTAGTCCCCACCTATAAGTAAAATTCCCTGCTGAAAGCTGATCCTTTGTCCCAGAATTTTCTTAAGCTCCATTGTAGCAGTTTTAGATAGAATATAAATCATGCCAGTGTAATTCTCCCCCCTTGCCAGTAGCCCCTTAGTACTATAAAGCTACCATTATTATAATTTTTATTCTCTTATATCTCTATTGTTGCTCCTCTTGCAATTAATATAAAAGTACTCCCCTTTTCCTTTGTCCCAGATATTCCACTGAATAACCATCCTGAAATCCTTTCTTTATCAAATTCATATGCTCAGTTCTTATCACATGCTCATTTTTTTAACAAATGTGTCTCCTGTACCATAACTATTTGCACTCTGCATTTATATTGCAGTTCATTACTCTTAGTTTTTGTATATACATGTGAGGCCATTCACATTAAAAGAAAACAAGGAATGTGTTGCCATTATGATAAGAAGTTATTATTCCCAACTGTTATGTATAACAACTTTTTTAAATGTCTAGTTTCAGCATCAGTGTTACATGCATACAGTAATGTTTGGCAGGGTGATATTTTATACAGTTGTTTCTTGTCATAACCATTTTAACTTATGTCATACCTTCAAAGACGTTTTGTTTTAATGAAAAGCCTTAAATAAAAAGAAGCACACACCCAAATCTCCTCCATAACCTGTTATGGTAATACAAACACATAGAACTATGTATATGTTTAAATAGCTAATTTTAACCCTCCTAATAGAAACAGTTGCTCCAGATTGACAGTTACACTCACTGGCTTGAATTGACTTATAGTGAAAGTTATCCATGCTAAGACACATGGTACCGCCTGTGCTTCTACTACCAGTAAGTGCTGTCTGTTTTTGTCTTATATTTATTCCTTTATCAGATATAGAAAATAACTTAAATGCTTTCAGAAGACATTATCTTTTAGCCATTGAATAAAAGTATTTTGTTTTACTGGACTTATCAGCTTGTTTCCATGAAACATGAGAACCAGATACACAGTTGCCTTCAGCTACAAGCTTGCCATCTTGCATAGTGAACATTCAATTGTTAAAGGAAAAATATTAATTACATTCAATGTTTTTTTATTTACTTCCTTCCACTTAAAACCTGTTGTTAAAGCAAACCAAGGACCTTAATCCAGTCATTCCCTTATGCAAAAGTAATAAAAAGCATATCACTTTTACTTATATCTTTTTTCCACTCTTTATTCTCTTTTTACATTGCAGTGCCTACATTTATTAAAAATGCATTACTATATAACAGCCTCCTACCTCCCTCTCATAGACTCCTACTTATTATTCTTATTACTCCCTTCCTCTACATTTCCTCTATTGCCACCTCTTAAATATGAGAATCTTATCAATGCTCTCTGATGCACAGACACTTCCCACCTACTATTACCTACCCCCTAACTTATCACTCTGCCACCCACTCCTTCCAACTAGCCCCATCACTTTTTCATCTCTGACTATACCCTACATAAAATAAAGACATTCCCATTATCCCCACTCCCCCTCAACACCAAAACAAAGAAACACCCACATTATGACTCCCATATTTCTCCTAGATTACTCTTTCTACAGCTACTATTGTTTGATGACATTCATCTCAATCCTGGACCCATCCTCAACTCCTCTCTCTCTCTCTCTACTTTCTCCTCTCACCCCCCATTCTCCACACCTAACACATCTTATCAGACTCTCAAATCCACATCCATCTATTCTATCTATGAACAGTCAAAGTATCATGAACAAATTCTCCCCATTTCATGCCTGGATCTCCCTACACATTCCAGATATTCTCACCCTCTCTGAAACCTGGCTTAAGCCTCACATATCTGACTCTGAATTTCTTTTCCCAGGCTATAACACCTTCCAACAAGATAGAGTAGACAAGAAAGCAGAGGTATTGCTATTCTCTATTCCAATCTGCTCTCCCTCTACCCACTATGTATCTCTCCTCCACGCTTCCACCCTGCTGAAATACTCATTGTCAGCTGTACACTGAACAATCATAAGAAACTGGCTATTGCTTCTATTTACATCCCCCAAGTAACAATATCCCTATCCTAGAACACCTTCTCTCCTGGATCTCTCAGACTATCTGCTATGAAACAGTAATCTTGGGTGATGTTAACATCTACTGGAGTACCCTTAATACCTATGACCCTAATACCTCTATTAACCTGTATGCCTTCACACAGCTAATCAACACCCCAACTCATCTAAATAAGAACTCCAGCTATGGCTTCACCATAGACTGAGTCATCATTTTTAACCCTAGCCTCTATCACAACCCCTCCACCCTACCTGATATGCTAAGTGACCACCTTCCTACCTCTGTACTTTGATGCTCTCCACAACTACACAAATTCCAGCAATACAAGGATTGTGGTATACTCTCCAGTTTTAACCCAGATACCTTCAACCACTTGCTCTCCTCAACTAAATGGTCCCTCCATTATAACCTCCCCCTGGAGGATGCAGTCATGACCTGTAACAATATATTTTTAGACATGCTTACCTCCCTGGCCCCCATTAGAAAAATAAGAATGAAAAGTAATTTTCACAAAAGCCACTCAAATTCTCATGAACAAGAAGACAGTGCATGGAAAAAAATGGAAGACATCCAATTCTTCCACTGATCCTCAAACTTTTAGAGAGCTCTATAATCTAACCAAAAAAAGGTGACCCTTGACAAGCAATTTTTTTTCAAAAACCAGTAAGCAATCCTCACTCTAACCTCCCAATTTTCTGACAATCCATTAACAAAGTACTACATCCTAGAAGCCCTTCTCCACCAAAGCCCTGCCCAAATAGCTATCCTACTGATACTGCTACCCTTCTAAGTTCCTTCTTCATAGACTCTATCTGCAATCTAGCCAAAAATGACACTATTACCTACACCACCTCCCCATCTACTCAAACTACCTCTTTCTCTTTTAAACTCATCCCTGCAACCTATATCAAATCACTTCTTAGAAAACTTAAACCTAGTTCTTCATCAGCCAACAACCTTCCTCCTCAATTCTTAAAAATTGCTGCCAATTCTATTGTCTACAATATCTCCATATTAATAAATAGATCCATCAAAGAAAACACTGTACCTGACAGCTGGAAGAAGTTTTACATCATACCACTTCACAAAGTGGTATCTCAACTGATCCTTCAAATTTCAGGTCAATTACTATTCTATCTCCCCTGTCAAAAATTCTGAAAAAAATGCATTCACAAACAGCTCCTCAATCACCTTCTGCTAGAAAATCTCCTTACACCCACACAGCATGGTTTTCACCCAAAACACAGTACAGCTACTGATCTGACCTCTTTCTTTAATTCTATTTCCTATTTTTGTGACAATAATAAGTTAGTCTCCTGCTTGTTTCCAGACTTATCCAAAACCTTCAACACTTTTTAGATACCTTTAATGTCTCCAACTCTGAACTTTTTTGGTTCTCTAGCTATCTCACTAATATATTCCAAGCAGTAAAATGGCAATATAACTTTTTTACATTCTTACGTGTACAAAGAAGGGTACTATCCTCAAGCCCCTATTATTTAATATCTGTATTAATGATCTACACTCTTCCTCTGAACTCTCTTCTGTTATACAATATACTGATGATTCCACAATCATCTCCTGCTATGACAATATCTCCCATCTTCACACCCTCACCCAAGAGTGTCTGCACTCAATTGAAAAACGGCTAACTTCCAACCAACATTTACTAAACCCTAAGAAAACCAAACCTCTCCTATTCCTTCCTAAATCTCTCCAATACCATAAAGTTTCCTTTATCATCTCCTCCCTAAACAGCATTATTATCTCTGTTGAAACTCACATAAAACTTCTGGGAGTCATTATCGATGACCAGCTAAAGTTTGATCTCCATACTCAGCAGTGTATTAAAAAACCTCATTAAAAGTTAGGCATGCTCTACAGGCATAAAAAATACATCACATATGCTGCTAGGCTCTCTCTTGTACAACCCTTCCCACTCCCCACCCTACTCTATGCAGCCCCTATCCTTACTCATCTCCAATCCAAACGTCTGTCTAAATTGGAACTCACCTACAATAAAATTGCAAGATGTGCCTCCAACTACCCCTACCGCAGTCACCACTGCCTTGAAAAACCTGCAGTAGCCAGAATTTCATCATCAAACACTACTACCTCAACTTCCTATAACTTATCCTGTCTTATATGAGCCATCCTTCTGCACCTCTCTATCTTCCTTCATACACTCCTACTCTCCTAACCGGGCTCTTTGTAACTCTCAACAGCATCTTCTGCAAGTATATGCACCCAATAAAAACATGGGCAAACTCCTTTACTCATTGGAAAATGTCTAGAATAAACTACCATTTACTGTTAGATCAATCCCAAACCCTTACTCTTTATAATAAAGCTCTAAAAGATACTCTTCATAAGTCATGGTCATGGTTATGTAACCACCCGGCATAACCCCATCTTCCCCTCCCCTTATACTCCTCCTATACCTTTACTGCAACTATCTCTGCTCTCTCTCTCACAAATCTAATAATATTTCATTTTATTTCTCACAGCCTACAGCTCTGTAGACTGGGATTGTAAACGGTGCCTTAGGATTATCTATTGTACATCGTGTCTGTATATGTACGTGTATATGGTTACCTATCATCTACTCTTCATAACATCTAAACTCAAAACAGCAAGACCATAACATTTAAACTTCAAAACATCTAAAACCCATAACATCAAATCTCATAACATTGAAAACTACAAAGCAACTATAAATAACATTCCACAGAGTTTTTACTAAGTTAATGCAGGGGGACAAGCCCCCCTGCACCCCCCACGTGAGGGAAAAAGTTAATTTCCTAACCCCACTGTAGTGCAACCTTGGAGTTGATATATTTAATTTATGGGGGGGGTGTGCAGGGGGGCTTGCCCCCCTGCATAAATGTAGCAAACAGTGTGTGGGATGTTATTTATAGTTGCTTTGTAGTTTTCCATGTTTTGAGATTCAATGTTATGAGTTTTAGATGTTTTGAAATTTAGATGTTATGCTCTTGATGTTTTGAGTTTAGATGTTATGAAGAGTAGATGTTTTGATATGTAACCGTGTATAAATATATATATATATATATATATATATATATATATATATGTATGGATACCGTTCATACGGTCAAACTTTCAAAGTTCGACTTTCATATGGCCGAGACAACATAATCAAACTTTTGAAAGTTTGAGCATCAATTAAAAAAGAAAAAAAAATAAATAAAATAATCTGAACAGTTTAAGCAGGGTGTGTGTGTGTGTGTGTGTGTGTGTGTGTGTGTGTGTGTGTGTGTGTGTGTATATATATATATATATATATATATATATATATATATATATATATATATATATATATATAAAATATATATATTTATAGAGTATATGTGTATATATATATATATATATATATATATATATATATATATGTGTGTTATCTTCATTTGAATGAAATTTCATTTGATCTAAACTCATTTGATTGAAATTTCATTTGATCAAAAAACAGTATTCAAGGCAAATAACAGGGATTTGTCCCCCTCCTCAAGGTAGTGCGACCCCGGAGTTGGTATATATAGTTAGGGGGGATTTATATACATATATATATATATATATATATATATATATATATATATATATATATATATATATATATACACACACATATATACACATATAATATTTTTGCTTAAGTGTGGCCCTCTTTTTAGTTAATATTTCTTTGTGCTGTATGTAACTGAACTATGATATGTTTTAATTCATTGCACATGTCTAGCATGTTTTTCTCTGACTATACTGTATGCTTGCTAACACTAATGTTTAGGTATACTCTGTGACTGGATTGCTATTGTTTACATGTTTTACTTGGAGCTTTTCTCCTCAGGCCTGCTGTGAAAAAGGGGTGCTACCCAGTTGGACTAACCTGGTTATTAAATGTCAAATAAATAAAATAAATAAATAAAAACAGGCAGCATATATCATGTTTTATAAAAATAATGTAAGAGGAAAAATTGTTCTACTTACAATTACCTCTTTCCTTCTTCCCTCTCCTTAATGTTCTTTCAAACATTAATGACATAAAGTAGAGCATATGTTTTGGAATCCGCTACAAGTTTAACAAAGTCAAAAAGTCCAGTATTTCCAGATTTCCTTGTTCCACCATATTCCACAGATGAAATTGATGTTTTGTAATCCCACATTTATTTATTAACTTCTGAGTTGTTGTTTTCTTACTATTGATCTCCATCTCCCAACTCCAGTCTTTGGTTCATGTCCAATGTCCTGCTTTTTCTAGTCAACACCTGGGCTTTTTTTCTGTCTCTTAAGCATTTTCCTTCAAAACATTGGAAAAGCTTTCATTTTGGTCCAAAACAATGAATAAGTCACAAAAATAACAAGAAAAGTCAGCACAAGCGGAGCGGGGGATCACAATGATGTAAAATATCTGTTCTTTTTCCACAAGCAATTGTAGTACAATGAAAACTTTTATTAAGCAAAATACACGCCATCTCAGATAAATGCATTCATCTCTGCTGATTCAGAGACTTCTTCAGACAAAGAAATCAGGATAAATCAACTCTTTAAATACTAAATTACTGCTTATGCAACTAAACCAACGCCCCTAATTAATGTTAAAAAGTTCATAGTAAAGCATAAAACCTTCAGAAATCTGTGAATTACAAAAAATTATGTAAAAGCCTGTATATAATGATAAAACTAGTATCAAAAAGTATATATATATATATATATATATATATATATATATATATATAGATATATGTATATATATATATATATATATATATATATTATAAATATGATAAATGTGGAAATAATATTAGCACAATCTCATGTAAAGCACACAATAAATAAAATTAATGTTTCTAATGCCTTACGTTTTAAAAAACAGGATGTGGCATTAGTTCTCAGTTCATAGTAAAGCATAAAACCTTCACAAGTCTGTGAATTACTAAATACTATGCAAAAACCTATATATAATAAAACTAGTATCAAAAAGTCTCTCTGTCTCTGTCTCTCTCTCTCTCCCTCTATACATATATATATATATATATATATATATATATATATATATATATATATATATATATATAAATACAATATAATAAAGCTTTCATTGGCATAGTCTCTGTATGAGCTTTATTATCAGAAGAATAAAAAGCAGAATCTCCTTCTGTTTGATAGCTCACTGTTTGTTTGGGAAACTTTTGTATTTCCTCCTTAGCATGTTTTGCATCAAAAATGACTACGACTCTCCAGGAAAAATATTTTGCAGATAACTGGATACAGCAGCCTGAATCTTTTTCCTTCTGCTAGTAAGATTGCATCTTTGCTATTAGAGGTCTTGGCTGCTTTCTGATGGCCAGGTTTGTAGCATGCACATGATGCACCCTTTCAGTTAACAGCTCCTGCTGTGGAATATCAGTCCAGTTACTTACTTGTGCTTTCCAAAAATTAATACAGTCTGTTCCTTCCAGTTCCTCTGGTAAAGCAGAAAATCTTAGGTTTTCCCTACATGTTCTGTCCTACAATTCTACCATTTTTTTTAAATATCTCTTATTGAGCAGTATCATACTCAGACAGCCTTTTCTTTATTTCATCCTCTAATTTTTGCAGTTTTATCAACTCATCTAAATATCTGTTTAAAGCTTCCTCCATTTTTCCAGCCTTTTGTTGTTTGCTTTGATATACTCCTTCAGTGTTTTATTTATTTTAATCAGCTCTGTGCACACTTTTTTTATTTTCCTCTAAATTACGAGAAGTCATATCTTGCACCAAAGCTGGAGCATGAACTGCTTTTTACTGAACAGCTGCAGGATTCTTCCCCACCAATGTCTTCTCTGTACCTTTTGTGCTTGATTTCCTATCAGGGTCTATAAATTTCTTTATTGGCATTCTGGTAGTGCACTTACTAGCCATTAACTAAAATGTACCCAGTAAGACAATTTTGCTGTCTGTCTTTTTCTGAGTTTCTGTTTTCAGATTAGGAGAGTTGTAATTAAGCAGTTACTCAGTGTGCAGCTATCTTGGAAGTCAAAACATAAAAATACTGTCATATTTACAAATTCTACCTTTTTGGTCAATTGAAAGTTTGATGGCACAATGTGTCTCAGCTTCAGCTTTACATGCTGAGTTTTTTGTATAATGTGTTGGATACTTAAGACCTCTGGTTTGTGACACAGAAATGCCTAGGTTAGCAGGATCTATGGTGTCATTTTATTGCAATGATTTGTCATAAGGATGTTTGCTTCTCATTTCATGAGTTGCTACAGTGCAAAAAGTCCCAGTTAACAGTTGTGCAAAAGGAAGTTCAATCTTTTGTGTTTGTACAATTTTTCCATTCGAGTATTCAACTTTATTTCAATTTCTTGTTTTTTCCATGCTCAGTCAGGATATTTCAGGCACGTTACATCCAAGGCTCTTACTAATCATATTGCTGCAGACCTGAGAGGGTGGTAAGGGCCCACAGGGTATTTATATTCTTGCTGACTCAGCTGATACAATGTTGCCAGTAGGATTTTCATTTTGCTTGTTTGTGGCAGGTGAGTAGCAACAACTCCTCTTGAAGGCCCACAATTACCATTTCATAACATTCAAAGCTGATACAGGCCTGTTTTGTTTTTATTTTTCTTTCAATGCTGCTATTTTTCTGTTTTGCAGCTGCCATCCTTTTATTGTCATTGTCATGCTGAGTAGCACCATTTGTATTGCCATTATTAGTAACTGTTAGATACTTACCACAAAAGGCACACCAACATGGTTTATTGCTGTACTGTCATGTACAAACATACCAAGGCTGGTCAGACTATTTTATTTGTGTGCAGAGTTGTGGTGGCATCTTATATTGTTGTTTTGTGCAAATGTTGTATGAAGTGTTTATTTTTCCTTTTTGTATATAGAAACATATTAGTAATAAAGCACAACATTTAGAATAAAGTGATGAGCAGTAAACTTTCACAATTATACAATTTTGTACACCTACATTGCAAAGTTACATTCTCAGAGATTATTAACCTGTTTTGATAGTCCACTTACAGACCTTTTTGTATCTCCATAATTTATAATTCCTGCATTAATAGTTTTGCACTTACTGTTCACATAAAGGTGCATGCCTGATCCTGTTGCAATCACAGTTACTTTGTCTGATCCAAACTTCACACAATAGTACACCCCAGCATCTTCCAAGCGAATATGTTTAAATATGATGGAATGATCAGTCTCTCTTGTTGGTCCTTCCTTTACAGTCCTACTCACTCGTGGGTCTGGTTTATCAGATGCAAACTGTGAATACAGCAGCTGCTTCATATTGTCTCCCTTGTACCAGCGGACAGGTCCTACAGTTTCTTCTGAAACAGTGCAGTTCATTACTGCAGTGTCCCATTGTCCAACAGTAATAGATGGGATCTGGTATATTGTCAGTTGATAAGTACCTGAAAGAAATAAAAAATATCAAGTATATAGTTTGTAGGCAAAGTTCCCCTTGAAATAAATGTCTTAAACACTCTTTATAGTCGCCCAGTAATCAATACACCAACTTCAGTAATGATGTGAGGATATGAAGCCTGGAAAGGTGAGCTGGGTTACACTGGGAAATGATCAGACAAAAACTATGTATGCTCAGCACAGTGATTGTTGTCAATGATGCACTAAATAAATGCAAATGTACTTTCTGAGCCATTTAATGGATAAATGCAATGAGCGACAAATTAATTAGACTATGGTTGCCTCCTTGTGATACCATCAGCCCCCAGCTGCCTACTTTGGGACTTTGTACAATTTGCATAGCAACAAAAATCCACAGGCTATTCCTAAAAATTACTAAATTTATTTTCTTAGCCTGATATGATGCCAGGGATGAAATAAAATAAATGGAGCAATTGGAAGAATTAATTCATTTAGAACAACCTGCATGTTGACTGTGACAGTAAAATTCTGATTCATAACAAATGTTGAGTATTCAAATATAATACATTAGTAGTTAACAATACACTGAAAACACTTCCCACCATTAAGAATAAGTAAAGGTAACATAAGAAAGATAAGTGTACATGCAGGGCTGTGTTACTGCATGTTGTATTCTGCCCTCTGCTTGATCTTCTCTGCATGTTGTATCCCATGCACTATAACAAACCATGTGAAGTCAAAGTTAATATTTATTGTAACAGATAATGTAGCTGAACAACTTTAATAGGAACTATGTCTCAATCTTCTGGTGAAAAAGTGAACTAATTAACAAGAATGAGTTTTAATATCCACAATAAGCAATGGTACCTAACAATGATGTTCCATTATATCATTGTACTGGCTTTCATTTAGTCAGAATGAAATATAATTGCATTTATATTAAAATTTAAATAACAACATATTATACTAATTTTGTCCAGACTAATGTCTCTCACCTGTCTAAAATGTTGCTGAACGTCCCTGTTTTTGAGTCATATTTTGCACTGTTTCTTGTAAAGTTATTGACTTCCTGATACATCACCAATTGCTGCAGTCTGTCCATAAGGATAAATGTTGGAGTTTCATGCTTTTTATTGTTTATAAAAAATGCATGTTGATGCCAAAGAGTGATACTTAAAAATTGTTCTTGATTTTTAGCCTTTGTCTCCCATTATTTTTGACTCCACCCAGAATGCTTTACCAAACAACGTGAGAGGTATGGCCAGGCTGTAGCACCTTACTTACATTTATTTTGACTGCTATAGAAACATGATTTTCCTTAGCTGTTATTGAAGTCTGTAAGTAAACTCACATCACTGGCACTGCTGACCCCTTTCCCATGAATATGAAGGGTTAGCTTGTTTACCAGTTTCTGGCAAAATGGTTGTAACAAGTAGGCTATGTAAGGGAAGGAGAACATGATATCAGATTGCATGCAAAGGATGCAGAAAGAGAGAAATATCACACTGAATCAAATTTTGATGCTACCTAAACTCTCCTGGAGTATGTTGGCTAAAAACAAGGGAGGGGCATATAAAGGTAACAGGGAAGGGCATCATGTCCTAGGAGGCAGGTAAACGCTTGAGGAGAGAAAAGGGGAGAGAATTTTTTTTTGTCCTGCTGGTCTTATAAGCCATTAAGCACATTATTTTGTCTCTCTTTGGGACCATGTGGATGTAGCCATAATCTCTTCATTATTCAGAAAGCATTCCAGCTGGAGTTTATGTATGACACAAAGCCTCACTAGCATTATTTGATGATGATGAATCATAACATAATGGATATCATAAACAGGAATATAGGGTGTCTACAGTCTCTATATCCAAGCCAATTAGGACTTGTAAAAGGCTTGTCATGCCTATTAAACCTAGTTAATTTCCTTGAAAGAACTGCAAGGCATTAGATGAAGATAACACTAAAAATAGTATACCTTGATTTAGCTGAGGTTTTTGACACTGTATGCCACTCTGGCATCATTGGCAAACTGGCCAAACTCAATCATGCTGTGGAATAAAATCCCGGTCCATGTGAGGCAGAGCACCTTGCTGGCTCTGTTCAAGAGAAAGCTTGACCGGTGGATGGGAGATCGTAGGTTTACCCCGGGAATCATCTCTGTGTCACTGCTGGACAGAGGCACAACAAACTAATGGGCACAGTATTTTTTAACATAAGGGGTGGCGTAAGCCACAAAAACTCTGGGCTAGGCTTATAAATGCCTTAGGGCAGATAGCCTAGTAAAAACCTATGAACCTATAAATTCCTGTGGAAGATGGTATTTTTTCCTGAAATTATGTGATGTATGCCTTCAATGAGCTCTGAAAACTCTTACACAGTAAAATATGTAGGACTGGATTTATAAACATTGGCCATATCACACTAAGTGAATTTGCACAATGAACGGCCACGTTCAGGTTGTGTGATATTCAGAAAACACAGCTATGTGATGCAGACAGGCCAGATTCTGAAGTCTGCCCTGCTATATGTTAATGATGTAAAATGAAGTGCATTGTATGGTAATGAGGCAAAACAAAATGGTGGCACTATTTGCAAATGTTTAACATTGCATAGGGATGCTGAACCCACTGTAGATTGTACATGGGAAGATGGTCATGCTCAACCAATGAAACCAACTGAAGAATGTTAGAGATTACTGCAGCTATTGTTACCTTGTATATTCAAGAGGTTCTTATAATAACTGCTGCTATCAATAGTGCATGACATCACCCCCAGAGGCTTATGACCATGATTAACCTTGCATGCCATCCATAACAATGACATAGGGGACAATTACTATGAGAACAAGGATGTCATGCAGCAAATAGTGGACATGTATCTACCCCATCTGCAGTACCATGGGAGTCATGGAGTAATCATCCCATTGACTACAAAGGTATATGTGGCTTTACATATATTAGCTACAGGGACCTTTCAGCGACCTACAGGGGACATAGTGGGGGGAGTTGCAGGAATCTGTTTCCAGATTACTCCAACAGTTCCCTGATGGGAATGTATGTGGTTCCTATGTATCTCAGAGGAGAGAATGGAGACATAGACTGTACACACATTGAAATAAAAACCCCACCCATTGACCTGAGAAGAAGGTTTGTGAACCACATAGCGTGTCAAACCTTCACCTCTCAGTGGGTCTATAATTCAATAGGAATCATCTACAACATGTGTGTAGGCCACCCAGACAGTTTCCATGACTCCCACATATGGCACACATGTGACATCTGCCAATGGTTTACAAGGGGTCAATAACTATACAACACCAAAGCAAGATATAAAGAGTAAATGTGATGCATGCAAAAACACCAGACCAGGCTTACCCATGCAGAGGCTGTTCCCACTGTGTATCAGACATAAGCATCCCAATAGTAATGTACAAAAGGCAGGGCACAGTTATCATCCTTTGCACAGGTGGGAAAGGGAGTGCAAGAGTGCACATCTTTCACAGAGAAGTGCATGAATGGGAGCAGTGAGGGGTGTAAAAAGAAACCTTTAGGGGAATTGCCAAAACTGCCATGAGGTGGATAATGTTATGAAGGAACAGGGTCAGTGAATGTCTGGGATGTGCTCTGGGCTGTGGTGGTGTCTGTGTGTGTCTGCATGGACTCAGTCTCAGCATATGGCACAGCACTGAGCCATGGCTTACTTGTCAGGTCCAGCTCATGCAAGACGGAGGGGTCAGCTTCCCATGCAGCCCCACCCACAGATGATGGCTATGCTAAGAGTCGTATTGGCTGTTTCACAATGCTGGCTAGATGTTGGTGTGTTACCTGACTGTGACTGATGACTGCTGGACAATGTGACAGCATGATGAAGAACACAACCGCAGGTACTGCTTCTTCTGGATGTAGCCACATCTGAAAACAAAGTTGCAGTGGACATGCTAACATGGTGAGAGTGGTATCTCACTCATCCATGGCCAGTCTGACTAACATCCAAGAAGGACAGCCTCTTTCCCCTGACAGATGAGCAAGAGTAAACACTGCATGTTCCAATGTGTGATTCACTCTATCCAACAAATCATTAATTTGGCTCATACAGTTCCACATGTCAACATGCACTGGTCTGTACCTCTACAATAGCTCTGCACATACATTGTATGGCAGCTACTGACACACCAACCTAAGGAGGAGGGCAGTAACCATATCTTTAGTCAGCACCATTAACAACATCTCTGTTTTGACCTCCCTAGACATGACTGCTAGGTCCTGTTTCAGATCTCTCTCTCTCTCTTTCTCTCTCTCTTTCTGTCTGTCTCCTCTAGAGTCCAACACACTTCCATGATCCATAGTGTCCCTGCCAATTTGTCCATTTTCAGATGGTATTGTGTCCTGGGTAGGCATAGGCATACAGATTGTGTTCATATTTTGAGTAGAAGATGTGACATCACATTCCCTGTATCCAGCACATACTGTGTCATCTCCTTCCTACTATCATCATCAGACACTATTGATCATCAAACTTCACATGACAGGTAGTTTCACTGTACTGGTACCAGAAAAGTGTCAGCTATGAATACACCAAAAGAAAACATATCCAGTGGAAGTATGACCCAGCACCACAACTACATATGCAAGTGATATCATTACAACTATCACTATTATCTGATTTCAGGTTATAAACCTGCCTATACCTTGTGCAGGTGGATGTTGCACTTGTATGCCAGATATATCTGTATAACACAAGTGAGACAGGGATCTTAAACTGTAATGTGACTAACAGTTACAAATGAGGCAGATGTGTAATAGCATCACTATATAACTGGGGCATCATCAATTGAAATTCTTTTGGGCTTATCCATCTCTGCCCTGACATCCAGCAACACAATGTGCAACTCTCTGAAGTCGTTAATACCAAAAGCTCCTCTATCTGCATAAGTGCGGTTCATTAGATATCCCATGTCTCACCACCTCCATTCCTGTGCCACAGATACTTGTCTGTAGTTGGCAGCACAGATCAAACTAGTCACTTGGTGGTGTACCATGTCAAAATTTTGATCCTCACCACCCATAGCATTGATACCTTTGACAGCCTTATGCCAGACACAGTCATTGAAGGGCTGGTCAACAGACTTTAAGCAAAGAGCCATTTTCCATTGAGACCGATGGCCTCTAAAACCGCATAATTTTCAGACTCAGTAAATGTTGGATTGCGGGTTGTTTATGTGTTTGTGTTGGGGCAGAGATGGATAAGCCTAAAATAATTTCTTTTTTACTGGCATATCTCTGTTGGTATGGAAAGCACACTGGAAATAACAGCTGTGATTCTTACTTCCAGCCATACACTAAGGAACACACAAAAACTACCCTTCTACAAAGAAGTCGTTCGTTAAAAGTACAACATAAGTTATTAAAGTTCCAGATAATCCTCTGGATCAACAGTTATTTATCAGGTTTGCAGGGTTCAAACACAAGTCTATACTCTTTAATGTGATGATGAATTGGGCTTTTATTCATACTTACATCATAAAGATTACTCCTCTGTGCGCAATGATTGTACTTATTATGGATAATCTTATTATTGTTTTGTAATAGCTCAGTTTGTGTGGCAAACAAACCTGATAGACATTGCACTGATTTGTGTGTGATGCTGAGTGCATGTGGAGAGCTCTCCATGCTTGTAGAGGAAGCCCACATTACAAGGACTGGGAAATTTTCATGCTCATACCTTTTAACCATACCTCATTATGAGTAATGTTTCTCAGTGTAAAATTTAAAGAGCCATGCTCTTCGCCTTTCCACATTGAAAGGGTCTACCATATCTCATTATAAGTAATGCTTCTCAATATAAAATTTAAAGAGACATGCTCTTCGCATTTCCACATTGAAAGGGTCTACCATACCTCATTATGAGTAATGTTTCTCAATGTAAACTTTAAAGAGTCATGCTCTTCGCCTTTCCACATTCAAAGGGTCTACCATACCTCATTATGAGTAATGTTTCTCAATGTAAAATTTAAAGAGCCATGCTCTTCACATTTCCACATTGAAAGGGTTTACCATACCTCATTATGAGTAATGTTTCTCAATGTAAAATTTAAAGAGCCATGCTCTTCGCATTTCCACATTGAAAGGGTCTACCGTACCTCATTATGAGTAATGTTTCTCAATGTAAAATTTAAAGAGCCATGCTCTTTACATTTCCACATTGAAAGGGTCTACCGTACCTCATTAAGAGTAATGTTTCTCAATGTAAAATTTAAAGAGCCATGCTCTTCGCATTTCCACATTGAAAGGGTCTACCATACCTCATTATGAGTAATGTTTCTCAATGTAAAAAGTAAAGAGCCATGCTCTTTACATTTCCACATTGAAAGGGTCTACCATACCTCATTATGAATAATGTTTCTCAATGTAAAATTTAAAGAGCCATGCTCTTCGCATTTCCACATTGAAAGGGTCTACCATACCTCATTATGAGTAATGTTTCTCAATGTAAAATTTAAAGAGCCATGCTCTTCGCATTTCCACATTGAAAGGGTCTACCATACCTCATTATGAGTAATGTTTCTCAATGTAAAATTTAAAGAGCCATGCTCTTCGTGATTTCCACATTGAAAGGGTCTACCATACCTCATTATGAGTAATGTTTCTCACTGTAAAATTTAAAGAGCTATCCTCTTCACCTTTCCACATTGAAAGGGTCTACCATACCTCATTATGAGTAATGTTTCTCAATGTAAAATTTAAAGAGCCATGCTCTTCGCATTTCCACATTGAAAGGGTCTACCATACCTCATTATGAGTAATGTTTCTCAATGTAAAATTTAAAGAGCCATGCTCTTCGCATTTCCACATTGAAAGGGTCTACCATACCTCATTATGAGTAATGTTTCTCAATGTAAAATTTAAAGAGCCATGCTCTTCGCATTTCCACATTGAAAGGGTCTACCATACCTCATTATGAGTAATGTTTCTCAATGTAAAATTTAAAGGGCCATGCTCTTTGCATTTCCACATTGAAAGGGTCTATCACATGTTTATGTGTTAGCAATTTACTTAACTGATATGCGTGGTAAATTACAATGAATAATGTGAATTCATCAAAACAGCTTTTTATAACTCTAACCCTACGCATTTTAAACATGCTGTGAAATTCCTGAGTGTAATTGCTGGTCATGTGTCAGTAAGTGTTCCACATGTTGCCCATTTGTTCAACATTATAAGTGGGTGTTCCACTGTCTGCAATGTCTACACCACACAATGACTGACAAAGTAAACAAAAATTCATGATAAAAAGTTAAAGCCTAGAAAAAGTGGTATAAAAATAGAACTCAAAATGCTCTCCATCGATTTAGACATCTTAGAAACCTTGCAAAACTCTATGTCAAACAGGATAAGCAAACATACTATACCAACCTACAAGACAAACATACAAACAGCCCAAAACATTTTTGGTCATCACTTAATAAATTACTCCACCCTGGCAAGACCACTAATCCCTCTCCAAAACCAGACAATATGACAGACTCTCTCTCCCCACACAATTTAATTCCTACTTTATACAATCAATATTATCTCTCTTAGACACTAACACATCTGCCCCCCCTCACTCTACCCATGTCCAGTCAAAACCACAACAGCTCTTCAATTTTAGTCCAGTACGTACCTGAATCATAAGGAAGTTCCTCCTTAAACTAAAAACTACTTCTGTAGCTGTAGACCAATTACCATCAGACTACCTAAAAATGGTTGCAGAAGTCATAGCCTTCCCTGTGCCCACACTAATTAATAGGCCTATAGCAGAAAGATAGGTCCCATCACTGTGGAAAAAAATCCTATATCATGCTACTGCACAAAGATGGTACATGTTTAGAGTTTAATAACTACAGACCAATAGCAATTCTTTCCCCCTCTCCACAGTATTAGAGAAATGCATCCATATGCAGCTGATGCAGAACCTAACCTCAAATATCCTTCTCTCAAAAACGCAACTTGGCTTTAGGTCCCAGCACAGCACCACTACTGCTCGACTACATTTTGCCAGTATAATAAACCAACATACAAACAATGATCTTCTTGTGTCCACCATGTACTTATACTTGTTAAAGGCATTTCATACTGTCTCACACCAGCAACTGCTCAATCGACTCTCCTTAAAGGGCTTTCACAATAGTCCTTGTTGTGCTACCTATACGAAAGGCAACAAGCTGTTAAATGGCAACAAACCTAGTCATCCTTTAAATCAGTTACCGCAGGTGTCCTTCAGTGCCCTATCCTGGGTCCTCTCCTATTTAATATATTTATTAATGACCTCCACACCTCTGTTCACCATGCTACTTTAGTTCAGTATGCAGATGACTCCAGCATTAATATGTGTAGCCTCAACAATAAATAATCTCCAAGACATTACCCAAAAATCTTTCCCTCTGTAGAAACATGGCTTAAAGAATAAAACTTCCAACTCAACCCCAAGAAAACTAAGTTAATGCTTTTCACTTCATAAATTTGCCAAAATCAAAAGCAATCTGTTACCATAAAGTCAGCAAATAATACTGTTATTGAAACTGTAATTCACAGTAAACTTCTAGGTGTTAACCTAGATGATAATCTTAAATATGACCAGTATATACTGCACACCATTAAATCTACCCACCAGAAACTAGGCTCCCTTTATAGGGTCAATAGATTTCTTATGGATATTGCAAGACAAACTCTAGCCACCACCTTCTTACTGCCGACTGTCTTATACACTGCTCCTATCCTAACAAACATAAACAATACTCAAAGAAAGAAACTTGCCTCCTGTTACAATAAAGTAGCTAAATTTGCCACCAGCCTCCTTCATAGGGCCCACCATTGTCTTAGTTTTAAGCAATTATATATTTATTTATTTTCTTGGCATTTGCTTACTGGGAAAGTCCACTGGGTCAAAAGAGCCCATTTTCAGTGGAGGTCCGGGGAGAAAAGCTTCACAAAGCAGTTAGTGTAACAGTACGCAATATTCAAAGCAGTTAGTAGATACAAACAGTATTATACAAAAACATAATTCGATGCATGTAACATACAATTTGTACAGATTAATACAGTTTAAGCACAGCTGTCATTGTAATATGGGCTGCCATAAAACTATGGAGAGTATGGTTGAATAGATCATTCTGGAGAAGATAGTTGAGGAGTTGGGGGTGGACACATCTCTCATATAATGGAGAGAGGGGATAGAATCACAGTAGGAAAATAATTAGATACGTTAGTGGACTTGCCTCCTTTATACAAGGAATGATGAATGACTTTTTCCATACTACTGGGACATATATTTCACTAATAGATCTGTTCAAAAGGATGCTGACAGGGAATGCTATGGCATCTGAAGATAGTTTAAGGTACAGGAGAAAGGTTGTCTGCAGAGGTTCAGCTAAGTTTCAATTTATGTAGGAGATTTTTATGAGATTTGTATGGACAGGTGGTAATGAGAACTTTATAGAATTTGTTAAGGGCTCTTGTGTGGACTGTTTGAAGAGAAGGTGTATGTGTATTTGATATCGTATTTTGAGAGGGGTTGTTATGGGAATGGTCCTAGGGGGAATTTAGTTTTCAGGATGTGTGATGATTGGAGTTATTTATCATTAGATTGGTTATACTGTTGATAGACATGATGAAAGCAATGCGCAGTATCAGAACAGATCATGATCTATTATGCACTATCATAAAAAACTAAAAATATCTGTTCAGGCACAAAAACTTAGAAGATATGCAGATACATATAAAGGAAAAGCACAAAATAAGCAATTTATTGATGACCCAAAAAAAGTTTTATAGAGAACTGAGAAACAAGGCAAAGGAAATGAAACACCACCAAAAAAAGAAAAAATAGATACATTTTGGTGAAATATCTATGAAGATTCTGTGGAACATAACAAAGATGCTGAATGGATAGAAGATGCAAGAGAAATAATAAGAATTTCAAACATACAGGATAGGAAACTGAATGCAGTAACAGCCAGAGAGATTGAAACAAAGTTAAGAAAAGCTTATAATTGAAAATGCCCAGGCCCAGATGCACTACCTAACATCTGGCTAAAAGTATTAACATCTTCACATGAAGATTTAGCCTGGAGGAAGAATTTTTTCTATGCACACCCTGATTAACAACAGGAAAAACAATGCTCCTACTTAAGACCGAACCTGCAAGCTCTCCTAAAAACTATAGACCAATAACTTGCCTTATGACAATGTATAAAATGTACACTGAAATTGATGCTGATGAGTTTATAGTAATTTTGAAGAAAACTCAATCATGGCAATACAAAATAGGGCAATAAAAGAAAGTCAAATGGAACAAAGGATCACTTGTTGTTAAATAAAGTCATAATGGAAAACTGTAAAAATGGAAATAATCTAAGTATGGCTGGGATAAACTGCAAAAAAGCATTTGGCAATATCCCACATTCATGGATAAAAGAGTCCTGAAAATATATAGGATACACCCTTCACTGACCAGTTATATTACAGCAACCATGAAACAGTGGCAAACCACTTTGCAGGTAAGTGATGATAAAGGGCCTATTATTATTCCAGGGATAAAAATTCAAATGGGGATATTCCAGAGTGACTCTTTGTCACTACTGCTCTTTTGTCTTGCCCATAACCCATTAAACTATCTACTTAACAGATTAGGTCATGGATATAATTTGGCTACCAGAAAACAACAAAGTATAAAGATTTCTCATCTTCTTTTTGTGGATGATTTAAAACTGCATACTTCATCAGATAAGGAAATGAAAGCACAACTGCAAATGGTCAAAATATTTTCTGATGATATAAGAATGTCATTTGGTCCTGATAAATGTACAGAAGCAACCTTTAAATAGAAAAGCCGGAGCACCAAGAAAACATCAGCCCAGGATTGGAATGTGATATAAAGGAACTTGAACAAAAGGAAGTGTATAAATGTCTGGGAACTGATGAAGAATCAACAATAAAACATGAACAAACGTGAATAAAACTTAGTAAGGAATACTTTAGAAGACAGCAATTAATACTGAAAACAGCACTGACATTAGGAACAAAGTCCAAGCCATAAACCAATTGCTCTTCCTGTCCTAACTTACACTTTTCGAGTGATTGACTAGTCCCAAAAGGTACTGGATGGGTTCAACAGCAAAATAAGAAGGATGCTTCATGCTTATCAAATGATTTATAATAATGATTGCATACCAAGACTATATATATTCCTCATTCTGAAGGAGGTATGGGCTTTCCTAAAATTGATTACATATATAGATCGGCAATCATAGGACTGCGTACATATCTGCTGACCACACAAGACCCAAACATAGTGAAAGTTTTAAAACATGAGGAGAATAAGTGTAAGATGATTTCCTTGTTTAGTTTAGCAGAAGCATATTGGTGTCAAGCTGGGCAATCAAACCAGAAGTAGATAAAAATCAGCCAGCAACTGAAAGTGCTAAAAAAAAAAGAAAAATAATATAAGGTGAAGGATCAGATGAGAAGACAAGACATATGTAAAATGCATAAGTATACCTGCAAGTACAGAAAACTCTCGGGACAACCTCATGTTGATCAGGATCAAATGGAGGAATGGTTAAGGAGATGTGAATTTAAACCAAAAGATAAATTGTTAATATTGCCACCCCAAGGTAGGGACTACATACACATTGGATTACAATGTCTATTGAACATGTAGGAGAAACAGACACATGCAGAAACTGTAAAACAGAATTGGAAACAATCATATATGTTTGCTGGCTGTGATATACTAATGGCAGAAGGATTGTATACTGAAAGGCATAATAATATGGTAAGACTGTTGCAATGGGAATAATGTAAATGTTATAATATTGAAGTAGCTGAAATCATCTGAAGCATGAGACACAAAGCATTATATAAAATGATGAATATATTACTTAGGCCAACCCATTACCAACAGTTCAAAAATAGATGGGAGAAAAACAGATATTGTAGTCCATGAAAAGAAGACAAAAGTAGCATTGATCATTGATATTGCGACACCCAGTGACTACCGTGTCTTACGTACAGAGAGAGACACAAAGTCATAAAATACTAAATGAGGGCAATGTGGAAGATAAAATTGTCTCCCTTGTACCAGCGGACAGGTCCTACAGTTTCTTCTGAAACAGTGCAGTTCATTACTGCAGTGTCCCATTGTCCGACAGTAATAGATGGGATCTGGTATATTGTCAGTTGATAAGTACCTGAAAGAAATAAAAAATATCAAGTATATAGTTTGTAGGCAAAGTTCCCCTTGAAATAAATGTCTTAAACATTCTTTATAGTCACCCAGTAATCAATACACCAACTTCAGTAATGATGTGAAAATATGAAGCCTGAAACGGTGAACTGGGGTACACTCAGAAATAGTCAGACAAAAACTACGTGCAGCATAGTGTTTGTTTTCAATGATGCACTACATAAATGTAATTGTACTTTCTGAGCCATTTAATGGATAAATGCAATGAGTGACAAATAAATGAAACTACGGTTCTCTCATTGTGATACCATCAGCCCCCAGCTGCGTACTTCGGGACTTTGTACAATTTGTATAGCAACAAAAATCCAAAGGCTAGTCCAAAAAATAACCAAATGTATTTACTTAGCCTGATATGATGCCAGGGATAAAAATAAAATAAATGGAGCAATTGGAAGAATTAACCCCTTTAGAACTACTTGCATGTTGACTGTGACAGCAAAATTCTGATACATAACAAATGCTGTGTTCAAATATAATGCATTAGTGTTTAACAATACACTGAAAACAATTCCCAATAATAAGTGACGGTAACATAAGAAATTTAAGTTTAAATGCTGGACTCTGTTACTGCATGTTGAATCCTCCACTCTGCTTGATCTACTCTGCATATTGTATCCCCTGCACTATGACAAACTATGCAAAGTCAAAGTTAATATTTATTATAACAGATAGTGTAGCTGAAAACCTTTAATAGGAAATATGTGTTAATCTTCTGATGAAAATAGTGAACTAATTAAGAAGAGTGAGTTTAACATCCACAATATGCAATGGTTCATAACAATGATGTGCCATTATATCATTGTATTGGCTTTCATTTAGTCAAAATTAAATATAATTGCATTTTGCCTTAAAATTTGCATAACAACATATTATACTAATATTGTCCAGACTAATATCTCTCAACTGTCCAAAATGTTGCTGAATGTCCCAGTTTTTGACTGATATTTTTGCACTGTCTCTTGTAAAGTTATTGACTTCCTGGTACATCACCAGTTACTACAGTCTGTCCATAACGATAAACGTTGGAGTTTCATGCTTCTTATTGTTTATAAAAAATGTATGTTGATACAAAAGAGTGATACTTAAAAATTGTTCCTGATTTTTAGCCTTTGTCTCCCATTATTTTTGGGTCCACCCAGAATTCTTGAGCAAAGAAATTGAGAGGTATGGCCAGGCTGTAACACCTTAATTTACATTTATTTTGACTGCTATGGAAACATGATTTTCCTTAGCTGTTATTGAAGTCTGTAAGTAAACTCACATCACTGGCACTGCTAACCCCTTTCCCATGAATATGAAGGGTTAGCTTGTTTACCAGTTTCTGGCAAAATGGTTGTAACAAGTAGGCTATGTAAGGGAAGGAGAAAATGATAAGAGATTGCATGCAAAGGATGCAGAAAGAGAGAAATACCATGCTGAATCAAATTTTGATGCTACCTAAACTCTCCTGGAGTATGTGACTAAAAACATGAGAGGGAGCTATAAAGGGAACAGAGAAGGACATTAGGTGGTTGGAGGCAGGTAAAGGCTTGAGGAGAGAAAAGGGGGAGAGAAAGTTTTTTTGTACTGATGGTCTTATTAGTCTGTTCAGCACATTATTTTGTCTCTCTTTAGGACCATGTGGATGTAGCAAAATCTCTTCATTCTTCAGAAAACATTCCAGCTGGAGTTTATGTATGACACAAAACCTCACTAGCATTATTTGATGGTGATGGATCACATGATAATGGATATCACAGACAGTGCTATAGGGAGTCTACAGTCTCTACAGCCAAGCCAATTTGGACTTGTAAAATGCAGATCATGCCTATTAACCTAGTTAATTTCCTTGAAAGAACTGCAGGAGCATTAGAAGAAGATAAATCTAAATATAGCATACATTGATTTAGCTGAGGCTTTTAACACTGTATGCCACTCTGGCATCATTAGTAAACTGGTCAAACTCAATCATGCTGTGGAATAAAATCCCGGTCCATGTGAGGCAGAGCACCTTGCTGGCTCTGTTCAAGAGAAATCTTGACCGGTGGATGGGAGATCGTAGGTTTACCCCGGGAATCATCTCTGTGTCACTGCTGGACAGAGGCACAACAAACTAATGGGCACAGTATTTTTTAACATAAGGGGTGGCGTAAGCCACAAAAACTCTGGGCTAGGCTTATAAATGCCTTAGGGCAGATAGCCTAGTAAAAACCTATGAACCTATAAATTCCTGTGGAAGATGGTATTTTTTCCAGAAATTGAGTGATGCATGCCTTAAATAAGCTCTGAAAACTCTTACACAGTAAAATATGTAGGGCTGGATTTATAAACATTGGCCATATCACACTAAGGGGATTTGCACAATGAGCGGCCATTTCAGGTTGTGTACTATTCAGAACACACAGCTATGTGATGCAGACAGGCCAAATTCTGATGTCTTCCCTACTATATGTTAATGATGTAAAATGAAGTGCATTGTATGGTAATGAGGCAAAACAAAATGGTGGCACTATTTGCAAATGTTTAACATTGCATAGTGATGCTGCACCCACTGTAGATTTGTACACGGGCAGATGGTCATGTTCACCCAATGCAAACAACTGAAGAATGTTAGGGATTACTGCAGCTGTTGTTACCTTGCATATTCAAGAGGTTCTTATAATAACTGCTGCTATCAATAATGCATGACATCACCCCAGGTGGGGCTTATAACCATGATTAAGATTGCATGCCAAACACAACAATGACATAGGGGACCATTACTATGAGAACAAGGACATCATGCAACAAATAGTAGACATGTATATAACCCATCTGCAGTACCATGGGAGTCATGGAGTAACCATCCTAGTGACTACAAAGGGATATGTAGCTTTATATATATTAACTACAGGGACTTTTCAGTGACCTACAGGGGGCATAGTGGGGGGGGGGAGGTTTGCAGGAATCTGCTTCCAGATACCTCCACCAGTTTCTTGGTGGGAATGTATGTGGTTCCTACATATCTCAGAGGAGAGAATGGAGACATAGACTGTACACACATTGAAATAAAAAACCTGCCAGGTGACTTGAGAAGAAGGTTTGTGAACCACATAGCGTGTCAAACCTTCACCTCTCAGTGGGTCTATAATTCAATAGGAATCATCTACAACATGTGTGTAGGCCACCCAGACAGTTTCCATGACTCCCACATATGGCACACATGTGACATCTGCCAATGGTTTACAAGGGGTCAATAACTATACAACACCAAAGCAAGATATAAAGAGTAAATGTGATGCATGCAAAAACACCAGACCAGGCTTACCCATGCAGAGGCTGTTCCCACTGTGTATCAGACATAAGCATCCCAATAGTAATGTACAAAAGGCAGGGCACAGTTATCATCCTTTGCACAGGTGGGAAAGGAGTGCAAGAGTGCACATCTTTCACAGAGAAGTGCATGAATGGGAGCAGTGAGGGGTGTAAAAAGAAACCTTTAGGGGAATTGCCAAAACTGCCATGAGGTGGATAATGTTATGAAGGAACAGGGTCAGTGAATGTCTGGGATGTGCTCTGGGCTGTGGTGGTGTCTGTGTGTGTCTGCATGGACTCAGTCTCAGCATATGGCACAGCACTGAGCCATGGCTTACTTGTCAGGTCCAGCTCATGCAAGACGGAGGGGTCAGCTTCCCATGCAGCCCCCACCCACAGATGATGGCTATGCTAAGAGTCGTATTGGCTGTTTCACAATGCTGGCTAGATGTTGGTGTGTTACCTGACTGTGACTGATGACTGCTGGACAATGTGACAGCATGATGAAGAACACAACCGCAGGTACTGCTTCTTCTGGATGTAGCCACATCTGAAAACAAAGTTGCAGTGGACATGCTAACATGGTGAGAGTGGTATCTCACTCATCCATGGCCAGTCTGACTAACATCCAAGAAGGACAGCCTCTTTCCCCTGACAGATGAGCAAGAGTAAACACTGCATGTTCCAATGTGTGATTCACTCTATCCAACAAATCATTAATTTGGCTCATACAGTTCCACATGTCAACATGCACTGGTCTGTACCTCTACAATAGCTCTGCACATACATTGTATGGCAGCTACTGACACACCAACCTAAGGAGGAGGGCAGTAACCATATCTTTAGTCAGCACCATTAACAACATCTCTGTTTTGACCTCCCTAGACATGACTGCTAGGTCCTGTTTCAGATCTCTCTCTCTCTCACTCTCTCTCTGTCTGTCTCCTCTAGAGTCCAACACACTTCCATGATCCATAGTGTCCCTGCCAATTTGTCCATTTTCAGATGGTATTGTGTCCTGGGTAGGCATAGGCATACAGATTGTGTTCATATTTTGAGTAGAAGATGTGACATCACATTCCCTGTATCCAGCACATACTGTGTCATCTCCTTCCTACTATCATCATCAGACACTATTGATCATCAAACTTCACATGACAGGTAGTTTCACTGTACTGGTACCAGAAAAAGTGTCAGCTATGAATACACCAAAAGAAAACATATCCAGTGGAAGTATGACCCAGCACCACAACTACATATGCAAGTGATATCATTACAACTATCACTATTATCTGATTTCAGGTTATAAACCTGCCTATACCTTGTGCAGGTGGATGTTGCACTTGTATGCCAGATATATCTGTATAACACAAGTGAGACAGGGATCTTAAACTGTAATGTGACTAACAGTTACAAATGAGGCAGATGTGTAATAGCATCACTATATAACTGGGGCATCATCAATTGAAATTCTTTTGGGCTTATCCATCTCTGCCCTGACATCCAGCAACACAATGTGCAACTCTCTGAAGTCGTTAATACCAAAAGCTCCTCTATCTGCATAAGTGCGGGTTCATTAGATATCCCATGTCTCACCACCCTCCATTCCTGTGCCACAGATACTTGTCTGTAGTTGGCAGCACAGATCAAACTAGTCACTTGGTGGTGTACCATGTCAAAATTTTGATCCTCACCACCCATAGCATTGATACCTTTGACAGCCTTATGCCAGACACAGTCATTGAAGGGCTGGTCAACAGACTTTTAAGCAAAGAGCCATTTTCCATTGAGACCGATGGCCTCTAAAACCGCATAATTTTCAGACTCAGTAAATGTTGGATTGCGGGTTGTTTATGTGTTTGTGTTGGGGCAGAGATGGATAAGCCTAAAATAATTTCTTTTTTACTGGCATATCTCTGTTGGTATGGAAAGCACACTGGAAATAACAGCTGTGATTCTTACTTCCAGCCATACACTAAGGAACACACAAAAAAACTACCCTTCTACAAAGAAGTCGTTCGTTAAAAGTACAACATAAGTTATTAAAGTTCCAGATAATCCTCTGGATCAACAGTTATTTATCAGGTTTGCAGGGTTCAAACACAAGTCTATACTCTTTAATGTGATGATGAATTGGGCTTTTATTCATACTTACATCATAAAGATTACTCCTCTGTGCGCAATGATTGTACTTATTATGGATAATCTTATTATTGTTTTGTAATAGCTCAGTTTGTGTGGCAAACAAACCTGATAGACATTGCACTGATTTGTGTGTGATGCTGAGTGCATGTGGAGAGCTCTATGCTTGTAGAGGAAGCCCACATTACAAGGACTGGGAAATTTTCATGCTCATACCTTTTAACCATACCTCATTATGAGTAATGTTTCTCAGTGTAAAATTTAAAGAGCCATGCTCTTCGCCTTTCCACATTGAAAGGGTCTACCATATCTCATTATAAGTAATGCTTCTCAATATAAAATTTAAAGAGACATGCTCTTCGCATTTCCACATTGAAAGGGTCTACCATACCTCATTATGAGTAATGTTTCTCAATGTAAACTTTAAAGAGTCATGCTCTTCAGCCTTTCCACATTCAAAGGGTCTACCATACCTCATTATGAGTAATGTTTCTCAATGTAAAATTTAAAGAGCCATGCTCTTCACATTTCCACATTGAAAGGGTTTACCATACCTCATTATGAGTAATGTTTCTCAATGTAAAATTTAAAGAGCCATGCTCTTCGCATTTCCACATTGAAAGGGTCTACCGTACCTCATTATGAGTAATGTTTCTCAATGTAAAATTTAAAGAGCCATGCTCTTTACATTTCCACATTGAAAGGGTCTACCGTACCTCATTAAGAGTAATGTTTCTCAATGTAAAATTTAAAGAGCCATGCTCTTCGCATTTCCACATTGAAAGGGTCTACCATACCTCATTATGAGTAATGTTTCTCAATGTAAAAAGTAAAGAGCCATGCTCTTTACATTTCCACATTGAAAGGGTCTACCATACCTCATTATGAATAATGTTTCTCAATGTAAAATTTAAAGAGCCATGCTCTTCGCCTTTCCACATTGAAAGGGTCTACCATACCTCATTATGAGTAATGTTTCTCAATGTAAAATTTAAAGAGCCATGCTCTTGCATTTCCACATTGAAAGGGTCTACCATAACTCATTATGAGTAATGTTTCTCAATGTAAAATTTAAAGAGCCATGCTCTTCGCATTTCCACATTGAAAGGGTCTACCATACCTCATTATGAGTAATGTTTCTCACTGTAAAATTTAAAGAGCTATCCTCTTCACCTTTCCACATTGAAAGGGTCTACCATACCTCATTATGAGTAATGTTTCTCAATGTAAAATTTAAAGAGCCATGCTCTTCATTTCCACATTGAAAGGGTCTACCATACCTCATTATGAGTAATGTTTCTCAATGTAAAATTTAAAGAGCCATGCTCTTCGCATTTCCACATTGAAAGGGTCTACCATACCTCATTATGAGTAATGTTTCTCAATGTAAAATTTAAAGAGCCATGCTCTTGCATTTCCACATTGAAAGGGTCTACCATACCTCATTATGAGTAATGTTTCTCAATGTAAAATTTAAAGGGCCATGCTCTTTGCATTTCCACATTGAAAGGGTCTATCACATGTTTATGTGTTAGCAATTTACTTAACTGATATGCGTGGTAAATTACAATGAATAATGTGAATTCATCAAAACAGCTTTTTATAACTCTAACCCTACGCATTTTAAACATGCTGTGAAATTCCTGAGTGTAATTGCTGGTCATGTGTCAGTAAGTGTTCCACATGTTGCCCATTTGTTCAACATTATAAGTGGGTGTTCCACTGTCTGCAATGTCTACACCACACAATGACTGACAAAGTAAACAAAAATTCATGATAAAAGTTAAAGCCTAGAAAAAGTGGTATAAAAATAGAACTCAAAATGCTCTCCATCGATTTAGACATCTTAGAAACCTTGCAAAACTCTATGTCAAACAGGATAAGCAAACATACTATACCAACCTACAAGACAAACATACAAACAGCCCAAAACATTTTTGGTCATCACTTAATAAATTACTCCACCCTGGCAAGACCACTAATCCCTCTCCAAAACCAGACAATATGACAGACTCTCTCTCCCCACACAATTTAATTCCTACTTTATACAATCAATATTATCTCTCTTAGACACTAACACATCTGCCCCTCACTCTACCCATGTCCAGTCAAAACCACAACAGCTCTTCAATTTTAGTCCAGTACGTACCTGAATCATAAGGAAGTTCCTCCTTAAACTAAAAACTATCTCTGTAGCTGTAGCCCAATTACCATCAGACTACCTAAAATGGCTGCAGAAGTCATAGTCTTCCCTGTTATAGGTCTATAGCAGAAAGATACATCCCATCACTGTAGAAAAACAATCATATATCATACCACTGCACAAAGATGGTACATGTTTAGAGTTTAATAACTACAGACCAATAGCAATTCTTTCCCCCTCTCCACAGTATTAGAGAAATGCATCCATATGCAGCTGATGCAGAACCTAACCTCAAATATCCTTCTCTCAAAAAGCAACTTGGCTTTAGGTCCCAGCACAGCACCACTACTGCTCGACTACATTTTGCCAGTATAATAAACCAACATACAAACAATGATCTTCTTGTGTCCACCATGTACTTATACTTGTTAAAGGCATTTCATACTGTCTCACACCAGCAACTGCTCAATCGACTCTCCTTAAAGGGCTTTCACAATAGTCCTTGTTGTGCTACCTATACGAAAGGCAACAAGCTGTTAAATGGCAACAAACCTAGTCATCCTTTAAATCAGTTACCGCAGGTGTCCTTCAGTGCCCTATCCTGGGTCCTCTCCTATTTAATATATTTATTAATGACCTCCACACCTCTGTTCACCATGCTACTTTAGTTCAGTATGCAGATGACTCAGCATTAATATGTGTAGCCTCAACAATAAATAATCTCCAAGACATTACCCAAAAATCTTTCCCCTCTGTAGAAACATGGCTTAAAGAATAAAACTTCCAACTCAACCCCAAGAAAACTAAGTTAATGCTTTTCACTTCATAAATTTGCCAAAATCAAAAGCAATCTGTTACCATAAAGTCAGCAAATAATACTGTTATTGAAACTGTAATTCACAGTAAACTTCTAGGTGTTAACCTAGATGATAATCTTAAATATGACCAGTATATACTGCACACCATTAAATCTACCCACCAGAAACTAGGCTCCCTTTATAGGGTCAATAGATTTCTTATGGATATTGCAAGACAAACTCTAGCCACCACCTTCTTACTGCCGACTGTCTTATACACTGCTCCTATCCTAACAAACATAAACAATACTCAAAGAAAGAAACTTGCCTCCTGTTACAATAAAGTAGCTAAATTTGCCACCAGCCTCCTTCATAGGGCCCACCATTGTCTTAGTTTTAAGCAATTATATATTTATTTATTTTCTTGGCATTTGCTTACTGGGAAAGTCCACTGGGTCAAAAGAGCCCATTTTCAGTGGAGGTCCGGGGAGAAAAGCTTCACAAAGCAGTTAGTGTAACAGTACGCAATATTCAAAGCAGTTAGTAGATACAAACAGTATTATACAAAAACATAATTCGATGCATGTAACATACAATTTGTACAGATTAATACAGTTTAAGCACAGCTGTCATTGTAATATGGGCTGGCATAAAACCATGTTGAGTAGGGGTGAATAGATCATTCTGGAGAAGATAGTTGAGGAGTTGGTGGTGGACACATCTCTCATATAATGGAGAGAGGGGATAGAATCACAGTAGGAAAATAATTAGATACGGTAGTGGACTTGCCTCCTCTATACAAGAAATGATGCATGAATTTTTCCATACTACTGGGACATATATTTCACTAATAGATCTGTTCAAAAGGATGATGACAGGGTATTCTATGGAATCTGAAGATAGTTTAAGGTACAGGAGGAAGGTTGTCTGCAGAGGTTCAGCTAAGTTTCAATTTATGTAGGAGATTTTTATGAGATTTGTAGGGACAGGTGGTAATGAGAACTTTATAGAATTTGTTAAGGGTTCTTGTGTGGACTCTGTTTGGAAAGAAGGTAGATATATATTTGATATTGTATTTTGAGAGGAAATTGTTATAGGAAAGGTCCTAGGGGAATTTAGTTTTCAGGACGTGTGATGGTTGGAGGTATTTATCGTTAGACTGGTTATACTGTTGACAGACATGATGAAAGCAACACACAGTAGCAGAACAGATCAGGATCTATTGTGCACTATCACAAATAATAAACTAAAAATATCAGTGCAGGCAGAAAAACTTAGAAGATATGCAGATACATATAAAGGAAAAGCACAAAATAAGCAATTTATTGATGACCCAAAAAAAGTTTTATAGAGAACTGAGAAACAAGGCAAAGGAAATGAAACACCACCAAAAAAAGAAATAGATACATTTTGGAGAAATATCTATGAAGATTCTGTGGAACATAACAAAGATGCTGAATGGATAGAAGATGCAAGAGAAATAATAAGAATTTCAAACATACAGGATAGGAAATTGAATGCAGTAACAGCCAGAGAGATTGAAACAAAGTTAAGAAAAGCTTATAATTGAAAATGCCCAGGCCCAGATGCACTACCTAACTTCTGGCTAAAAGTATTAAAATCTTTACATGAAGTTTTAGCCTGGAGGAAGAATTTTTTCTATGCACACCCTGATTAACAACAGGAAAAACGATACTCCTACTTAAGAGTGAACCTGCAAGCTCTCCTAAAAACTATAGACCAATAACTTGCCTTCTGACAATGTATAAGCTGTACACTGAAATTGATGCTGATGAGTTTATAGTCATTTAAAAGAAAACTCAATGATGGCAACAGAAAAAAAAACGGGTAACAAAAGAAAGTCATATGGAACAAAGGATCACTTGTTGTTAAATAAAGTCATAATGGAAAACTGTAAAAATGGAAATAATCTAAGTATGGCTGGGATAAACTGCAAAACAGCATTTGGCAGTATCCCTTATTCATGGTTAAAAGAGTGCTTAAAATGTATAGGATGCACCATTCACTGGATCAGTTACATTACAGCAACCATGAAACAGTGGCAAATCACTTTGCAGTTAAGTGATGATAAAGGGCCAATTATCATTCCATGGATAAAAATTCAAAGGGGGATATTTCAGTGACTCTTTGTCACCGCTGCTCTTTTGTCTTGCCCATAACCCATTAAACTATCTACTTAACAGAATAGGTCATGACTTTCATTTGGTTCCCAGAAAACAACAAAGTATAAAGATTTATCATCTTCTTTTTTCTGGATGATTTAAATCTGCATACTTCATCAGATGAGGAAATGAAAGCACAACTGAAAGTGATCAAAATATTTTCTGATGAGATAAGAATGTCATTTGGTCCTGATAAATGTACAGAAGCAACCTTTAAATCAGGAAAGCTGAAGCACCAACAAAACATCAGCCCAGGATAGGAATGTGATATAAAAGAACTTGAGCAAGAGAGAGTGTATAAATGTTTGGGAACTGATGAAGAGTCAACACTAAAACACAAACAAACGTGAATGAAACTTAATAAGAAATATATTAGAAGACAGCAATTAATACTGAAAACAGCACTGACATTAGGAACAAAGTCCAAGCCATAAACCAATTGCTCTTCCTGTCCTAACTTACACTTTTCGAGTGATTGACTAGTCCCAAAAGGTACTGGATGGGTTCAACAGCAAAATAAGAAGGATGCTTCATGCTTATCAAATGATTTATAATAATGATTGCATACCAAGACTATATATATTCCTCATTCTGAAGGAGGTATGGGCTTTCCTAAAATTGATTACATATATAGATCGGCAATCATAGGACTGCGTACATATCTGCTGACCACACAAGACCCAAACATAGTGAAAGTTTTAAAACATGAGGAGAATAAGTGTAAGATGATTTCCTTGTTTAGTTTAGCAGAAGCATATTGGTGTCAAGCTGGAACGGAAATCAAACCAGAAGTAGATAAAAATCAGCCAGCAACTGAAAGTGCTAAAAAAAAAAGAAAAATAATATAAGGTGAAGGATCAGATGAGAAGACAAGACATATGTAAAATGCATAAGTATACCTGCAAGTACAGAAAACTCTCGGGACAACCTCATGTTGATCAGGATCAAATGGAGGAATGGTTAAGGAGATGTGAATTTAAACCAAAAGATAAATTGTTAATATTGCCACCCCAAGGTAGGGACTACATACACATTGGATTACAATGTCTATTGAACATGTAGGAGAAACAGACACATGCAGAAACTGTAAAACAGAATTGGAAACAATCATATATGTTTGCTGGCTGTGATATACTAATGGCAGAAGGATTGTATACTGAAAGGCATAATAATATGGTAAGACTGTTGCAATGGGAATAATGTAAATGTTATAATATTGAAGTAGCTGAAATCATCTGAAGCATGAGACACAAAGCATTATATAAAATGATGAATATATTACTTAGGCCAACCCATTACCAACAGTTCAAAAATAGATGGGAGAAAAACAGATATTGTAGTCCATGAAAAGAAGACAAAAGTAGCATTGATCATTGATATTGCTACACCCAGTGACTACAGTGTCTTATGTACAGAGAGACACAAAGTCATAAAATACTACGAAATGAGGGCAATGTGGAAGAAGAATGCCCAGACCGTTCCAATAGGAGTAGGAGGAATAGGTCTTATAAAAAAAAAATTACAATTGCACTTTGAAATATTACTGATATGACTGGATTCGGGCCTGCTGGATCTAGCTTTGTTTGTGTAACTTGAGCACTAATCCAGACATTCTCTAAAGTATTCAATTGTATTTATTACTGCTTGGTAGTAACTTGATTAAAGTGTAGCTATCATTCTAAGTCTTTTGGATTAAGCACTTGGGCTTCAGACCAGTTGTTTTACATTAGGAAGGTTTGTGGCATGCACTGTGGTGGCAGGACAGGTAGCTTTCATCCTTCTAAGTTGGGAACTGCTGACTGAGAGCCCAGTGTCTGTTATTCTTAAAGTGTATTAGTTCTGGTTTAAGCACTTGGGCTTCAGGCCAGTTATTTTACAGTAAGAAAGTTCGTGGTCTGCACTCTTGTGGGAGAAGAGGCTGGACTCTGCCCTTCTGAGCTGGGAATTTCTGGTTAAAGGTTTATAGTGCCTGAATATTTGAACTTTATCTTACTGAAATTGGTACACCTTGTTTGCTGTAGCATAGACTAGATCCAGGCCTGCTGAATCTAGCTTTGTTTATATGCTTGTTGTTTGTTTGCTTGTTATTTTCCTGGAACACTAATTCCACCTAATACGTGGCTTCTCAGCACTTCTGTGGATCACTAGTGATATCTGCATTGCTTACTGTACTTATTTCCTTGTTTTACTTGAAAGAAAGTTACTGTTTGTCATTTTTGCATTTAAGTTACCTGTAACACATTGCACTTAAGTTACCTGGCACTTCCTCGTTAAAGCAATTATATAAGTCAGCACTAAAAATTAAAAGCACTACACCCTCACTCCCCACTGGCCCTTGTTTTCAATTATTAAGGAATTCCCAATATTATTCTAGCATGTCCAAATGTCAGTTGTCAATCTCCTCTCTGGTCCAGCTGGTGAATCTGGGAATCTTGAGGCAATGTTACAACTGCCTCATGTACACAGACAACCCTCTCCTCCTCCCAACAAATTCCAACATATATGAGAGATGCAACCATATAGCCAAACTGGAGGCTAAGCTCTCTCAACTCACTACTGGCATAACCAGTGAGGAGGAGAAGGAAACCACACTCACTACAATTCCAGTCTCACATAGACCTACCACGACAGCAAACCAAACACATAATCACACAAAAACATACTCGGAGGCTCTAAATAAAGATCTGCCTAAGCAGCAGAGACCTCCAAAGCAGACACCCAAGCAACCGCTACCCCAAAACAAAACACGTGCAACACATATCTCACAAAGCCAGTGTGCCAAACAGTCACAGCCATTAAGACTAAACAACAAACCTGATACACTTGTAATAGGTGACTCTATCGTCAGGCACACTGACGTCCCGCTCACCAGGCTGAACAAGGAGAGGGTCACGGTGAGCAGCCTGTCAGGCGTTAGGATCTGCCACATAACACAAGCACTCAGGTCACTCCAAGGCAAGTACAAATATGACTCAGTCATTGTCCATACTGGTGTGAATGACCTGAGACATACCTCCCTGGACTACATGAAACGAGACATAAAGAAGCTCTCTGAGCATGTAGCCCAGGCCGGTATGACCTTGACCTTGAGTAGCATCTTACCCTCACCAAGAATGATGCCACAATATGAAGGCAAGATGATCAATTTCAACAACTGGCTTAAGTACTGGTGTCATTCAAAGGGGATCCAATGCCTGTCATCTTGGGATGATATGCTCGACAAGCCACGTTGCTTCGCTAGGGACGGCTTGCACCTGTCACCCCTGGGCTTTCGGATATTGGCAAAGGCTCTTGCTACCCCCATAGTGCCTTTTTTAGGCAAGGCTCAAAAGACAAACCCACCTCCATAGGTATCACAAGGGATAAGAAACTAAGAGTAATGCTACTCAACGCCAGAAGTCTAAACCTCAAGATGCACGCACTCGAAACTCTCCTTAGCATAGAGAACATCGATATCTGTGCAGTAACAGAAACCTGGTTCAGGGCTCTCGAGAGCACCCCAGCACTACCAGGTTATACCTCATACCATGCTTTTCGGCCCCAAAACTTGGACTGAACCACAAAAGGAGGGGAGTATCGATATTCATCAAAGATACCCACACCTCCAGGTTGGTAGCAAAGCACAAAGCATCAGAGACTATCCATGTGCAACTAACAGTGGGTAAAACTGCCTTCCAGTTTATAGCCTGCTACAGACCACCCTCCCAAACCCAGGAACCCCACTCGGCCTTTCTGAGAACACTGGAAAATATGAAGGTCTCTCCAAACACCATTATATTGGGCGACTTCAACTACCTAAACATAGACTGGGAGCATTACTCTAGCTCCAACACCCTAGCCCAAAGGTTCCTAGAATTTATAAACTCAAATGCTATGGAACAACTTGTTACCACTTCCACAAGAGGGGAAAACATACTGGACCTGATCATCACCAACATGGGGACTCTATGCTCCAGACCAGAAGTGTATCCCTCACTGGTAAGATCAGACCATAAACTAATCTCACTGGATATTCACATCCCGACCCCAGCCTCTGCCCTGAAAACCACAGTGAAAAACTTCTCTAAAGCAAATTTCACACTCCTCAAAACCGAGGTGGAATCCTTCAAAGCCCCCGGGCCTGTGGAAAATACGGCCAAGACCACAGACTCCTTTATAAATGCATTCTATGAACACCTTCAGAAATGCATGGATCATGCGATCCCAAATAAAACCAAGACCCAATCCTCCAAAGGCAGACGTCCTGTCTGGTGGACCCCAGCCATAAACAAACTATACAATAGAAGGAGGAAGCTACTAAATGATAGAGCAAAATCCCAAAAAGGGAAGGCATCACTGATCAGTATTAGCAAAAAACTACGGGCACTCATAAAATTGTCTAATGCCAGCTTCGAGAGAAAAATTGCACAGGACACTAAGGATAATCACAAGGCTTTCTTTAGTTATGTTAGGAACCTGGGTGGTAATTCCCAGATATGCTCAGAATTAGTCCAAAATGACAAAAATTATACTGAACCCACAGACATTGCCAACATCCCAGCTGACAGGTTCAGCGCAAACTTCTCCCCCCACTCCCCAACAAAAGGGCAAAAATCTATCCCAGCAGAGTGCTGCCCCCCTCACATCTCAGATGCTCAGGTAAGAGCCGCACTCTCCAAAGCAAAAAACACAGCATCAGTGGGACCAGACGGTGTCCCGGGCTGCGTCCTACATGAACTCCAAGAAGAGCTAAACCCAAACATAAAACTACTGTTCAATCTCAGCCTTACTACAGGATATGTGCCCAAAGAGTTGCGTACAGCAAAAGGTGGTGCCTCAACGGATCTTGGAAACTATCGCCCCATAAGCCTGACTAGCTTGGTCTGCATGGACCTCATAAATAAAGATATTGGGGACCTACAGACACTGGATCCTACCCAGTTTGGCTTTGTTAAGGGCAGATCCTGCCTCTTAAACCTGGTTGATTTCTTTGAAACCGTCACCAAGGCCATTGACGAGGGGAAGGTGGTCCACACAGCCTACCTGGACCTCACAAAAGCCTTCGATACAATACCCCATTTGGGCATTATAGATAAGCTCACCAGCTTAAATATAAACCCCTATGTCACTAGATGGATTGCAAACTGGCTCAAGGACAGAACCCACATGGTTAGAATTGCTGGAGCCATGTCAGACTCCAAACCAGTTACAAGTGGTGTCCCACAAGGCTCAGTCCTGGGACCTCTCTTGTTCGGTATATATTTCTCGGAGGTACAGGCCAACACGGAAGGACTGTGGCTGACCAAGTTCGCAGATGACTGCAAACTGGGTGCCATAATCGACTCTCCAGCCGACACAAGCATCCTCCAAAAGGGCCTCATAGAAACAGACAACTGGGGCCAGAACCATGGCCTCAAGCTAAATGCCAAAAAGTGTATAGTGATCCCCTTTGGCAAAAACAAAGTGCCCACAAATTACCACATAGGTGGTAATCCATTAAGTACAGAAGAAGTAATTAGGGACCTGGGGACCCATGTTGATAGCAATCTCTCATTTGACAACCACGTGGCCAAAGTGGTTAGAAAAACATTTTATATAGCCCACCTAATCATGAAGGGATTCACATCTAGATCAGGGGAGGTCATCGTGCCTCTTTACTCATCCCTCATCAGGCCCATAATTGAGTACAATGCCCCTTTTGGGATGTACCTTACCAGACACCTGCAGCAACTGGAAAGACCCCAAAAGTACCTCACCAAGAGGATCAAAGGGCTCAAACAGATGCCATATGCTGCCCGGTTAAAGAAACTCCAGCTCTGCTCAGTGGCATACCGCCTGTTCAGAGGCGATCTGTGCCTGACGTATAAAGCCATGTCCAACCCGGAATTAATGGACATGCTGCACCTCAGAAAATCCAAATCCATCGAGCTACGCGCTCGAGAGACTTGAACCTCAACACTGAAATAAATAGGACATGGGACAGATTCATAACCCAGAGGCTCCCTTCACTCTGGAATAAAATCCCAGTCCAGGTTAGGCAGAGTCCCTCATTGACTCTCTTCAAGAGGAATCTTGATGAGTGGATGGGAGATCATAGGTTTATCCCGGGTATCACTTCTGTGTCACTGTTAGACAGAGGCACAGTATACTAACCTCGTAAAAGGGCATAGCAAAATAAATTTAAAATGGGTGGCGAAAGCCAAACACATTCTGGCTAGGCTTATAAATGCCCTAGGGCAGATAGCCTAGTATGAACCTATGAACCTATGAACCTATGAACTCTGTATGAATTGCAGTTAGGAGTCATTACTGGCTACATTGCAGGTGCTGTGAAGAGCACTTCTAGCTAACATTAAAGACTGAAACCATACTTTGACATAGGAATAGGGTCCATTCCTGTCATGGCATTAAAAACCCAAAAGACTTGAAGAAATAAAAAATAAAAAAATGATAAAATATGTATTAAACAGAGTGGCAATTTGAAGAGGTGATTCACCAGGATATGGGTTTGGGTCACTTTTGGTTCCAGGTTTATGTAGTGAATTTATGAATTACCAGAATTTTCAGGGTTACTTTTATTGGTAGCTTGACGGTCTATATAAAACTGCTTATTGTCTTTAGCGACATGTTTTTAACTTGATTTTGGAGATGTCTGAAGTGCTGTAGTTTAGTGTTGGTTTTGTTTTAGCAACATGTTTTTCACTTGATTGTGGAGATGTCTGAAATGTTGTAGTTTTGTGATAGTTTTGTTGTTCAGTCATTATTTCCATGCCTTATTCCTGTGTGTTATTAATTGTTTGCCTGACTTTGATAACTGTGGAGAATAGTTAATTTGTTGTTTTTGAGTGAAGGGGAGCTATGGTAATTAATGTAATAAAATAATTTACTGCATCATTGAGGGGTAGGGAGTGCAACATGTGGGGGTTAATATATTAATAAAGGACTGTTGGCTGGATGTTAGATTATGACTCATTCTCCAGTTATATTCTTTGGACACGTGGGATTTTCACTCGAGGCATACTCTGGTAGCTGGCTGCTTAAGGTGCAAGGGAGACTGCAAGCTAGAGTATATTTATCTGGATCAGAAACTAAGGTCCAGTCTAATGCGGAGCCATGGTTACAGTTTTGTCATATTTAGTTGGTGTTGTAATGATTTGTGAGAATCCAAAGAGATTTTGTGCTTGTAGTTGGGAAGTTCACTGATAGATTTTGCAAGTATATATTGATGCTACCTGGGGGTATGGTTTCACTAGTAATTGTAGTGATATCCAGGATACAATATCTCCTACTACTGAAATACTTTGACCTCAGGGAATATAGTGTACAGCGTTACATAGACTTTTATTCTCTACCTTTAAAATGTGATAAGCAGCTCAGAATTACCAAATTTTGGAAAAAAGGATTAGAGTATGAGGTAAAAGTGCAATAGCTGGGGTAGAATAAGTCAATTCCACTAATTTTTTATTTGTTCTATATGTTTTGATTATGTTGTACCCAGCTGACAGAATTTCAGAATCATTTATGTTATATTTAAGCCATGTTTCTGTAGTGGGTAAGACAGTAGGAGTATGTTGAGCTACCCAGGCATGGACATCAGTTATTTTATATCAGATGCGTCAAACGTTAAGAATGACCAAAGTTAGCTTTTTGATTTGGGATATGGTTGTGTGTGAGTGGGAAGGACCTACGTTTGAGTAGAGATCTCTGGACAGGGGGGAAATGTGAGAACTGAGAAGAGAAGTAGTTGTTTAGGAGAAAGGATTTTATCAGGAAGATTTGAGACTTAAAAGTAAAGATCTTACACTTTGTATGTAGGAATTTGATTTTAGGGGAATTTATAAGGGTAATACTAAATAGTCTAGGAGAGATTTTACAGTAAATCTGAGTATGATGTGAAATGGATGAGGAGATTGTAACAGTACTGTTATGTATACTACGTGCTAGTTTGAAAATAAATGCCATATATGAAAGGACAGAAAGGAATATTGGGAAGAAGAATGATTCGTCTTTGAAAGAGGGTCACTGTGATAAAAATGTAAAGTTGGATCTTTTAGGTAGAAAGAAAAGGTAGACTGCCCATTTTTTAGAGAGAGAGAGATGTGGAGAGGAAATTCTGTTATAGTTAAAGCAGGAAGGATTAGTGCTGTGGTAGAGTTACAGAGACAGGGTGTATAAAACTGTATGGATAAGTGGAAAACAGAAAGAGGCGGAGTGAATATAGCAATAACCCACGCCTGGGTGTGGGTAATGCTGGATTTACCCATGGTTGGCGTGGTTTGGTCCCGAGGGCGAAGCCCTAGGGACCAAACAAAGCCAACCGTGGGTAAATACAGCATTACCCACACCCAGAAGTGGGTTATTGCTATTATACCATGACATTATTTAAGAAAAGAAACTATTACTTTTCATAAATAATGGCATAGTATAATGCCTGTTTACTGCCCTTCCGCAGATGTCTGGCATCCGCGGTAGAGCTGATGTACTGCGCGCCTGCACAGTACATCAGAGTTGAGCAAAAGCAACGGAGAAAGCAAGATCTCCGTTGCTTTTTACTGTTTTAGCTATGTTAAATGGGTTTAACATAGCGAGACAGTTTAAATAAGCAACGGAGATGTCCGTTGCTTATTTTAACTGTCTCGCCATGTTAAACCCATTTAACATAGCGAACAGAAAAGCAACGGAGATCTTGCTTTCTCCGTTGCTTTTTAAAACCTGTCTCGCTATGTTAAATGGGTTTAGCATAGCGAGACAGCTTTAAAATAAGAAACGGAGATCTCCGTTGCTTATTTTAAAGCTGTCTCGCCATGTTAAACGCATTGAACATAGAGGGACAGTGTTTTAGAGTTATACTAATGGAAAAAAGTCTGGGCGACCAGACCTTTTCCCATTAGTATAACTCGATTTACAATGTGCACGCTGGCCAATCAGTGTGCACGTTTTGGGGGGGTCATGGTATAATAAAGCATAAATGTAGTTCATTTGGGAGTAGGTGGAAATTGGGGGTTGGATAGGGAAGTAGTGTGAACCTGGGCAAATTCTGAATACAAAAGCAATCAGTAAGGTTGTATATTTCCTAATGTATATATTAGTACTGTTCAGCTGCAAATAAATATATTTGCTTAATGAGCTAAAACATTTAGATGAATGGAAGAAAATATCAGTGTTAGGTAATCATGTGAAGAATGTGGAAAAGTCTGAAGCTGATATGTTAATTCTGATGTGTATATAGAATTGGAAGCTCAATTAAAGATGAAAGTTTCTGTGTGAGCGCAATAACAGAAAGAAGACACACTAACAGAAATAGTGTTTTTCTGAAAATTGACAATGAAAATACTGATGGTAGGGGTATGAGTAATACAAAATTATTATACTTAGAAAGGATTACCAAGTATAGCTTGTAGGTAACAGTTTCTTAGGGGAGTTAGTCAATTATTCACATCCCACTACTGTGTGCAAGCAAAATGTTAGACTTTACTTATTATGAGGAGGTATTTTTACTCTATTAATGGTTCATATTGTAGTCATCAGTTATTATAACAGAATTACAATGCATATGAATAAATTAGAACACCCAAGGGAGCACCAGGATATGTATAGCTGCTGTAGAGGAAGATCAGTTTGCAATGGCCAGTCAGCAATTAAAAATACTATCAATAACATTTATACAGCAGGACGTCATTATTCACATTCATCACTGTAGTTACTCAGACTGTGTGATGCTAGAATGTTTCTTCTGCATGCCTTCTCATGTATAGCTGTGGAAGTAGTTTATCACATTAAATATTTGTGCATTATTGTTGTTCTGATGTCTCAGGGTTTATTTCATACCTCCAAAAAAGGGAACAATCTTGCTATTGCAATGCACAGTGTAAAGTTAAAATAGTACACTGGAAGATAAAATGGTCATTCTATTAAAATAAATGTTTAAGCTTATTTTTTCCTCACAGTATCTGAGTATGAATACAGAAAACTTATGAATGCATGCTCATTGTTTTTCTGTCTCTTTCCCTATCCTCTGTACTCCTATACATTCCACTTTTTAATATTTCTCCATTTCTGTTACTGTTATATGCAGTAGCACAGAGACCTGGACCTACAATGGTGGCACAGTCTGTTGTTCCCCCACAGGTGGTAGCAGCAGCAGTACTTCCATCAGAGACACCCAGCACATCTAGGTCTCAGCCTGCCAGATTTACCTTCATACCTCATGCCCTACCAGCACTGACTGTGTCAAGTAGCCCTACACTGGAGGCTGGTACACCGAGACCTGCTGGTAGCAGTGGAAGTGGAGGTGACAGTTTTGTTACTCACCAAGAGTTAGCAGAGCTTGTGGGGATGATACTGATCAGGGGTTCAATTCCCACACTTGCCCTATAGAGAACATGCTCAAGCAACTTGTTGAGTCACCTCCTTGTCCAGCACTGACTTCACCTTCTGAGGAAGGAGCCAGTTGTGACACCTCCCAGGATGAGGAGTAATCTCTCACTGTGTTGAAGTTGGCAGGAATTGTATCTCCAAGCACTGAGTCCTATCCCCAAACCAGGTGTCACCTTCCCTTTTGTGTCTAATACCACTTGTGCACATTATCCAACCCCACCTTGACTACTGGATTCTCTCTTAATCTGATGTTTCTCTGACCATTGTGTTTCTTCTCTCTCATTGTGTTACCCTCATACTCTGTGGGTCCTGTCTGCTCCACTTGCCCACATCTTACTTTCCTGACTTTTTCCCCAAATTTCCCTCTCATAAAAGGCAGCTGTCCCACAAAAAATATATTCCCACACATACCTTGAATTTCACGGGTCTATATTATAACATTGAAGTTCAAAAACTTCGAATGTTATAATATCGAACCCTTTAGAGCGAAAGCTGACAATAGCAAAGCCTCGGAATATCGAAATGTTACCTAGGGTAAGATTTTGGTGGTCCATGGCTTCAGTATTTACAGTGGTGTGGTGAGATGGTTATGGACCAGGTTTAGGGAAGTGAGCGAACGGAGGTTACAGATTGGGTTCAGGTAAGTGTGGTGCGATGGTTATGGACCGGGTTAAGGTAAATGAGCCAACGGACTGGGGTAAGGTGAGTGTGCGGTAGTTAGGGACTTTAGGGTTAGGGCGTGGGTGAGGCGAGTGACAGACTTTAGGGTTAGGGGCGGGTTAAGTGAGTTAGGGTTAGGGCGTGGGTCAGGTAAATGTGCGATTGTGTTGACGTGAGGGTTAGGGTGGGGAAGGTGAGTTAGGGTTAGAGAGCGGGTAAGGTGAGTGTGCGATAGTTAGAGACCTTAGGGTTAGGGTTGGATTAAGGTAAGTGGGTAGCTAGTGGTGTATGTCTGGTTTAGTGTAGGGTTTCATAAAGTGTATGCGTGTGGATTATTTATTTTGGTGTGCTTGAGTTGTGTGTATGTTTGTTGGAACAGCAAATTTTTTCCCTAGGAAAAAAATTGCTATTCTGACTGTTCAGTTTTCTGGTGTTTCAATTGAATGGGGTCGATATTATAACATTCGATGTTTATAGACTTCGATGTTATAATATAGACCCGAATTTCACAGACCTTTAATTAAACATGATTGGTTCCAGCAGGTCATCCTAATTGTCTGACTAATCCTTGTGGACAACAGGAAAATGATGGCCCCATTCTGTGGCAAAAATGAAGAAAAATCCTTTACATACACAAATGATCTTGTCATCATTCTTGTAAATGAGCAGAATGTGCATGTGTAACACCCAGAAATAAAGAAACAACATGAAGTGTATTGTTCTACTGTAGCAGCTTCCATTACTCCTTGTAATCAAAAAGTCACAAGTTCATTGTTGAGAGACATGAGGGAGGGTTTGGATTCCATTATTGTTATGTGCTGTTTACCAATCTTCATTTTTCAGAATTCCACAGTGTTCTAAAATTCCCCTGAAATGTTTGTTGCTAGGCACTTTCAGTATGTGTTTTCAGCGGTTTCAATTGCTCATTCACTGGTCTACAAAAGGTGATTGCCAAAGGCAGGGGATTCAAAGCCATGTGCATGTATTTTTCTTTTATTGTTAACATGTGTTCCTTCCTATCAGCAATGTGTGAAGTGTGTGTTGGATTTTGGCACCTTCTATCATAAAGTATGTCAGCACTCTTCTTCAATTGTTTATTTATGATATTGGCAGATATGGGCTCCTTTCTCATATTTATCACTCACCTCTTGTGTTGTATCCACTTCCTGCTTCCTATTTCTTCACTGCCACACCCCAACTCTTATTCCCAGTCTACAATATGTTAAAAAACAGATAAGCACACCACCACACATGTTGAGAATGAGCATAAAATTCTAAATCATCCTTGGGTAGTCATGCATTGTACAACAGCTGACAAAGAGCAATATAGATGGTCATATGAACCAAATACAAATGGCACTCCAGATCATATGGCAAACGTGACAAAAAATCCTACACATGCACAAACAATACTGCCATTATTTCATGACATGAGCTGTGCGTGCATGTCACCAAATGGTAATGACATATAGTAAAGTTAGTACTTCCCAAAATAAGCTGTGCATGCATGCGTGCACCAAACGGTAATAACATGTAGCAAAGTTAGTACTTCCCAAAATGAGCTGTGCATGCATGCGTGCACCAAACGGTAATAACATATAGCAACGTTAGTACTTTCCCAAAATGAGCTGTGCATGCATGCGTGTCACCAAACGGAAATAACATATAGCAACGTTAGTACTTCCCAAAATGAGCTGTGCATGCATGCGTGTCACCAAACGGTAATAACATATAGCAACGTTAGTACTTCCCAAAATGAGCTGTGCATGCATGCGTGCACCAAACGGTAATAACATATAGCAACGTTAGTACTTCCCAAAATGAGCTGTGCGTGCATGTGTGTCACCAAACGGTAATAACATATAGCAACGTTAGTACTTCCCAAAATGAGCTGTGCATGCATGCGTGCACCAAACGGTAATAACATATAGCAACGTTAGTACTTCCCAAAATGAGCTGTGCATGCATGCGTGCACCAAACGGTAATAACATATAGCAACGTTAGTACTTTCCCAAAATGAGCTGTGCATGCATGCGTGTCACCAAACGGTAATAACATATAGCAACGTTAGTACTTTCCCAAAATGAGCTGTGCATGCATGCGTGTCATCAAACGGTAATAACATATAGCAACGTTAGTACTTTCCAAAAATGAGCTGTGCATGCATTCGTGCGCCAAACGGTAATAACATGTAGCAACGTTAGTACTTCCCAAAATGAGCTGTGCATGCATGCGTGCACCAAACGGTAATAACATATAGCAACGTTAGTACTTCCCAAAATGAGCTGTGCATGCATGCGTGCACCAAACGGTAATAACATATAGCAACGTTAGTACTTTCCCAAAATGAGCTGTGCATGCATGTGTGTCACCAAACGGTAATAACATATAGCAACGTTAGTACTTCCCAAAATGAGCTGTGCATGCATGCGTGCACCAAACGGTAATAACATATAGCAACGTTAGTACTTTCCCAAAATGAGCTGTGCATGCATGCGTGTCACCAAACGGTAATAACATATAGCAACGTTAGTACTTTCCCAAAATGAGCTGTGCATGCATGCGTGTCACCAAATGGTAATAACATTTAGCAACGTTAGTACTTTCCCAAAATGAGCTGTGCATGCATGCGTGTCACCAAATGGAAATAACATATAGCAACGTTAGTACTTCCCAAAATGAGCTGTGCATGCATGCGTGTCACCAAACGGTAATAACATATAGCAAAGTTAGTACTTCCCAAAATGAGCTGTGCATGCATGCGTGCACCAAACGGTAATAACATATAGCAACGTTAGTACTTTCCCAAAATGAGCTGTGCGTGCATGCGTGCACCAAATGGTAATAACATATAGCAACGTTAGTACTTTCCCAAAATGAGCTGTGCATGCATGCGTGTCACCAAACGGTAATAACATATAGCAACGTTAGTACTTTCCCAAAATGAGCTGTGCATGCATGCGTGTCACCAAACGGTAATAACATATAGCAACGTTAGTACTTTCCCAAAATGAGCTGTGCGTGCATGCGTGTCACCAAACGGTAATAACATATAGCAATGTTAGTACTTCCCAAAATGAGCTGTGCGTGCATGCGTGTCACCAAACGGTAATAACATATAGCAACATTAGTACTTTCCCAAAATGAGCTGTGCATGCATGCGTGCACCAAACGGTAATAACATATAGCAACGTTAGTACTTTCCCAAAATGAGCTGTGCATGCATGCGTGTCACCAAACGGTAATAACATATAGCAACGTTAGTACTTTCCCAAAATGAGCTGTGCGTGCATGCGTGTCACCAAACGGTAATAACATATAGCAACGTTAGTACTTCCCAAAATGAGCTGTGCGTGCATGCGTGTCACCAAACGGTAATAACATATAGCAACGTTAGTACTTTCCCAAAATGAGCTGTGCGTGCATGCGTGTCACCAAACGGTAATAACATATAGCAACGTTAGTACTTCCCAAAATGAGCTGTGCGTGCGTGTCACCAAATGGTAATGACATATAGTAAAGTTAGTACTTTCCCAAAATGAGCTGTGCATGCATGCGTGCACCAAACGGTAATAACATATAGCAATGTTAGTACTTTTCCAATTACGGATTCTAAGGCTTAGCGTTCTCATGATATAATGAGTCCAGTCTTGTTATGCTGTGTTCAGTGTTCTAATTTCCTGAGGGTGCAATGCATTTTCAATTTCATGTTCTTACAACATAAATTGATTGTATTCCTCTGCAGTGTGATGTGTTTCACAGACATGGCCTCGAATACATACTGGTCTACTGATTTCATATGTTGTGTTGCCCTGAAAAGTATTTAAACAACACACTCCCGATGTATTATTTGGTAGCATAACTGACTAATAATCTGGTGTAGGAAATATGAATGATACAGGCTAGAATTTAAATTCCATTTAGGTGTAATTACATTTACTTTATATCACCTGTGTTCCTTTCCCATTCAATGAAACATTCTAATCTTCTATATGTCTATTGTGCTTCAGATTTTGGCACTTGCATGGCTCATTGTTGTTTTGAAGTGATCTGTACATTGTCAGCACAGTGTATGGAAGAAATTGTTTACGATGTTCTTTTTCCATTTTTCCACAATGCTGTAACATTCCCTCGAAATGTGTGTTTTCTGACAACAGTACAGGTTCTGCTACAGTTTACCTTGCTTCTTCACTGGGCTAGAGAATTTCAGTTAGGTAGGGTTTCAGAATCCAGGGATAAGTATCAGTATGTAAAGTAATGTAGATTATGCACCTTTTACTTACTATACAAGTATAAATTAACCCAATATGTGTAAGTAGGAGTTTCACTGTGATGTCTACATTGGCAGTACACTACAAGCGGTAAGGGGTTTGATCTCTAGATGGCTATGTGTTGTTTTTCATAGTTGCTTTTCCAGTCTTCCACAATGTTATAACATGTCCTTGAAATGTGTGTTCCTTGACAACGTCAATAGAAGCTCTTGTGTGGTGTACCTTACTAGTTGACTGTGTTTAGAGTTTCAGTCAAATTTAGGAAGGTGTGTCACTGTGTAAAGTAATGTATGTAATGTATCTATCACTTAAAATGCAAGTGAGAGATAAGGTAAGTGTAAGGTGTGTATGTAACAGTTTAATAATGAGCATTTTAAACACCTTATCTTTGTATGTACTTCCACAATGGGCAGAATTCACTCAACACTGTTCTTTCTCCTGAAATGTGTTTTACAGAAGGTCATCCTACAAATTCTTCTATGGAATGCAGTGCTAGTGCACTGGTTTATAAAATACCAGTAACGGAGGCAGGTGTTTAAGAACATTCATGTGTGGTATTCTTTTTATGTCTATCCTGAGTTATATCATCATGAAATAATATATACCTATCAACAGGCTGTAAATTATGTCATGGCCTTTGGCACTTTTGTAAAGAGATGTATATATAGATTCCTTTACTATTGTTTACTTAAGATGTATAGAAGTGTGGGACACTATACCATCTCCACGATGATCATTCTTTATCAGCTCGCCTTGTGTTCTACTTGCAACTTGCTTCTGCTTTCCATCTGTCCTACACTTCCACTGCAAACCTAATGTGTTGAAAAAATAGCTGAACACACCACACATAGCCAAAACGGCTGCTAAACATAATAAACATCATTCTTTCATTGTGATATGGTTTGCAGAGAGCAATGCCAATTCCAGAGTGTTACCATACAGAATGATTGTTTTCATTCTATGGCAGAAATAAACATATTGTCACATTGTACACTATTGTTATCTGTAGTACAAGCATGCTGAACAATGCTGTGCATCAACAAACATATCATTTTAGATAAAACTAATGCCTACAGTTTGTGTTTTCTGGTTTTAATCCCATAATGTTTGTATGGTGTTTTACAATGCTCATTGTAAAGCCTTATTCAACTCGTGTGATGTTGTCCACTAATGCAAGTAGTGTAATAATAACAAATAAATACATAAATAATGTAAATAAATAAATATGTATTTATTATATCCATAGTCAGTATTATTTAACCCACTCAAGTGCAATATTAGATAAATAACTTAGGCATTGTTCACTCTGTAGTGTGTTTTGTATTACTTTAAATGGGGTAGTTAATTTAACTCAGGAAAGGGTATTCTTTTCATATATGAGTGTTGGTAAATGTCTCTGCCCCTTCTTGCATGTACTGGGAGTAGTACTGTATTTGTTAGTTATGTTTATTCCTCTACTTGTATGTGTTGTTTCACTTTCCTTTGTAATCTCAAGAATTGAGCTGATGCACAAAATTTTGTTTAGGCTACACATGTGTAGTTCTAAATGACAATAAAGTTTACTTTGACTTTTTGACTAGTGTATATGTTATGGCATTTTCACTATAATTATTTCTGTGGCATCACTTCCTAATACTACAGTCTAAAGAATATAAGTAACACAGGTAGGGATTCAATGCCAGTTAGGTAAACCTTGTGAAAGTTTTCAAAACAATCCATGTACCTTTCTGAATTTTTGTTTCAGACTAGTATGTACCTTGCATTGAGGAGCATTCTACCTTCACCAAGGATGATGCCACAGTCTTTTGGCTTTTCCTGGTTAGGGGTCTCCACAGCGGAACTCCGGTCCGCTAATGATTGGCAGTGAATTTTTATGGTGTCAAGTTGCCAGGCCGGTGCCCAACATTCAAAGAAGGCACACCCAGACACATATGCACCTACCTGCATGTCTTTTTCAAGTTCACTCGACCGTGGGGAGGACATGCAGACTCCGCACAGAAGGCACTCCAGCCAAGAATCAAACTGGAGAACCTCTTGCTGTGAGGTGACAATGCTAACCACTGCAACAAAAATGATTGACTTTAATGACTGACTTATTTTTGGTGTCAGTCCAGGGGGATTCAATATCTGTCAGCTTTGGGGGACATGATCAACAGATCACATTGCTTTGCCAAAGATGGCCTGCTAATGTCCCCTAAGCTTCCTGATTTTTTCCCTAAGCTTCCTGATTTTAGTTAAAATTGTATTCACCCCCTGAGCGCCTTTTTAGGCAATGTCAAAGCAACAAACCTGCTGATGTAGTAAATAAAACTCAAAGGAACCTAAAGGTGTTACTGCTTAATGCTAGGAGCCTTAACAAGAAACTCCACACACTACAAGCTCTCCTCACTCTGGAGAATATAGACATGGTTTAAAGCTGCAGAAAGTACTCCAGCAGTGCAAGGCTATAGTGTCGTCCATATATTTAGACTACCAGCCACACAGACAGAGACGAAAGGTGGAGGTGTCTCAGCCTTCAGTAGCAACAAGTATACCTCAAAGTTTGTTAAAAAGGATGATGCCCTGCAGTTCATCCATGTGCAAATCACCTTAGATAGAGTCCCTTCCATATCTTAGCAAGCTATAGGTCACCATCTATGTCTCAAGAATCCCACAATCCCATAACTCTTATCTAAGCCTAGTGGAGGCATTCTGCATCCAACCAAACACTCTTTTCATGGGAGAATTTAGCTACCCCTCTAAAGAATGGGGAACACATTCTGCCACCAACTTGTAGACACACCATTTCCTGGACTTCATTAACACAAATGCCCTTGATCAGTTAGTGTGCACTTTAACCAGAGGTTCAAACATACTGGACTTTGTTCTCACCAATATGGGAGAGCTCTAACTCCTCCCACCCCCACACTGTGTCTCTTCCTCACTGATGTGGTTGGATCATAAAGCTGTCTCATTCAAAAGAAAAATCAACTTGGAAAACCTATCAAAACCTGTAACAGAAACTATTCTAAAACAAACTCTATCCCATTAAGCAATAATCTGTCAAAAATCAATACCCTACCCAACCTAGAGTTCACAACAGCCTAAGCAGAATTATTCACAGAAACACTGTACAAACATGTAAATGGCTACATAGAGGCTGCTGTACCTACCAGAAGTAACCCCAAACAACCCCCTAAAAACAAACCACACTGGTGGAATCATAATCTGAACAAGGTATATAACAAAAAGGAAAAAAAGCCATTACCAAAGTCAGAAAGAACAAACCTTATGACAAGAGCTCACTAATATAACTAAAGAATAAACTAAGAGGACTAATTAAATCCAACAAGGTCAATTACAAGGTCAAGATAACTTCTCAGGCTAAAGACAACTACAAAACCTTCTACAGCTATGTCCGAAACTTCAAAGGTAACATGCAACAGTGTCCTCAACTAGTAATAAATGGCCCAACTTCACTGAGCAGAGTGACATAGCAAACCTACTGGCTAATAAATTCAGCTCAAACTTCACCCCTGACACTCCTTGTGAGCTCCCTAAGAACACAACCCCCCAAACTAACAGCAGGAAGCAGGTTTTAGAGACATTCACTAAGGCTAAAAACATAACCTCACTGGGGCCTGACAGTATCCCAGGTTGCCTGCTAAATAACCTGAAACATGATCTATCAGGACCACTTGAGTCACATTTCAACTACAGCTTCAAAACAGGCTATGTACCAAGTAAAAGGAGGATGGCAAAGGTTATCACCCTTCACAAGGGTGGACCATCAACTGACCCCAGAAACTACAGACACATTACTCTGACTAGTTTCTTATGGAAAGCCATGGAATAAATTATCATGGAAATGATCAAAAGAATTGGCACCCTAGAGACACTGGACCCATCCCAGTTTGGTTTTGTACTTAACCTGATAGACTTCTTTAAGAAAGCAACTAAGGTGACACATGAAGAAAATGGTGCATGCCACCTACCTAAACCTGGTTAAGGCATTTGAGAGGTATTACGGACAAACTGATTCAACTATTCATAAATCCCTACATAACTCACTGGATTTCCAGCTGGTTCACACATAGAACCCAAGAAATCAGGGTTGATGGGACCACCTCCACCTAGATGCAGGTCACCACTGAAGTAAAGCAGGGCTCCGTGTTAGGCCTACTCATGTTTGGTATTTATTTCAAGGAGGTCAAGTCTAATGTCAAGGACCTCTGACTCATCAAGCTTTCAGGCAACTGCAGATTGGGAGCTATCATAAATTACCCCAATGACACTAACATCCTGCGAGAGGGTCTAACACAGACAAATGACAGATGACAGTGTAATTGATTAGAACTCATGGCAAAGAAGTGCATTATAGTGATTTTTGGGGAAAATGTCTTCCCTGGTAAATTACTCCATTTATAAGATACCCCTAAGAGTTGACCCAGTTGTTCGAGATCTGGGAACATATGTAGATAGTAATCTGAGCTTTGACCAATATGTAGTCAAGAGAAGTAAGAAAATCATTCTATGTCTCCCAACTTATAAATAAGGGTATGACATCCAGATCCTAGGAAGTTATAGTATCACTCTACTCATCCCTTATCAGACCCATCATTGAGTACAATACCCTCTTCAGCATATACCTGACTAGGCAATGCAATAGCTGGAATGCCCACAGAGGTTCATCACCAAGAGAATCCAGGCTATTTACACACTGTCCTATGTAGATTGCCTTAGAGCTCTGTCTCTATTTTTGGTCTCCTACAGATGTGCCATCAGGGTGTGTTCTTGTTTCTGCCTTTTTTTTTTTTTTTTTTTTTTTTTTGGGTTTTTTGGGGTTTGGTTTCATAGCTTGTCATTGTTAAATCATTTACCGTCTGCAATATGAGTGAGACACAGTCAGCTGGCTCCCCACATGGAGTATTTTCAGCATGCTGTGCTATAGGAAATCTAACTGGGGATCAATCAATTCATACAACATTATAATCAGTTCAGTGGAGATTTGTTCTGTCAGTCAGACAGAAGTGTCAATTTCATCTCTGACAAATTATCTCGAGACTGGTTCCTGGTTGGGAAGAAATGCATTTTTCTTCTGTTTCCAGAGGTGCTGGATTTGTTCCTTTCAATGGTGTACCTCTGGTGTCGGAGGACACCTTAGAGCTCTGTCTCTATTCTTGGTCTCCAACAGGTTGTGTCTTCAGGATGTGTTCTTTCTTATCGGAGTTTCCTTTTTTTTTTACCCTATTATTTCATTTATCATCTGGGATATGAGTGAGACACAGTCGGCTGGCTCTACTCTCCAGATGGAGTATTTTCAGTGTGCTGTGCTATGGTGAATTTAACTTTGTTGGTCAATCTATTTATACAACTCTCAGCTTGTTTTAAGCATTATAACCAGATGAGTGGAGATTTGTTCTCTCATTCAGGCAGAAGTGTCAGTTTCATCTAAGACAAGTTATCTCAGGCCTGATTCCTGTTTTGGAAGAAAGACAAAGTCATTGATTTTTTAGATATTATCCAATTTGAAACTAACATTAGGAAAGTGAATTTTAATCTCATTTTTTATGAAAACAGTGGACCTTCATAGACCAAGGATGAATTAAGGAGACCAAGAGTGTTTAACCCACCTCTAAATTCCTTATTACAAACTTCTGATAAGGTCTGTGACCTGGATATCAGACAATTGTTGAGTAAACTAGTTTCCCATTCTTGGTACAATACTTCTTTTAAAGACAGGGATCTTTTGTCTGATTTAAGTTGCAATAATGAGATATGGGTTATGAAACCCAATAAGGTGGGGGTGGTCATTGTGAATAAGGCTGATTAGGTTAATAAAAAGTATGAGCTATTATATGAGTCATATGAAAACATTTCTAAGAATGAGGTATTGGTGGCTTATTTAAAGATTGATAACTTACTTTTTGATATGGTTATGCAAGGGCAAATCAACAGCCCAGAGATCCATTTAACAGAAACAAAGTATGCTAACTGTTGTGTTATAACCTAAATAATGATAACTGCTAGTAGACTGTCTTGACTTAAAAGCCTGTACACCTAGGGAAACCTGTTGAGCACTGTACCTCGAACGACCAGCTAATCTTCACCCCCACTTTCCCATCTAGTGTTAATACCAGGTTTTAAATTAGACTAGCTGTTAAACCCAGTACTGTTCCAACCCCTTCCCATTACCACTAAAGGGCTCAAACTAAGAAGGGTTGAAAGGGGACTATCTCACCTTATAATTTCTGTAATTATCTTATCAGCATTTTCCCTTTAATTTGGCCTCATAGTTACTGATTTTTTTTGCTGCATTTCTCTGATTCGGCTGTTGCCCCACTCTGTTTGCACTCACTCCGCTTGGACTCACTTCGCTCTCCTCCCACCCCCATTCCCACCCACCTCCATATCATTTCCTTTATACCTATCCTCTACTGCCTCCATCCTTCTAACTCCTCCTCCTCCAGTATACAAGCTAACTCTGCACTCTCCTCTTACCTACCCACCCTAATCTAACCAATTACTTTTCATCATACTCTCACAGCCACCCCCAGCTAACTATCATCTCTCTAGTAAAGAATTCTCCTCTTTTCTCCTTAAAAAATGCCCACTTCTATCACCCCTGTCCTACTCCTACCACTATTACTAATTCTCCTCCCAATCACCATGCCTCCTCCCTTCCTAAACCCAATCATTAAGGTCCCTACCTCACTCACATATTTTCTTTCCCCTCAACAACCTCTAGCCATCTGTGCATCCCTCCTCCAAACCAACATATCCTTCCTCAAAATTAAAATCCCTTCCTGATACCATCCCTCACCTAAATCCAAAACAATTTACTTCTATGAGCACCCACTCCAAAGAAAACCATATCATTCCACAATGACTTTGTTCAAATCAGGTGACATACATCCCAATCCTGGTCCTACTACTAACTCATCCACCCCACAAATCATTCCTCTTAATGATAACCAGTCATCCATACCAAACAAACACCTATCTTTCTACTCTGTCAATACTCAAAGCATCCTAAATAAAGTAAGCCAATTTCATGCATGGATATCTCAGCATAACCCTGACATTATCTCTGTTACAGAAACTTGGCTTAAACCCCAACTCCAAGATAAAGACATTCTCCCCCCAGGTTACAACATCCTCTGCCAAGACCGCATTAATAAGAAAGGTGATGGTGTTGCTGTAATTCACTCTAATAAACATACTCTGTCCAAAACCAAACAAACTTTCCCGCCTTCCCACCTGCCAAAATACTTGTTGCAAACCTGAAGGTTAGCAACCACAATACCATTACAGTAATAGCCATATATATCCCATCAGGGGACACTACTCCCCTACTGGAAAACTTTATTTCATATCTTTCCCAAAACATCCCTAATGAAACTATCCCCCTAGGAGATGTAAATATTAATTGGCTGAATCTCAGTACCCCTACCTCTCAGCATCATATAAATCTGTACAGATTTACTCAACTTATCTCTCAACCTACTCACACCACCAAAATGCATAGTCCAAGCTCCCTAATAGACTGGATACTAGTTTCTAATCCCTGCAAGTACCATAATCCAGAAACTCTACCTTTACTCCCTTAGTGATCACTCACCTATAAAAGTGCTTAGATATGTCACACATCTCTCCAAAGCACACCGATATATAACCTGCCAAAAGCTCTCTAATTTTAACCCTGAAACATTCCATACCCTTTTCTCTAAAGTTAACTGTGACTTCCTTAAACAGCTTCCCCTTGATGAGGCAGTCAATGCCTTTAACTCTACTTTCCTTACAATTTTAAACTCCCTTGCCCCACAAAGAAAAATTCATATAAAAGCTAAAATTTCACCTTGGTTATCTAAAAATACCTGCTCCCTTATGAAAAGCAGAGACAGGGCTTGGAAAATATGGGTACAATCCAAGCTTCTTGCTGGCTTGCAAAAGTACAAAGAACTTCGCAATCAAACAAAAAATACATTAATAATGACAAAAACGTTTCTACTATAATACCCCAACAACATTAAAATCAAATCCAAAAAACTTCTGGAATGCCATTAACCACATACTATACCATGGTAACCCAACCTCACCAAACCCATGTCCTGATAAGACTCCTGAAGAGACTGCTAATACGTTTAACACTTACTTTATTGAATCTCCAAACTTTCTAACAGCACTCCCTATTAACTCTTCTAAACTCTCTGAACCACCCCCAACTGCTGACCCAACAAACTCCCTCTCTCTCAAACCTGTTCCTACTACCTACATTAAAGCTCTACTCTCTAAACTCAAGCCATGCTCTGAATCAGCTGATCATATCCCCTCATACCTTCTCCAGACTGCTGCACATTCCCTGGCTGTTCCTGTATCTATTCTTATCAACTGCTCCATCCCTGATTCTAAAGTTCCAACTATATGGAAACAGTTCTATAGTCTTCCAATCCACAAAGGCAGCAACTCCAAAGAAATAACTAATTTCAGACCAATTGCTATACTCTCTCCTCTCTCACAAATACTTGAGAAATATATACACAAACAAGCAATGCAGCATCTCCTACAAGAAAAACTTCTCACTCCTACCCAGCATGGTTTCCGTCCTAAGCATAGTACCACCACTGCTATCCTATCTTTTCACAATACTATCTCTCTAGCCAAAGACAATCATAAACTCATATCTTGCCTATTCCTTGACCTTTCTAAGGCCTTTGACACTGTCTCACACTCCCTATTACTCAACAAACATACTGACCTTTACTTTACTTCTGATACAGTAGCATGGTTCTCCAGCTATCTCACTGACAGGCAGCAGTCAGTCAGATGGGAATCAGCACTTTCTTCCCCCTACATGTAAAAACTGGTGTCCCCAAGAATCCATACTTGGTCCTTTACTTTTTAATATCTTTACCAACTCACTCTACTCCTCTTGTCCTCTGTCCACCATTGTCTAATATGCAGATGACTCTACAGTCATCACTATTGCAAACTCTCCCTCCGAACTCCTATCTACTACCCAGACATCCTTCAACTCTGTTGAGACATGGCTCAAAAAACACCAGCTCATCCTTAACCCTAAAAAAACAAAACTGCTACTCTTCTTTCCTAAATCTGTTAACCACATCAAATCTTCCTTTACCATTACATCCTTAAACAACACTCCTATCGAAGTAGATGGCAACACAAAACTACTTGGCATCACCACAGATGACCAACTAAAATTTGATCTGCACATTAATAATTGCATCAGGAAAATCCATCAGAAGCTAGGACTTCTGTATAGAAATAGCAGATTCCTCACCACTGAAGCTAGGCATACTCTAACTCATGCCTATCTTCTTCCAATTGTCTAAGTTACTGCTCCCAAATACTTACTAATCTAAACTCATCTCTACTCTCCAAACAAGAAACAACCTATCACAAGGTAGCCAGATTCACAGCTCAATATCCATATAAATCTCACCACTGCCTCTCCCTTAAATTCATAAACTGGCTCAAACTACCTCACCTGCTACTCCAATCTCAACTATAAATGATCCACTCTATTCTGTATCAACCATCCTTCTGCCCTGCACTATCATCTCTCACCTCACATTACTCTCCTAACAGACATCTCAGAAGCACAGCCCAAGACTTACTAAATGTTCACAAACCAAAAACTAAACCTGGCTCCAACTTATACAGTGATCACCCCTCTACTGCATGGAATAAACTCCCTCTAGAAATAAGAAATCTGACAAACCCTAAAAAATTCAAAATAGCCACCAAAGGCTACTTAAAAAACACTGGACCTGCCACTGCTCACACCCTCCCTGACCAAACTGCTTCCCTCCTTAGCTTCAAAGTAACCGACTTAGATTTCTTACTCTGCCTTACTTTACCATTCAGTCTGTTCCCTTTACTTAGCTGTATGCAGCCCAACAATACTTATACATGATACAACCTGACAATTATTGTTAAAGATGATTGTACCCCTAAATAATGCTTAGTATTCTTTTTCTCTAATATTGAATAGCAATGATCATTGTATATCTAAAAAATATCTGTTTACTCTTTTTCTCTTATATTGAATGTCTAATTTATTATTGTTTAAGTTTCTTATATTATATGCCTGGAGCTTTTCTCCCCGGGCCTCGCTGAAAAGGGGCCTTTTGCTCAGTCGGACACTCCTGGTCAACAAATATAAAAAAATAAATAAATAAATTATGGGACAATTTAATCATGTGCTTGCAGTTAATCAACTCCTCATACCTACCATTTTGGTATCCTGAAAATAAATAAGGAACAAAATAACCCCCACTGCATCCTATTGTAGATGTTACATGTTCTAATATGTATCCCATCACTAAGTTTTTGAATTTTAGATTAAAATATGGGTTGAAATTGCTTCCCTAGCTTTCTAAGGACTCATGGGATTTTTTTTATTAAAATGTGGGGATGTAACTATCCCTTACTATTGATGTGAAAGATTTATATAAGGTTATACTCCACAGTTTAGGTTTAGAGTATTTTTATGAATTTTTGGTTGATGACATGAGCCTTGATGACAGGAAGGCCAAATCTATGACCGAGTTAAGGGATATAATTTTGACATATAATTTGATATTTTTTTGAAAATCAATATTTTCATCAGAAGACAGGGGTGGCAATTAGAGCTATCTATATGCCTCTTTTTTCTGATATTGTTATGGCTAAATGGAAAAAGAAATTTATATTTAATAGTTCATTTGTGGAGTCTTGGTCTTTTTATATTAGATTTTTGGGCGGCATTTTTATAATCTGGCAAGATGTACCGGCTAGAATTGATTATTTTTTGATGATATAAATACAAGTTTTAAAAATGTATTACTATGGTAATAAACAGTGTATTAATCCATTATCTGGATGTTTTTAATTACAAAAGATTTTGAACATCATAAGTTGGTTTCAAATATTTTTAGAAAGGTTACATATTATATTTCTTTTATTCACTATTCTAGTTGCCGCCCCAGACCTCAGAAGAAGGCCATAGTTAAAGGACAGTTTGATAGATTGGCAAGGATGGTATCTCAATGGGATACTTTTGTATATGAGTGTAATAAATTACTAAGTATATTTATTAACAGGGGATACCCCCTGGGGTTTGTGAATCAACTTATGGCTGAAGTGGTAGCCAAGAGAAGAATTGGGGTGTTCCTGCCTTTATTAGTTGTATGAGGTAATGCCTGGGTCTAACAGACTATGCCAGATGATAACAAATGTAGTAAAGCCTTGGTAATGACATTTACCCTAGATAGTACTCCATTAGGTATATTTTGGGGAAAAAGGGGTTTGTTTGTTTTTTTCTAAACAATAAATTATATGAAAAAGTGGGGGGGCTTTTGGAATTTTTTAGGAGGGGTGAATGTTTTAAAAACCTTTTGGAACATGGTAGGAATCTTATGATCACAAACTCCATGGGCAAAAAAGGGTAAAATAATGCCTGTTCACAATGTTCATTTATTTTGGTTGATGACTGCATAATATTACAGGAGTGAAGAGTTAAGGCTAATGGCCATTTTAATTGCAGTTTCCTTAGATCCAGCCCTGAAGGAGCTTTTGCACAGCCACAAAATGAGCAGCACCAGAAACACAGATCTGGTGAATCAAACTCTGCTTGTGACATAAACAGAACATGCCGGCTGGACAGATATGTGACTCAAAGGATCCCCACATTCTGGAATAGGCTTCCTATCCATGTGGGGCAGAGTCCATCCCCAACCCTATTCAAACATAACCTTGACCATTTGATGGCCAATTGCAGATTCATCCCTGGGCTGGCGCCCCCTCCCATGTCTCCTATAGACAGAGGCTGACAGTAAGCATTCTCTGACTATCACTGGATGGGTAATCATAAATGTATCTCCGGTTGGCCTCCATGTCTCATATAGACCAAGGCTTACAGTAAACACCCCCAACTAACATACTCTCACACACATAACTTTTTGGCAATCTCTTAACTAACATAGCCCATCCTAAAAACATATCCCCCCATTAAGACACACACATTACCAGGGTATGTAATTGGGTTGGATTGTTTTGCTTGGCTTATAAAGGCCCTGGTGGTTGTTAGTCTAGTATATACCTATGAACCTACAAACCTATATTATACACAAGTACATTTGCCTTCACTCTTGCAATGAAGATGCTCATTGATAGATGTCGATGTGAATGTAAAAAACAAAAATGTCAGAAATCGAACCGCTTCCATGGCTCACTGTAATCATGCAGTGATGTATATAAGGTCAGTCCCCTCAGAGGAAGATTTTACAAAAATGTCAGAAATCTAGCAGCAAAGCCATGGCTCACTGTAATCATGCAGTGATGTATATAAGGTCAGTCCCCTCAGAGGAAGATTTTACAAAAATGTCAGAAATCTAACTGCTTCCATGGCTCACTGTAATCATGCAGTGATGTATATAAGGTCAGTCCCCTCAGAGGAAGATTTTACAAAAATGTCAGAAATCACTCCCTATGGCTCACTGTAATCATGCAGTGATGTGTATAAGGTCAGTCCCCTCAGAGGAAGATCTTACTCTGCAGGGTACTGTATGCTGCGTTTCAATGTTCATCTTTCTAACTGCTTCCATGGCTCACTGTAATCATGCAGTGATGTATATAAGGTCAGTCCCCTCAGAGGAAGATCTTACTCTGCAGGGTACTGTATGCTGCGTTACAATGTTCATCTTTCTAACTGCTTCCATGGCTCACTGTAATCATGCAGTGATGTATATAAGGTCAGTCCCCTCACAGGAAGATCTTACTCTACAGGGTACTTTATGCTGCGTTACAATGTTCATCTTTCTGTGTACCACTGAAATGTTCTTCTAGTGACACCACCCTTGTCCATGTTTGTCTGGAATGATGTGATAAGACATTGGTGTTTGGCCTCTTGCTACTCAAGTAATGTGTTCTAATCCCTTTGTGTGGAAGCCTCATTTGTTGTTATGATTGTGGTCTATTTCTCTGTAACATGTTTTCCAAGCCTTACTTCAAGGAGTATTTATTTATTTATTTTATTTTATTTTATTTTATTTACATTTGTTTACCGGGTAATATCCGACTGGGCAAAATAGCCCATTTTCAGCTGAAACTTGGGGAGATAAGCTCCACAGAAGTAACATAGTTATACAAAGCTAATAAAAATACAACCATATGATTACATATAGATACCTTATTAACAAAAAGGTTATTAAACAGAGACAGCATTTCAAACAGTGAATACAGTACCAAACACATTTTTTTTGCATAAGAAGTAGTAGAGAAGAAAAATTGAAAGATGAAATGAAAGGAGGAACTATCATAATCAAGGAGAACTCAAGGCTATGTGACAGCAAGAAGAGAGAGAGTAAAAAGCAGGGAGAGAAACAGGTTAGTCTGCAGGAGAACAAGAACAGACCCAGTGAGTTGAGAAGTATTGTTTTAGGACTTGTTTGAAGTTGTGAGTCTTATTGATGGATACAATATGTTGAGGCAGAGAATTCCAATATTTGGCAATTTTATGGCAGTATAAGGAGTCTCCATGTGAGTTATGAGTTTTGTTAATTTTAAGCAACACTTTATCAGTTGACCTAAGCAATTTAAGGTTAGTATAGGGTTGAACAAGGTCAGTTAGTGCTGGGCAGTAATTATTTTTATACAAGACTGTATGGGCGATTAATAGTTGATTTAATGTAAGTAAGTTTGATAGTTCTAACCAGTTCAGGTGATGGAGGGCATTACAGTGATGTGATTTTTAAAGCTGGTTAGATACAAATTTGGCTATCTTGTTATAACAAGATTCATGGTTATTAATTTCTACTTTACGAAGGTTGGTGAATATTTGCAAACAGTAAAGTAGTGAGGATAACAGGTGGGTTCTTGCTGTTGCAAGTCTGGCATGGTTGGTAAGACAGGGTCTGGCCCTATACAGAGTACCAAGTTTTACATGGACTTTTTTAATTGTCAGTGCTATATGTTTGTGAAATCTCAATGCATTATAAATTTATTTATTTCCAGTTTGATTACCGAGAACGTCCACTGGGCTGAAATGACCCATTTTTAGTGGAGGCCCGGGGAGTGGAGGCCCGGGGAGAAAAGCTCCAAGTTGTATAATACAGTTACAATACAAATGGTACACAGGTATGAACAATACATTATACAAAAAAAGTTACAATTAACACATTTGGTGTCATGGTATTTAACAGAGTTCAGGGTTTTACAACTTCATTTAAGGAGTACTCTAATGTATGGAGTTTGACAACAATATATGTAAGAACATGAGTAGAAAGAGAAGACAGAATAAAGAAATAGAGAATACACTCTGCTTACGCACAATTAAACATGAATGCTATTTACAATATTTACAAGGTTGAGTTGATTCAGAGTGGCTATAGGTGTTGTTGAGAGCATAGAAAGCCCAGGAGAAAGAGAGAACACACTGGGAGCAGAAGGTTTAACTTGGATTAGGTAGGGTGAAGGTAGGTACATTTTCGCTTAGAGGACAGGTGTTTGAAAAGCAGGCTTTTAAAGTTTTCAGAGTTTGGTATAGATCTTAGAGTAGATGGAAGGGAATTTCATTTTCTGCCAAGTGAGTAAGAGAGAAGAAGTTGGCAAGCAGGACATTTAGGTTATTGATAGCTATTAGATTCTGATGTTCAGATCTTAGTGTTCTGTTGGGTATGTAGGAAGGAAGGAGATTAGTTAGGGCAGGACATTTTGTTGGGTGAAATACGAGTCTATGAGCAGTGGTGAGTTGGAGGCAGTCTAGGTAGTTAGGGAGTTCAAGCCAATTCAGGGATTGTAGGGTGAGGCAGTGATGGGTATAGTTTTTGGAGTTAGTGGCAAATTTAGAGATTTTGTTATAGCAGGTTTCTAGTTTGGAGGTGATAGTGGAGGACAGGTTGGTTAGGAGAGGGGCTCCATATAATTAGGAAGGAAGAAGATAAGTTGAGGCCAGGCTTTGCCTAGTAGAGTTGGAGAGAAAGCGATTGTTCCTGTACAGCATGGCTAGCTTTTGGTGGGTTTTCTTGATATTTTGTTGAATATGTATATCAAATTTAAGGTGTTCATCAATGGTAATACCAAGTAGTTTAGTGGAGGGAACTACTTCTATAGGTGAATTGGTATGGCTATAGACTTTGAAGTTGTTTTGTCATAGGAGAGGGACTTTGTAGGAGGGAACAGTAGAATCTTTGATTTATTTGTATTTAGAGAGAGGTGGTTTTGGCACATCCAGTTTTCGGTTGTTGAGAATGCAATTTGGGTTTTGTTTAGTAGTTCAGAGAGGTTTGAGGCAGAGCAGACTAAGGCTGAATTGTCTGGGTATTGAATGATTTTGGTGTCAGGAATAGCAGAGTGAAAGTTATTGATGAAGATATTAAAAAGCATGGGGCCAAGAATAGATCTCTGTGGTACTCCAGTTGAGGTGGGTAGGAAGGAAGAGATGGAGTTCTTTCATTTGACTGCCTGTGATCTATCAGATAGATAACTGGAGAACCAGGATACAGTGTTGGGTGAGAGATGGAAGTTGGAGAGTTGACAGCGAAGGTGCTTGTGGGACACAGTATCGAAAGCTTTAGACAAATCAAGTAAAATGGTAGAAACTAAATGTCCTGAATCTCAGGCTTGATTGACAGTTTCAAGGAAAGAGAGTAGAGTGGTTATAGTGCTATGGCCTGGGTGGAAGCCATGTTGGGACAGAATGAGAAGGTTGTTTAGGGTCAGAAAAGGCATGAGTTGGAGGTGGATGCATTTTTCTAGGATTTTGGAGATTGGTGAGAGCAGAGCGATTGGGTGAAAGTTTGAGATGCTGGTGTTTTTGCCTCCTTTGTGAAGTGGAAGAATATAGGCTGAGCACCAGAGTTTAGGGACATATGATTCCTTTATGGATCTGTTAATAATGATGCTGATTGGAAGAGCAATACCATCAGCAGCACATTTTAGGAATGAGGAAGTGATATTGTCAGGAGCATTAGAGCAAGGTTTAAGTTTGGACAAAAGTTTTTGTATAAAGTTAGTGGAGATGGGTTTGAGCTCAAACAGAGAGGGAGGGTTGCTAGGTGAATTGGAAAGTGGTGAGTATAAGGAAGTTGTGTTATTGTTAGGAAATGTCTTGGTGAGGTTAGAAATAGTTTCTATGAAGAATGAGTTAAATTCGGAGCTTAGTTCAAGGTCAGATTTACTTGGGTCAGGACAGGGGTTATTCTTGGAGCCTGGATTGAGAAGAGAATGTATTGAATTCCAGAAAAGTTTGGGATTTTTATTATTATTTTTGGACTGGAGTTTGATATAGTAGGATTTTTTGTCCTTGGTGGTTAATTTTTTTGCAAGGTTACGCAGCTGTTTTTATTGGATCAGTATAGTGGGCAGTTTATTGTTTTGGTAAAGTTTCCATATTTTATCTCTTTGGTGCATGATCTTTTTAGTTTCTTTGGATAGCCAAGGAACAGTTTTAGCTTTTATCCTTTTGTTTCTTAGAGGGGCAAGAGAGTTTAGGGTATCTGAGAAGACAGAGCTGACGTAATCTATAGCACTGTCAAGAGGAAGGGTGTTTAGAATTTGCCAGTTCATCTGTTTGAAAATGTTTGAGAATGTAGTGGGGCTGAAGTTAGTGAGGTTGCGAGTGTGGATGTATTGATGCTGGTGTGGGGTAGAGCTGGTTGAGTGATGTATGAAGGCTGGAAGGTGGTCACTAATGGTATCAGGAATAGTGCCAGAGTTGGTTATTTTATTAGGATCGGAGACTAGGATCCAATCTAAGGTGGATCCAGGTGGATTTATTTTGTTTGGTCGGGTGATGGGGAGGACTAACTGAGAGAAGTTATAGAGGTTAATGGTTAGGGAGGGAGAGTGGCAATTGATTTTGTTCCAGTCAATATTTACATCTCCTAGAATGTATGTTTCATAATGAATTTGAGTAGAAGCCCATAAGAGAGTTTCTTTGAGTGTAGAGATATTATTACCAGGTGAGATATATAGGCCAATAATACAGATATTTTTGTGTTTATTTAGTTTTAGTAGTACAGCAGTTAGTTCTGTATTCTGGAATTGGGGAATTGGAATTTGGAGGGAAATTATGGTAAGGAGGTTAGAGTAGACTAGGGCAGAACTGCCACCTTTTTTGTTAAGTTGGTCGCTTCTGAGAGCATGAAATCCTGGGGGTAGCATCTCAGAGTCAGAGATGGAGGGTTTGAGCCATGTTTCGGAGATGGCTAAGATGTCATGTTGGTTATGGCTTAACCAAGCTTGAAATTGGTGAATAGTCAATAGTGACCCTGAGCAATTTTGTTTGTTCGACAGGTTCAATTGTAATGCCATTGGAAGAAAAGATAGAGAGAAGTGGATGATTATTTAGTAGGGTGGCATTTGAAAAGACCATAAGCTTAGTTTTGTTGGGGTTCAGTATAAGTTGATGGGCTGCTAAGTAGTTTTCAATATTATTCAGGGCAGTCTGGGTTTTTATTTGGAGCACATCAATAGTGGGAGCAGAACAGATGAGGGAGGCATCATCTGTGTATTGTATGATTTTGGCAGGGTTAGCGGCAGAGCTGAGGTCATTAGTAAAAATAGTGAAGAGAAGTGGTCCAAGGATTGACCCTTGAGGTACACCCACAGAGATGAGAAGTTGGGCTGGGAGTTTTTTATCCCATAAAGTGGTCTGTTTTCGATTAGAGAGGCAGCTATGGAACCAGCTTAGGGCTTCGGGACAGAAGTTGTAAGAGGCCAGTTTATTTAAAAGGATTTGATGAGATACAGTGTCAAAGGCTTTTGACATGTTGACGAAGGTGGCAGAGACAAGTTGGTTGTTGTTTTTGAGGTGATTAATGGAACTGGTAAAACTAATGAGAGCGGTATTAGTACTGTGTTTGGGTCAAAAGCCATGTTATGTATTAGATAAAAGGTTGTTCTTCAGGAAGTAGTCTAATATTTGTTTGTGAATACACTTTTCTAAAATTTTGGCTAAAGGCGAGAGAATGGCTATAGGTCTGTAGTCGGATATATTTGTTGAGGGGCCTCCTTTATGAAGTGGTATGACATGGGATATTTTCCAAAGGAGAGGTACAAACTGCTCAGAGATAGAATGGTTAATTAGAATACCAAAATTAAAAAAAACAGTGTTCCCCAACACAATTGCAACAAGAAACAATAGGCAACGCTGAAGAGACACACACTTCCCTTGTGCCAAAAATGTTAAACACAGTCGGTCCAAAAGAATAAGTACTTTATTTCAAGATCAGAACATGGATTAAGTGCCTTCACTCACTAACCGTGGGCTTCATCAGAATCAGTTAATCAAACTCAAAAAAAATTTGAATGGGTAGTTTATCAAACTCAAAAAAGTGTAGTTTCCCTTTAAATGAGAATTCACTGAGATCATTTGAGAACAGTGAATCTACTGGGTGAAACTACCTATTTAAATGTTTTTTTGAGTTTGATTAATTGATTCTGATGAAGCCCATGGTCAGTGGGCAAAAGCACTTAATCCATGTTCTGATCGTGCAATAAAGTACATGTTCTTTTAAACCAATGTATTTGAAATTTTTGGCACAAGGGAAGTTTGTGCCTCTTCAGCGTTGGTTAATTAGAATAGATATAGGGTATGCAATGAATGTTGCAGCTAGTTTCAGGACATATCCAGGTAGATGATCAGTGGCAAGAGTACAAGGTTTTACCTTAGATAAAAGGTTTTGTATGTAACTAGTTTGGATAGGTTCAAATTTGAAAAAGGATAGAGGCTGGATAGTAGGGGTGGGTACTGAAAGAGGAGAATTAGTAGTATTGTTTAGTAGTGAGGTTATTGAGGTAATTAAATGGGAATTGAATTGGGTGGCTATACAGTCTGTAGTAGTGGTGGTTGTTGGGACTGGGGTAGTGAGTTTTCCAGGGTTAAAAAGGAGGCAATTGATTGCCAGAATTTTTGGGGATTTTTCTGGTATTTTAGTTGACAAGATTTTTTATCTTGTTTGATTTGATTCTTGGCTTGATTTTGGAGTTGTTGGTATGTTGTGAGATTAGCATTACTTTTGTTAGTAATATAAAGAGACCACGCTCTATCCCTTTGCTTGAGTAATAGAATTGTTTGTTTTGCTAACCAGGGGAGTTTTTTGGTGTTGGTATGAATCTTCCTGAGTGGGGCAAGCTTATTTAATGTTTGCAGGAAAGCATTATTAAAATACTGCACAGGAAGGTCCAATTGTAGGGTTTTTAGAGGTACACAGTTATGTTGTCTTAAGAGTGTGTTAAATATGGTTGGAGAAAATTGTTTTTGCTTTGAATGCAGTGGAATGTAATATTACTACAGTTATTTGGATTTTTCCTTATTAGGTATGCTGGGAAGTCATCACTTAAAGTGTCAGGTAGACAGCCTGCTTCATAGTTAATGCTAGATTTGTTAGTCAGAATCCAGTCAAGGGTGGAATATCTGTTTGTATGTCTATGCGTGTTGGGTGGTGAATGTTTTGATTGAAGTTATATAAGTTTATAAAATTTGTTGGTGAATTAGAGGAGTGTGTGAATCACTCAAGGTTAAAGTCACCAAGTATAACTGTTTCATGGTTAAAGTTAGTGGAGTCCCATTCAAGGATGTTTTCAATATTCTGGAGGTTATTTGCAGGGGGGCGGTAGATAGCTATAATGACAATAGACTTATATTTATTTATACCTAGTCTAGCAGCTAAGATTTCTGAATTATGGAGATTGGGTGGGAGGAGTTAAGTTGAACTACATTAAGTTTGTCCTTGTACATGATAGCAATGCCCCCATCACATTTCGATAATCTATCTTTTCTAATGATACCATACCAATTAGAAAGCAGTTCTTCTGATTTTATATGGGGCTTAAGCCAGGTTTCAGTTATAATGGCTATGTCTGGGGAGTAAAGGGCAATGTCAGCATGAAATTCCTGGACTTTATTGAGGAGGCTTCTGAGGTTGAAATTTATGATGAGAAGGTCAGAGTTACATTTTTAGGGGTAGAATAGATGTAGAGGGGAGATTAGAATTTGAGGATAGTGAAGGGGGTGGGTTAGAGTAAATAGTGATAGCAGGGCTTTGATTAGGGTGGATGTCAGACTGGAGTTTGATATGGGTAAGGGAGTACAGGATAAGTCATTTTAGTTTGGAAGATAGTCTGTTATTTATGTAAAGGTTATTAGCAAGGCTGTCTGTGTTAAAATACCTAATTGAAAAGAGTAGTGTTGGAGAGGGAAGAAAAAGATGAGGAGAGATGAAAACAGGGGCCTTATTATGACAATTGTCTGGTATGATAGGTAAAGTAGGAGAGGGGTATTATCTGAGAAGGTGGGTTTGGTATGAGGAAGAATACAGGCCAAGGGATAGCAGAGCTAGTATAAGAGTGAGAGAGATGGCAAGTTTTTTTGAGGGCATGGTAGAGCTGTTATTAAATATTGAAGAAACAAAGAAAGAAAGAAAGAAAGAAAGAAAGAAAGAAAGAAAGAAAGAAAGAAAGAAAGAAAGAAAGAAAGAAGGGGTTTAAGTGGTAGCTGACTTGTGGGGTAAAAAGTTAATGTTACTTTAATAGAGGTGTTAGAAAGGGTGTATTAAGAAATTGGTGGGAAGACTAAAAGTGGAGTAGTAAAGTCAGTATGGTGGATTAAGAGATTGATAACAAATAGGCTGAACTGAAGAGGTTTAAGTGGAGGCTGGATCATAATAGGTTTGCAAAGAAAATAGTTTTGTGTGGTAGCAGGAGAGAAAGGTAGTTTATGGCACCTTATGAATTTGTTTTTAAATTCTGAGGTAGAAGGTGAGTGGATGAAAGAATTGTATGATGACAACTGGATAAGACAGTAGATAGGGTGTTATATGAGTAAGGTCATAGAGGGGTGTGGTTTGGTTAACTATAAGTTGCGGGAGCCTGGGGCTGGTTGGGAATGGGTGTAGGGTAGGGGAGTGGAGTAAGCCCGAGTGTAGCGAGGGCGAACGGAGTGGGCCTGCACCCAGGTCAGGAATCGCTAACTACAAAAAAGTCAGTCAATTACATAGGCTGCATAAAAAAGTGGGTACTACTGACTTACTAAGGAGAATAAAGGTGTATACCTATAAAGCAAGTGGAAATTCAGAGGTTGACTGCTAACATACACATCTAGAGATAAAAATATATATACAAAAAAGTACTTCTATGGTTTGCCTTGCTAATAAACTGCTACTGAGAAAACCCTGAACCATGGCATGGGTTGTCATTCCTTCAAGTGGAAGTCTCTTTTCTTGTTATCATTGTATTGTGTTCCCTTGAAATGTGTTTTTCAAACCTCACTTGAGAGTGCATCCATGGCATCTCTTGAGAATATGCAGTTGTAGAGAGTGACCCTACCCAGAACATGGGCCCTTTCCCTTCATGTGAGGTCTCTTTTCAAATTATCATTCTGTTATGTTCTCTTGAAGCATGTTTTTCAAACCTTAACTCTAGGAGTCATTCTACAGGATGCCATATTAATACACTGCTACAAAGAGTGCCCTTGCCCAGGGCAAAAGTTCTAATCTCTTCAGGTACAGGTTCCTTTCTTGTTATCTTTGTGTTTTGTTCCCTTGAAATGTATTGTCCAAACTTTTGTTGCATGACTTATTAACAACTTGAGTATATCAGGCATGTGGATTGACCTGATGTGTGAATTCCCCTCCTGGTTTCCTAATGTTTAAGTTGCTATGTTATTATGATGGTTAGGGCTGTATTGTGGTATACTTTGTTATTTAATTGTACTCCACCTCTCATGTGTACATTTCAGTTACATTTAAACACCACTAATTTCTTATCTCTTTGACATTGTATTTTACAGCAATGTATTGTTATGCAGATCCCATTGGAGTTTTTTGACAATATGTATGCTTTCCATGGGTCTATATTATTTCATCAACATCTACTTAACATTGAACTGCTGTTCATCGAACCAACATCATCGAACGTCCCTTCATCAAATGTTCAAATCAGTGAACGTTTTTCCCAGGTCAGGAAACTAGTTGGCCAACACACCACTCGACACACAAACACATTAAATTAAACCCAACAAACTGGGGGGCTATGCCCCCACACCCCCTACTTATATATATACTAACTCAAAGATCATACTACAGTGGAGAAAAGGCTACATTTCTGTATGTTGCCAATTAGTTTCCTTACCTGGGAAAACATTTGCTGATGTGAATGTTTCATGAAGGGCAATTCAATGATATTGGTTCGATGTAAGTAGATTGGAATGAACTGATATCGATCTGCTTTCCATTGCTAGAGGAATACTTCTACACTCACATGTCAAGGATATTTTCCCATTTAGAGTACAAATCCATCCATTACCCATTTCTACATATGTGACAATCATCTGGAGTCAAGGTTTACATCGCTGAGTGGGTAGCCCTGCCACAGTACACATTCATATGCACACTCATCTATGGCAAATTTAAAATGTCCAGTCCACCTACTGCATGTCTTTGTAATGTGAGAAGAAACCCATGAAAACACAGGAAGGACATGCAGACTTCGCACAGAAGACACCCCAGCTGACACTCAAATAGGGGAACCGCTTATTGTGAGGTGACAATGATATCCGCTGTGCCACTGTGCAACCTGTTTGGAGTACAAATGTCTACACACACACACACACACACACACACACACACACACACACACACACACACACACACACACAAACACACACACATATAAATATATATATATATATATATTGCTTTATGTTAGCACAATGACAGCAACGTTGTATTGTCATCTGTGTGCATGGACTTGCGATGGCTACTGGCAGTATTTGTGCATGATTTGTCCATTTCATACCTACTTGTAATTCCCTCTCACCACAAGCTTGTCTAACACTGTGTGGCTGTGGATCTATGTTGTGGCAATGAGAAGCTCCTTATGGTTAAAACTGTCTTGGTCTCATACATATATAATGAGACTCTGTGCTCATCACATACATGATGTAAACAATGGTGGCTTGGTCACACTAATTACCACATCAAAGGCAGCCCACTGAACACTGAAGGTGTTATAAGAGATCTGGGGATGCGGGTTAACAGCAACCTCTCGTTCAACCACCACATTGCCACTGTGGTCAGAAAGTCCTTCTATGTGGCACATCTCATTAACAAGGTTTTTGCATACAGGAAGAAAGAGGTCATCATCTCTGTCTACTCTTCCCTCATTAGACCAATCATCGAGTATAAAATCCCATTTGCCATGTACCTCACTAGACACCTGCAACAGCTGGAGAGGCAACAGAAGTACCTCATGAAGAGGATCCTAGGCCTTAAACACTTGTTCTACATGGACAGACTCAAAAGACTCCAGCTATTCTCTGTCTCATATCACCTACTTAGAGGCGATCTCTCGTTGACTTACAAAGCCATGTCTGACCCAGCTCTGTTAGAAAGAAATCCCATTCCCTCTGCACCACACACTCTAGAGACCTAAATCTCTTTACCACAATCAACAGAACATGCTGAAGGGACAGGTTCCTCACTCCGAGACTGCCCATGCTCTGGAATAGACTTCCCATACATGTCAAGCAGAGCACGTCACTGACCCTCTTCAAGATAAATCTTGATGAGTGGATGGGTAATAGAATGTTCACCCCGGGGATCACTCCAGTGGCTCTATTTGATAGAGGCACTGAGAACTAACATCGAGCGGCACGATGCCAGGGCACTTCTATGGGCTAGGCTTGTAAAGGCTCCAGGGCCATTAGCCTAGTACACACCTATGAACCTATGTCCTTGGAGTTTATGAATCCCTGGAATAATATACCTCTGTTACATATGAAGAATTCACCCAGCTTACTTTCATCAATCAGGAACTTGACCCAGCTTTGTAACTACATGGGTGGGCTTACTTTCTCTCTACATGAAGATGGAATCACAGCAAACTGGATGGTCTTACTGCATTGGTGGTAACCATTTTAGAAGAGATTTGATATTTTTGGAAATTTACATAAACAAACCCTTGAAACATGCTTGACACTGATCTCTTTTGTAGAGCTTTGAGTGACTGCACAGAGCACCTTAGTTCAGAAATGCACAAGCAAGAGAATCCTGCACAAGGAGAAATTTAAAATCTCTGAAAAGTTACAGGACAGTTAGAAAAGAATAGGAAGTAAAACAATTATTGTATCTCAGAACAGAATAAGAAGGGAAACAATGTATCTCAGAACAGAATAAGAAGGGAAACAATGTATCTCAGAACAGAATAAGAAGGGAAACAATGTATCTCAGAACAGAATAAGAAGGGAAACAATGTATCTCAGAACAGAATAAGAAGGGAAACGATGTATCTCAGAACAGAATAAGAAGGGAAACAATGTATCTCAGAACAGAATACGAAGGAAAAAAAATGTATCTCGTGAATCTCTGAGAAAGTGTAACCAGCAAATATGTGCCTATCTTGAAGAGCTCCTTAGTTACACAACAGGTCTGGACCCTGCTGAGCCTTCAAACACTCAGAAAGCTCAAATGTATGTGCCTGTCTTGAGGAGCTCCTTAGTAAGGTGCCTGGTCTGGACCCTGGTGAACCTTCATTTATTGAGAGAGCTGAGAGATCCATCATCCCCTTGTCCTGAGAATAACTCTTTCACAGCAATAATTTTCACATTTCTGAATTTTATAAACAGAATGCTGAAGACTGCTGAGGAGGGTCATCCCCTCCTACTAACTTGGGACAATGCGAGTCTATACAAGGATTTTACAGCAGGGACTGTATGGAAGTATGCAGCTTTCCCATTAGTATGTTCCTCTGCTATAACATCATAAATAAATAAATAAATAAATAAACAGCATGCCTGTGTGCTTTAGGTCCGCAGCACATCTGTCTATACGATTCTTTTAAAAAATTGCCCACTTTCTTTTGTCTTGATAAATAGCTGCAATTTGTGAAGAAAAAACTTCTATATACTTTAGTGGAAAATGACTTGTTGCATTTATTTATTTATCTGTTTTTTGTCATTTGATAACAGGGTAGGTGGGCTGGTCACCATTCCTTGTTTAGCCATAACCCCACCTCATAAAGGCAACAGGTTAGTACATCAAATATTCAGAGCTCCCACATTACATAGAAAAACAAACTGTTTATACTGAAGACAGAAAAAGATATTAAAACACAGATTTAGAACAAATATTTTGAATGCATGAATTGCACAAAATTTGACAGTGACATTATCATTCAATATTGGGTTTGCAGTGTGTAAAGGTAAATGCTTTGTACTTTGCAGTTGCCATTGCACAAATATTCAGAAACATACACTTGTTAAAAATAATGCAATATGTACAATACATCAGCAAGAATAATAAAATGCATATTGAGGAAGGTAAAAGTGACCCAGGGTAAACTTGCACCCAGAGTCAGTACCCTGGCTATGTGCTTGAATTATTTTGTATGTTTAACATTTTTCTTTATAGCAGTTGGAAGTACATTTTTAAGACGGGATTATTTCAGCTTGATTTTGAGCATGTGCAAAATATCTTCTTGTCAGATTTCTGTCGAGAGATGGTTCCAAGTAGCAGAAGCAAGCTTTGCAAATGCTCTTTTGCCAATAACCATCTTAATTCGGGTTTCTATTAGATGAATGAATGATCAAAATGTCGAGTACAACATGCTTGACACACTTTGATTGATCGTTCATCTAATCAAACACTGAAAAAGATGAAAACCGGAGTTGCGAAAAGTTTTAGTTGGCCATGGTGGTGAGTGTAGCTTGTGACGTAAGGATGCTACATTGTCTGGAATGGCTAGGTAAGTGAATTCTGTACTTATGTGTGTATGTTGCAATTACCAGGTAATTGCCCTTTGTCCAATGTGGAGTGATCTCGGAGTTGGTATATATAGTTAGGGGGGTGTGGGAGGGGAAGCCCCCCACTTTCTTTTAAAAGTAGAAAAGTGTGTTTAGGTTTTAAAGTTGTTCAATGATGTGAGAATGTATGGGTTTATATGTATTAGCTGTATGTATGTGTGTTGCATGTTAGTGTAGGGAAAGTGTGGGACAAACAAAACTTTTCGGAACTCCGGTTTTCATTATTTTAAGGGTTCGATTAGATGAACGTTCGATCAAAGTGTGTCGAGCATGTTGTATTCAACATTTTGATCATTCGTTCATCTAATATAGAGCCCTTAAGTCTGGTTCTAAGTAGGGAAATGGTATTCTCATTTATAACCCCTTGGTGGATATTTGTGGGGTTTGATTTGCATCTAAAGACTCCTGCCAAACCAAAACTTCACAAAGTCCCAAAAAACATGAGACACAATACTGACCCTGCTAAATTAGCATTAGTTGTGTCAACTATACAAAAGAAGTAACTGTGAAGCAGGTCACCTTCATAGAGTCACGGTCCCTCTACCATGTGATGACAGTGACCACTGCCAAAAGGCCATGTTCAGCCAATGCGGAAGAGGTGAGGTAAGTATTGGGTATTTTAGTGGTGAGGAAGGGTTGGGAGGTGTGTCAGTGATGGGCTGCATGTGTGTGTGTGTGTGTGTGTGTGTGTGTGTGTGTGTGTGTGTGTGTGTGTGTGTGTGTGTGTGTGTATCAAGCAGGATTTGCAACATTGGGTGAGGGGACCACAAGCCACCAGGGATAACTGCATTATGGGATGAGTGAAACCTATAACCACCAGGGTTTGCTTCATAAGACTTAGGACTTAATGGCTCATAAACCAGTATGGGACTCTTGCTGGGGGAAACACTAGACACCAGGAGTAATATGCCTTAACAGCACTTAAACAACTATGATGATGGGGGTGGAGTGAAACACTTAAACATACCCCTCAACCACTTAGAGCAAGAAATCTGGACAAAGCCACAAATAATGAGGGACAAAGGCCCAACAATAGGGACACTTTCTAAATATTGCTTTTACAAACTTAGAAACTTGATAGAATAACAAGTTTTGAGTAAGCATGAATTTTTTGAAGGATATGAAATCTGTAACTCAAATGTCTGCCATTATTTTCTGACTTCAGTCCTCAAAGATTTTCTAGTGATTTTTTAGAAAAAAACACAATTTTATAGGGAAACAGATGAAAAATATGAGGCAAGAATCTGGACATTCTGTGAAAATCTGGACAGTTAAGAGGTATGCCTTGACACCAGGGATACAAAGTGTGATGTGGGACTGCAACTTTCTGTTATGGCCTAGGCTACAAAAGGAGATATTGGGGACATACAGACAACTCAATGATAAGTATGAGGACCTTAGTGAGTGTGTGCATGTATGTGTGCGTGTGTGCGCGTGTATGCGTGTGTGTGTGTGTGTGTGTGTGTGTGTGTGTGTGTGTGTGTGTGTGTGTGTGTGTGTGTGTGTGTGTGTGTGTGTGTGTGTGTGTGTGTGTGTGTGTCTGAATGTGTTCTTCTGTGTGCAGAAGAGTAACTGCTCAGGGATGTCTGTGCCTACATGATGTGGTCAGCTCAGTTTACTGACAAGAGAAAGGCTAATCTCCACTTCACAATACTTAATTGTTATTTAGTGACATGCAAATTAACTGATTATAGGATCTTTCCTCATTGTGGCTAACATGCCGCTGAATCACTGAATTGCTGCCTTGGCCTGAGCAGGTGGTTTCCACTATGCTTGTCAAAGAAGCCTCATGAATGCTTCTGTACTTTAGTAACACAGCTTATCATTCTTGTATATAATAAAAATAAAGTCTAAAGTGAATGCACAATACATGCCAAGCCATTTTCTCAGGAACTACAAATAGTATGGATGCGAAAAATTAGAAAGAAAGGAAAGAACAGGTGGGTGTAAAGATATATTATGAAGCATATAAGGAAAATCCATTAGATATATAATATTATTAAAAGAAATTGATCAATATTTGTTCAGTGCAGGATTTAAAGGGACTTATTGGAGGTGTAATAAAATTTCTATACATGAGAACAATCTTAAGCAATTACTTTGATATAAAGATTTGCAAGCTTTGGTAAAGAAAGTACAAGTTAATGCAACTGGCACAATTACGTACTATAATTGTCACTTTCATATGCTAAGTAGAGATAGTATATTACCTCCTGTAGGTAGAAGACAATATAGTTTTGTTTTGCAATATGTAATTCTTACGTCTTTTGTCATATGTTAAGTATTTATACATCCTGTAGCTAGAAGACAATATAATTTTAATTGTAATTCTGGCAATATTGTTTATTTACCAATGTGTACAAAATCAGAATGATTTATGTAGGTAAAAGTATAGAAAAGTTAAGTAAAGTAACTCTAACAGTTTGTTGTTGATATTCTTAGAATGTTAATACTGATGTCTTAACTAAACATCACATTGCGCTTGAAAATGAAATAATTGATAATAACTGGATCACTTATGCCCTGACACTATACCAGGGCTAATGCTACTGTTAGCATTAACCTAGTTTTAAAGACAAAACATAAGTTGTGAATATTTTTTTTCTGTTGGGTAATATACGTTTATATTGTTCATTTTATCTCAACTGAATGGCTATTTGATTGAGTGCTGTTGTCATGATTTCTTTACAAATTATTATTTTCTTACAACTAACTGATTTTATACATTGAACAAAGAGCTTGGTGCAGATTCAATAAAGCCTAAACAATATATTAATACAGTGTCCATAGGTTCATAGATTAGTACTAGGCGAACTGTCCTTGTAGACCATTATAAGCCTAGCCAATTACCTCATGTGAGAATCAAACCCTGCACCTTTTGTCTGTAAGGTAAATACCTTAACCATTATGCAAACCTCCCACCCATGTGCATGTTATGGCATGATGTGCACTCAATAGTGCACCATTTTGTATTCAGTAAATGGCTCTACATGATGTGTAGAGCCACTGAAACAGGTAAAAATTGTGCCATGCAAATTATAACATAAGAGGCAGAATTGTATACTAATCAACCAATCCAAGATGGAGGAGCTATTCAACAAGCTATAAAGCTATATTGTAGACTCAGTGTAGGTTTTCCCTGGGAATTCCAAAACCTGTTGGAATGCAGCCATGAAAACTACTGTACACAGAAACAGTATTAGGGGCTTCAGTTTGCTCTTATACACGTGCATGTGCAACAGACCCAAGTCTATGCTGCTGCTGCTAATGGATCTCAGCCTAAAAGAATGGTGTTTAGACCCCATTTAACTTTCCATGGTCTGCATTGTGTGGAAATTGTAGAGTACTACCAGGTACATAAAGACACACTACAGGAACTGTGCAACCTCTGTCATCCACAACTGAGAACAAGAGAAAACCGAGGGGAGCCAATACCTGTACAGACTATGATATGTGTAGCACTTAGAATATTAGTGACAGGAACCTTCCAGAGACCAGCAGGGGATATGCAGTGGGTGTTACAGTCACTAGGATTCAGGATCCTACATCAATTCCTGAATGCTATGCTACAACATGCCAGTAATGACATACATTTTCCCTGACACCTGAGGACAGAGCCAGATCTATGCAGGAGTTCTGCCCTGTAGCACACTACCCTGAAGTCTTGGGTGCCACAGACTGCACACACATTGAAATCAAATCACTGCTCATGGAACAGGAAAGGGTGCATATAAACAGAAAGCGCTTCTACCCCATAAACTGCCAGGTCATGTGTAATGCTAAGGGAAGCACCCTAAATGTGAAAGCTGGCAAACTTGGCAGTTACCATGACTCACATATCTGGCAAAATTCCCAACTCTATCAGAGGTTTTCCAAGGGTAATATCTTACAGGGTTATTTACTGGGGAATGCAGGGTATGCACTGGAGCTGTGGCTGATGACACCCATCAGAAATGCACACCCACCCACCAAAGAACACTATAATGAGGCACATGCTCAAATATGAAATATCATAGAGCATGTGCTTGGCCTGCTGAGGTCACTGTTCCAGTGCCTAGATAAATCAGGGGGAGCCCTGCAGTACAATCCCTGTACATGTGCTGAAATTTTCACTGTCTGTGCAATGCTTCACAATATTATTCTGAGAAAACAGCTGCAGCAGGAACACTAAGGGGAAGGAGGCACACCCATCACCACCGCCGGCAAGGACACCACAGCCACATGCAGATGAGGAGTTAGAGAGGGAGTGACCAGCTGCTGTGGGTGTAGATAGACATAAGCATGCACAGTATGCCCATGCCCTAGCCAAGAGGCAATGTATAGGATAATGTTTACCACCTAAAGGGGTAAAACCTGCATCCTATGCACATCCATACAGTAAAATTAATGTCAGGCAACACTGACATCCATTACTTACCCATGTAATGGCTGTCTACTGCTACCATCATAACATATTCAGCCCTAAAGTAAAACACTTGTAACTGCTGCACTATCAAGGTAAGTGTTGAACGTGGATTATGACAATAAAAGTCTGAGAACACAAATGAATGGCAGATCCTTGCATACTGTCATTTGCTAATATAATTAAGTATAAGGTATGTGAGATAAGGTTGTTGCGTTTGTAACATATCACCTCACACACAAACCAATGTGTAGTCCAAAACAAGGAATACCAATGGAGTACTGTATTGTTTGCCACAGAAATACCAGGATGACTACACTATTGCAAGAGCAAAACGTTTGAAGCCCAACTTTTGCTGTAGCAGCACACAAATATGACTTGGCTCCCCACCCCCAAAACAACAGGAAAATGACAGTTTGTACAATCCAAGGAATAATACATAATTCACTTGTTATAAATGCTTTCCTCACAATTCGCACAAATGTTTGCACATTTACAATATAAAAGTCAATTGTATACAATTGCTAGTCACCTCTCAATCTGCCAGACACTCGTCTGGCAGTGACTATGGGCCATCTTAGAAGAATAACATCCCTGCATCATTGACAATGTAGTACTTTACATTTCCATGGGGTAATATAGAAGACTATAAGGTAACCAGTTTTAACAATATCACTTGTAAGGACAGCTAATAAGGCTGTCTATCTTTGAAAGTCAATGCATGCCAAAAATGCCTATGCCAAGAGTGAACTATAAGAAGTGCATACAGATAACAGTTTAATCTCCTATTATGTATATATATATATATATATATATATATATATATATATATATATATATATATATATATACATATGAACATTTTTGGCATAACATGTTAACACATCTATCATGTACTTGAAAAAGACAATCATATATTAGCAACATCAGAAGCCTTCTGTGTAGATAAATCAAAAGGCATATCAGTCCTCTGTGTTCTACAACTATGCAAGTCCTCTCACCTTCAAGTTCCCTAGCTATACAGTTACCTTCTTATGGTGTAGATTCAGGCCTCTGAGCATGGCAAAGATGCAAATGAGGTGTGAACAAATTAGAATGGCTCAGTGCCATACTATTGACTTTGTGTAGTAGATGTAAACATAGTATAAACATGACCTCAGTGTTTGCTGCTAATGGATTACCATTGTGAATGATTAGTGGCAGGGATGAGGAAAGCATAACAACAATTCAGACTCCCTTCCTGCAGTGGGTGTGTCAGCCAGGATACACTTACAAAGTGCAGAGGTAATTGTAGCAATCTTTGAAATGGAAATGAAGAGCACACATTTCTCAGTTTCTGTGCAATAATAGACAAACTCTACTTCCTTTAATGAAAACTGGATTTTATTGTTATGTAATATTGTCACACATTTTAATGACAATGATACAAAATGCCCTATAGAATGCATGTCTCAGAGTACAGCACACATAAGAGAAGAATGAACCCTATTTGGGAGGGTGGCCTAATGGTTAAGGTGTTTGCCTTACAAACACAAGGTGCAGGGTTTGAGTCTCACAAGGGATAATTGGCTAGGCTTAAAATGGCTCGCAAGGGCAGTTAGCTTAGTACTAACCTATGAACAATATAATGAGAAGACAAAACTGTCACTGGTGCAGACAATACTCATAAATGGTTGTGTGATAATTCATTGCACTAAATACAGAAGCAACACATGTACAAACAACTGGCAGTGTACAAGTGTTTCATGTCTTTATAATACTATAGTGAAAATGGGATTTGCTTATATGCACAATTACCTTCATTCCTGCTGCAAGGTTGTTTCTGTGGCAAACACAGATAAGACACCCTTAATGTGTTTTTTAAGTTCAGTAGTCTGAAATTCAAATCCAGAGTTGTGTAGAATTATGTCAGTTGTGTTCAAATGTAGTTTGTGATGTTCCTTGTTTCTTTCTTGAAGTTTTTAAAAAAAGAATAATATTTGGGAGAAGTGCAGCTTAGTGAAAATAAGGTAAAATAAATTAAAATTGATGAAAGTCACTTATATGATAAAGACATCATAAATTAAATGCATGCATCAAATGTGTGTAGTGCATCTGTTAAAATTGGTAAATCACACAGCCCATGATATATATAAAACAGGGTTCAAGTCCCACATCTCTTAGTGATAAAATGTAATAAACACTTCTTACAATAATGTATATTCAGCTTTGCTAATCTTGTTTGCACATTGCTCCCCTCTATGCAAACATGGTGTGATGACCCAGACAATAAGTAGACATTGTCAGTTTGAAAAAGGATGCATTTTTACATCTTTTGCTTTCCATCTCACAAGACCACTAAGCACCAGCGCACGATGGTCAGCTAGCTTTCACAACACCTGTAGATCCAGGACATCTGCAGAAAATAGGCAGACATTTGTCAATTTCAAAAAGGGTACATTGATACATTGTTACCTTTCTTTCATACAATGCCACCAAGTGCATTTTCTTGATTATCAGCAAGCTGCCACAACACCTGCTGGTCCAGAATGCCTGCAGACAATAGGCAGACACCTGTCAATTTCAAGATGGATGCATTCAATTGTGTGTGGTTTGCCACCGTGCAAAAATGCTAAGCGCAATGTCATGGTGGTGAGCACACTTACATATTAATGAATGTGAAAAACTTATAGCAGCTGCCTAGTTGTTCCTGTGGTAGCTGTTGTAAGGTAAGGGCTACAATACAGGTGAGCCTGGGTTCTAATCCAACAAAGTCAAATGTTTTATTACTGCTGTTCCACTTTACTTTATATAAAATTTCACAATAAAAAATAATTATAGGTTCATAGGTTCATAGGTTGGTACTAGGCTATCAGCCCTAGGGCCTATACAAGCCTAGCCATAACAATTCCCTGGCTATTTCTTCCCACACTATTTACTTCCCTGGACCCCTGTCTAGCAGGGTGACTGATGTGATCCCAGGGTGAATTTCCTTTCTCCCATCCAATTGTCAAGGTTCCTTTTGAAGAGGGCCAAAGAGGCACTCTGCTTGACATGGATGGGCAATCTATTCCAGAGTCTGGGGAGTCTCTGGGTCAGGAACCTATCCCTCCAGCATGTTTTGTTTATTGTGATGACAAGGTTTAGATCTCTGGAGCGTGTGGCTCTGAGGGATTGGGATTTCTTTAAGTGTAGCATGTCCAACAGCTCCGGGTTTGACATGGCCTTGTATGTTAAGCAGAGATCACCTCTGAGAAGACAATATGCAACACAGTATAGCTGGAGTTTTTTTAAGGCGGTCAGCATAGGGCATCTGCTTTAGGCCTGTGATTCTTTTAGTGAGGTATTTCTGCAGCCTTTCCAGTTGTTGCAGAGGTCTTGAGAGGTACATACCAAACAGGGCGTTGTATTCTATAATGGATCTAATGAGGGATGAGTACAGTGGGACAATGACCTCCTTTTTTCTGGATGAAAAACCCTTAGTGATGAGGTGTGCCACATAGAAGGATTTCCTGACTGTTGTGGCGATGTGGTTATCGAAGGTGAGACCACTGTCCACCTGTGTCCCTAAGTCTCTTATCACACTTTCGGTGTTTAGTGTACTGCCACCTATATGGTAATTCACGGGTACATGTTTTTTCCCAAAGGGGATAACTATACATTTCTTGGCCTTGAGCTTGAGCCCATGGCTCTGGCACCAAGCATCTGTTTCTGTACAGCTCTTTTGTAGATTATCCACATCATTTGGGGATTCAATAATGGCTCCCAGTTTGCAGTCATCTGCAAACTTTGCTAGCCAGAGTCCCTTAGTGTTGGCCTGTACTTCAGAGAAGTAGATGCCAAACAAGAGCGGTCCCAGGACCGAACCCTGAGGTACTCCACTTGTCACTTGTCTGGGGCTGGATTTGGAGTCGGCTACTTTTAAAGTGTGGGTTCTATCAGTAAGCCAGTTAGCAGCCCATTGGGTGACATAGGGATTAATGCCCAGCTTAGTAAGTTTATCTATGATTCCAGAGTGGGGGATGGTGTCAAAGGCCTCAGCAAGGTCTAGATAGGCTGCATGGACCACCTTACCCTTGTCCATGGCTCTGGAGACTGATGCGAAGAAGTCAATCAGGTTCAGGAGACAAGATTGGCCCTTCACGAACCCAAACTGGATGGGGTCCAGTGTTTGAAGGTTGCCAATGTCTTTGTTTATAAGTTCTATGATAATATGCTCCATGGCCTTGCAGATAAGGCTCGTCAAACTGATGGGACGGTAGTTTCTGGGATCCAAGGTGGATCCCCCCTTGTGGAGTGGGATAACTGTAGCTCTGCACCACTCAGTGGGCATGAAACCTGAGGTGAGGCTATGATTAAACATGACACTTAGGTGAGGTACCAGTTCATATTGTAGTTCATGTAGTACACAGCCCAGGATGTCATCTGGTCCCATGGATGCTGTATTCTCAGCTTTGGAGAGTGTGTTTTTTACCTGTGTGACCATTATTACCAGAATCTGGCAATCTTCCGGTATTGAGATGGGCCATTTAGGGGGTGAGAGGGGGGTGAAGTTGGCACTGAATCGATCTGCCAGGATATTGGCAATATCCTTGGGATCAGTATATTTAATGTTATTCTGTTTTAGCTCAGAGCAGATCTGAACATTGCTATTTAGATTCTTGGCATATAGAATGCCTTGTGGTTGTCTTTGGAATCTTTGGCAATTTTATTTTTGTAACTAGCTTTGGAGGATTTTATGAGGGATCTCAGTTTCTTACTGAGGCTGGTAAGGGAGTTTTTTGCATCCTGGGATTTTCCTCTTTTCTGCAACAGTTTCTTCCTTTTGTTGTAAAGTTTGTTTATGGCAGGGGACCACCAGATTGGCTTCCTTTTTTTGGATGAGAGCATCTTGGTTCTATTTGGGATGGCATGATTCATGCATGAGTGGATGTGCTCGTACAGTGCCTTAGTGTAGGATTCAGCAGTTGAACTTTCAGTTCCCGTCTGCATGGGTGTCATGAAGTTTGTCACTTCTGACTTGAGTAGCATGAAGTTGGCTTTGGAGAAGTTTTTTATGGAGGTTTCCTTACTGGGGAGTGGGGTGGGATGTGGATGTTAAGGGTGATTAGCTTATGGTCAGACCTGACTAACGAGGGGGTGACCATAGGTGTGGAGCATCAATTTCCCACGTTGGTAATGACCAGGTCTAGGATATTGGAGCCCATGGTAGGACTATCGATTAGCTGATCCAGGGCATTGGAATTTATGAATTCCAAGAACCGTTAGGCAAAGGTGTTCGTACATGAGTAGTTTTCCCAGTTAATGGCCGGGTAGTTAAAATCACCCAGTATTAGTGTGTTTGGTTCTATCTTAATATTTTCCAGTATGTTTAGAAAGGTGTAGTGAGAATTTTGGGGTGTGGTGGGGGATCTGTAGCAAGCTACAATTTGGATTGCAGTCTTACCTAGTGTTAGTTGCACCTGGAGAATTTCAGACACATTGTGTTGGGCAACTAGCTTGGTGGTGTGAATATCCTTGGTGAATATTAACACTCCTCCACCTTTAGTGTTTCAGTCCTGGTTTGGTGGCCGAAAAGTGTGGTAAGAGTTGTAGCCTGGTATTGCAGGGGTGCTCTCTGGAGCCTTGAACCAGGTCTCAGTTACTGCACAGATATCGATGTTCTCCATTTTTAGGAGTGCCTCGAGAGAGTGCATTTTGAGGTTTAGACTTCTAACATTGAGTAGCATTACCTTCAGATTTTGCATGCTTGTACCTGTTACAGTGGTGGTTTTGTCCTTAGAACTTTGCCTAAAAAAGGCACTATAGGGGTGGCAAGAGCCTTAGCCAGTTACCTGAATCCCAAAGGCGACAGGTGCAGACCATCTCTGGCAAAGCATTGTGGTCTGTCGATCATGTCGTCCCAGGCAGACAGATACTGGATCCTTTTGAATGACACCAGAAGCTTAGCCAATTGTTGAAGTCAATCATTTTGTCCTTATATTGTAATATCATTCTGGGCAAAGGCAGGATGCTACTCAGGGCTAGGGTCATACCTGCCTGAGCCACATGATCCGAGAGCTCTTCTATGTCTCTTTTCATGTAGTCCAGGGAGGTACGTCTCAAGTCATTCACTCCAACATGGACAATGACAGAGTCATATTTGTACTTGTTGTGGAGTGACTGGAGTGCGTGAATTATGTGGCGGATCCTGGCACCCGACAGGCAGCTGACTGTAATTTTCTCCTTGTTCAACCTGGTGAGTGGGACATCAGTGTGCCAGACTATAGAGTCACCTATGACTAAAGTGTAAGGTACGTTGTCTTGCCTTAGGGGCTGTAGCTGGGTGGCACACTGGTGTTGTGAACTATGTGACACTTTGGTTGTGATTGGTGTTTGTTTCTATTTCAGCTTCAGAGGTCCTTGTTGTTTTGGCAGGTTACAGTTAAGGGCCTCTGCATATGTGGATTTAGTGTTGCTATATGTGGGTGTTGGTGGTGTGGGTTTAGAAGGGCTATGTGTTGCTTGAGGTGTAGTGTGGGTGTTAACCTTCTCCTCTTGACTGTCTAGCACAATCTTGGGTGGAGAGAGCTTTGCTTCCATTTTGGCTATGTAAGTGCATCTCTCACAGGTTGTAGTGTTGGGTGGTAGGAGGAGAGAGCTGTCTGTGTACATGAGGCTATTGCTGCATTGCCCCAGTATGCCCAGATTCACCAGGTGGACAGGAGAAATCACCGGAAGCTGACCCTTGGACATGCCTGGTTTGGTGCTTTTTTTTTTTTTTGTAAAGTACAGGAGCTGTTTTCCCTTACCTTAGCAAGGTACTTTGCAATTATAGGCTGTTTAGTGCCTAATATTAATTTCTCCTTATTAACAAGGAGAGTTGAGTGCTTGTATTAGTTTAAGGCTTCCTAGTGCTTTCCAGCGGGTATTAGAGCAAGTGCTAGTCACAGGGATGTTTAAAGGTAAAATGAAAAAAAATGCCCACTGCAGTGTGCACTAGAGAAGTTAGATGTGAAAGTAGGTAACTTAAGTTTTACCTGTTTAAAAAGTTATGGTTTAGTGGAGAGTTACTATTTTTAAAACAGCAAGATGGATTGAAAGGGGTGGTCACTTTTGCATTCTGGTACTATGGAATACAGTATGATGGCCAATAAATTTAAATAGTTGATGGGGTGGGATTTCAAAAATGATGATTTTGTGATTACTCACAGAAGCCAGTGAAAGTAGAAAGGAAATGAGTTATATGTTCAGATTAACATAAGAGGCAGGCAACTAGAAAGACAGTGATATTTAACAAGACAACTGTAACTGGGTGGGAGGTTGGGAAAAAGATTCTGCCTGACTCAGAAGAGACAGAGCTGTGGTCTCTTTTGAAGTTTTAATATGCTGTTAAAGCAGAATGCAAGTAAAACACAAGGTAAAGAAAACAAACCACAGTATTCAAAATATAAAAAGGCAATAAAGTAATACAAAATATAAAAAATAAAAGCAAACTAACCTTTCCTTCACAGCAAAGTGTAGCAGAGTCTGGATGAGCCTTTCTGGTAAAGCTCTGGAATGTTTTATTTTACCCCTTAAATAGAAGGTTTAGTTCCTAGCTCCACCCCCTCAGTTCACAAATGATTAACCTTAAGTGACCTCTTCTATCTTATGAATGAGTCCTTAATTATACATATAGAAATAACTATATATTACATGTGCATTGAGCATACACAGGATATCATATGTATTAAATATCTAACTGTGGGTATCAGTATAATTATGTCTACATTTAAATATTTATTTCCGGGACTTTCATGTCACACACATACCTGGTAAAAACTGAACTCTTTAATGTATATGTGTAACAAATGATCAAGTCTGTCAAACAAGGTCTCAGTTGAGATGACCACTCTGCACAGTAGTGACAGTAAAAATCACACATGTAGGCCAACCTACCTTATGTATGGTTTGCCACCGTGCAAAAATGCTAAGAGCAACAGCATGGCAGTGAGCACACTTACATATTAATGAAAGTGAAGAACATATAGCAGCTGCCTAGTTGTTCCTGTGGCAGATGGTGTAAGGTAAGGGCTGCAATACAGGTGAGCCTGGGGTCTAATCCAACAAAGTCAAACGTTCTATTACTGCTTTTCCACTTCCTTTATATAAAATTTCACAATAGAAAAATAATTATACATACAGAAATAACTATGCATAGCATGTGCATTGAGCATACACAGGATATCATATATATTAAATGTGTAACTCTGGGTATCAGTAGAATTATGTCTGCATTTAAACATTTATTTCCTGAACTTTCATGCCACACACATATGTGGTAAAAACAGAACTTTTTAATGTATATGTGTAACAAATGATCAGGTCTGACAAACAAGGTCTCAGTTGAGATGACCACTCTGCACAGCCATGTCTATAAAAAACACACACGTAGGCCAACCTACCTTATGGCAACTTTTATAAGTTAATATCTACAATAAAGGTAGACCAGATTTCTAATCTAGCACACTCCAAATTTTATGAATGGTTGTCCACTCACTTTTAATAACTAAAGAACAATCTAAAAATAATTATAAATAACAGTAATTATGTATAGCAATGGAGATCATATGAATTATATGTGCGACTGAGGGAATACTGATAATTATGTTTATGTACTTAAGTATCTTTTCTTGCATGAGATGGACTTTATATTTCAATGATAGTCATATAAACATGAATTTATAAACTAGGACCTTGTCAGGTCACACAGTTAACCACTCACTCTGTCATGTGTCTATATAATTAATTAGCATGTGTGATAAGCACTTTCTCTATGGCAAGGATGAAAAACCACCTATACACAAGAATATGTTTTGTCTATTCTACATAGGTTTGCATCCCACGTTGTACAAATTACTTTTATCAGTGTGTAACGACAGACAAAAATTGTGTCAGGTCATAAAATTGATACCTCTAATACACATGTGCAAAGTTAAATCAACTAACAGTTACAGCAGCATCTAAACAAAATGCTAATGTAAAAAAAATTAGAGCTGAATAAAAAACATGCATTATCTGTACTCGAAATAAGAACTCACAGCCATTGCACCTGCTGCCACAGAGTCAGCTAGGTAGAAGGTGTTTTTCTTTCCTTAGTACTGTCCAAAGTGCTGACTGTCATGCCTTTCCACTTAGCATGTTTGCATAAAGGAAAGCCAATCAACAGAACTCCTAATAATCTCAATAAAGCAGAGATCCAAATTTGCTCATTGCTTAACTATGTGCAAATGGGAAAGCAGTATATTTTTTAACATTATACAATTTATGACACAACATTTCTGATATAAACTAGTTATGAACACCATATCTGTCAGCTGTGTCTATCATAGGCAGTATGGGTAAGTACTTCTTAAGTGCAAGTAAGAGTCCTTAAATATGTATCTCACATGCACAAACATTTTGCCATCAATCATGCAAAACAGCTGCTCAGAGCTTCACTATGGAAAGTGCTTATTAACATATATTACTTATGTTTACTGCCCATTTAGTCCTCATCTCATTAGAATCCATGTAAAAACACAACCAAAGGGAATGCACTTCTTTATGACTGAACACTGTAGTCATGTGTCACCTGCACCCATCTGCTTGAAACTTGGTATGTCAGTACTTGTTCCCAAATGTCAACTACACTACAGAAATAAATAGCAAAACTGCATTGTTACATACCATGTACACCGTTATGATGACACTAGACATTCATATTGTTTTATACATATATTAATGTAGATAGCAATTTTTCACAAATATGAATACACATATAATATCAGAAAAAAATGTGTGTCTGCCTGTGACAATAAGTGTGTAATGTACACAACATACTGGAAAACAGCTACATGTGTCTCAGTTCTGCAACATGCATGCCTGACAGATTTTTGCATCTAGTTTGACAAGCTGTCTCTTAAAGTATACCTGGACATTGGAAACACAACTGAAAATAGTACATCCACAGTTTCCATACCACTGTCATAACATGCTATGTTAACTGCATCATATAATGATGATGGCATCATGTATAAAGTCTACTATGACAAGGCAAACCATACCTCAGGGGTGTTGCAGTCATTAAATACTGTGTTTTGCATATGGGAGTAAAGTACTTGCATATGTGATAGATTATCACATCAGCCACATTATCTGTGTGTCTCTGTGTATGTGTAAGATTGTTTGCATAGTCAAAGGAACATCACTCTGTATCCTACAATCATCAATCCAGTCCTATGGAGAACTAATATCTTGACAGTCATACATGCCTAGCCTTATGTCCCCATTTCAATGCATATGGGCCCAGTCCCTAGTAATGC